>NC_030678.2:13838007-14153840 GCF_000004195.4 Xenopus tropicalis
CACAAGGCTGCAGGCTGAGTTATACAGGGAACTCCGAGTATCACTCATGTATTATAAGGGATAATGTACCCCCTACTGTAAATGATAAGGATATTAGCAGTCACTGAGGGGTTCTGTGCCCATATAAAGGCACAAGGCTGCAGGCTGAGTTATACAGGGAACTCTGAGTATCACTCATGTATTATAAGGGATAATGTACCCCCTACTGTAAATGATAAGGATATTAGCAGTCACGGAGGGGTTCTGTGCCCATATAAAGGCACAAGGCTGCAGGCTGAGTTATACAGGGAACTCTGAGTATCACTCATGTATTATAAGGGATAATGTACCCCCTACTGTAAATTAAGGAGATGGTGACCCCCACACAATGAGGCATTTGGTATCTTATTTTCCTAAAAACCCTAAAAAACACGGACACAAATTTTCATTAATATTACACCATGTGGCAGGATATGAAGATACTATATTACATATATAAGACAACAGTACTGCTTGGCTGGGCCTGGCTCCTAGCGGGAGTTGCTGACCCAGTTTGTAGCCATGATGAGTAGCAGTAGGGCAGAGCTCCCCATGAAGGTGTCCTGTTTGTTAGAAGCGAGTGACAGTTAGAGAATGTGTTGCAAGAGCAGGGAAACCGCAGGGCTGCAACTCTGTGATAACAGCTCTCTCTGCACCAGTTCCGTCCTCGTTCTATAAAGAGATGGGAAAAACATGCACAGAGGTATCGGCCCTTCTTTCCTGTTCTCGGTAAAGAGGCGAGAGCTGTGACTCCCAGGCGCCCCGTTTCAGTTGGTCCTTTACATGCACGTGTATAGCAGTGACAGCGGCTTCAGCTGGGTGCAGAGTAAGGCATCCGAGCACTGGGAAAGTACAGGAACTCACTGTAACATACTGATTATAGTAAGGAAAGATAGTCTCAGGTATATATATACAATGAATAATGTACCCCCTATTGTAAGATATAAGGATAAGTCACCAAAGAGTTCAATAACCATATTAGAGGGCCTAGTGTTTTTATACAGGTCATGGAACGCCGAGGTGACTTCTAAAATCCTACTATTTTTCAACAGGGGGTAATTTATTTATTATAATACACTAGTTGTGACAGAAATGATGTTATTATGTACCGATTATAAATGATGACATCACTAAGCACCGTATATAAGGATATACAGTATTTTACAGAATATTCATGGCTCTTGTGTATGAAATATATAATATAAATATATATTGATAAAGGTCTGAATGTGGACAGAAGTGGTATATGAAATAAAGACATTTTGTTGTTATTATATTTGAGAGTCCTGGCCCTTACCAAACATATATATATATATATATAAAGATACAGTGCTGTAGAATATGTTTTCAAAATAAATGTTAATAATATTAATAATAATATATACAAGTTTGCATATACAGATACTCTAGTTATGGCTACTAGGGGTGCTGGGACTCATTTAGTAGAAAAGCCCTGCTGAGGCAAACACTAGGGCTCATATTTATCGAAGGGACAAAACAGAGCTGAGCACAGTTTGCCAGAGGGGACCTCCCAATTCAATTGCATTGGATTTACTGAACCCGCTGTATAAGCTCAAACATGATGCTTTTTGCTGCCGAGTGAAGGGACTGGCATTCTGGTGAAGCAGCGGGCGCTGCCGACATGCCGGGCACTCTGTATACTCAGCATTTAATGACTTGTGGGAAGTGAAAAAAATTAGAAAGCCACACACACACCACTGATTCTACCACAATCTCTTCCCACTGCTGATAGGGCAACATGTATGTAAATACGCTCGGCTGAGACTGACCTCAACATCCTCACAGTCACACACACACTTGCTTAGGCTGGAATAGTGTGGCTGATGGTCAGCCCACTGACCCAGGGATATGGTACCTTCAGTCTCTTCCATTGCAGGATGGGGTGGAGACTGCATTTGCCTTTGGCCCCAGCATCAGGTACCTACCTAGTGCTACCAACCCCTATTTCTGTAGGGAAATTAGAGCAGGCAGTAACCCTTCCAACACTTTCCCCTGTCTCTGCCCCTATATATTAGGTACCTACCTAGTGCTACCAACCCCTATTTCTGTAGGGAAATTAGAGCAGGCAGTAACCCTTCCAACACTTTCCCCTGTCTCTGCCCCTATATATTAGGTACCTACCTAGTGCTACCAACCCCTATTTCTGTAGGGAAATGAGAGCAGGGCAGGCAGAAACCCTTCCAACACTTTCCCCTGTCTCTGTCCCTATATATTAGGTACCTACCTAGTGCTACCAACCCCTATTTCTGTAGGGAAATGAAAGCAGGGCAGGCAGTAATCCTTCCAACACTTTCCCCTGTCTCTGCCCCTATATATTAGGTACCTACCTAGTGCTACCAACCCCTATTTCTGTAGGGAAATGAAAGCAGAGCAGGCAGTAACCCTTCCAACACTTTCCCCTGTCTCTGCCCCTATATATTAGGTACCTACCTAGTGCTACCAACCCCTATTTCTGTAGGGAAATGAGAGCAGAGCAGGCAGTAACCCTTCCAACACTTTCCCCTGTCTCTGCCCCTATATATTGGGTACCTACCTAGTGCTACCAACCCCTATTTCTGTAGCAAAATGAGAGCAGGCAGTAACCCTTCCAACACTTTCCCCTGTCTCTGCCCCTATATATTAGGTACCTACCTAGTGCTACCGACCCCTATTTCTGTAGGGAAATGAGAGCAGAGCAGGCAGTAACCCTTCCAACACTTTCCCCTGTCTCTGCCCCTATATATTAGGTACCTACCTAGTGCTACCGACCCCTATTTCTATAGGGAAATGAGAGCAGAGCAGGCAGTAACCCTTCCAACACTTTCCCCTGTCTCTGCCCCTATATATTAGGTACCTACCTAGTGCTACCAACCCCTATTTCTGTAGGGAAATGAGAGCAGAGCAGGCAGTAACCCTTCCAACACTTTCCCCTGTCTCTGCCCCTATATATTAGGTACCTACCTAGTGCTACCGACCCCTATTTCTGTAGGGAAATGAGAGCAGGGCAGGCAGTAACCCTTCCAACACTTTCCCCTGTCTCTACCCCTATATATTAGGTACCTACCTAGTGCTACCAACCCCTATTTCTGTAGGGAAATGAGAGCAGAGCAGGCAGTAACCCTTCCAACACTTTCCCCTGTCTCTGTCCCTATATATTAGGTACCTACCTAGTGCTACCAACCCCTATTTCTGTAGGAAATGAGAACAGAGCAGGCAGTAACTCTTATAGCATTTGTACTCATCTCTGACATTTTGATCCAGACATACATTCATTTTATTTGCCCTCCTCCTTCCCTATTACGACACAGTAATGTATCAGCACATCAGTATATGGATCTTTCCCTCCATCAGTGACCACAGGAAAACCTTGTGGGCAAGGGGCCAGTTATTAGTGCAGCATATGTGTATCATCCAACATGCGTGGCAGGATTTACACATGGTTTGTGGTCACACTCACTGATTTATGGGTATGGCTCAGATGGCACAGAGGCACTACAGAGTGTCTTGCTTGCACCAGATGATCCCATAGGGACAGTCACCTAGGGGGGTGATTTTCTGGTGCGACTCAGACACCTGCAATGAGTTTTAGAATTGTATGTATAATTGCAGTTGTATAACTGTGGTTATTTAGCATATGAGATAATGCTCTCAGGCCTGAAATATTAATTAGGAAACGATGCTGCTAATGTTGGATCTGCTTGGATCCACTTGATTGATGTCATTTGATTGAACCTTGTGGCTGGGCCTAATGGAAGCTTTGGCCACTTTGAGAATGGGGTACCTCCAGCGAACTGATTATTTTATTGTACAGCTACAAGTCTCATTGTACCCTACAGCAAAGGTCATGCAATATGTTCCTCAACTAGTTGCTGCAATGGACCATACCATAATACTCTATTAAAGTGGTGTCCAACTGTAACCATATTGTGGGCCAGTTATTCATTATACTAAATATTTGGGTGAACAGACTATAATGAAACCATGTCATATAAAAGGATCGGTGGAGCTTTTAAGCAGTACAGGGGCCATCATAATCCCTTGGAGGGCCAAATCTGGCCCATGGGCCTGTAGATGGACAACCCTTATAGATGTTCCAAGATGTCCCTCTTTAATATAAAGCAGTGATCCCCAACCGCTAGTTGCTCACCACCCCCCTATGATGCTTCTCCCTGTGGCCTCAAAGCCCAGAGATACAATTTACTCCAAGCAGAGTCTCCTGCAGGCCAGCAGTCACATGGGGCTACCAAATAGCCAATCACAGCCCTTATTTGGCACCCCCATAGAACCTCTTTCATCCTTGTGTGGCTCACCAACACTTTTTACATCTGAGTGTGAAGTCAAACGGTCCTTTATATAAAGGATGTTTTAGCTTACTGAGCTGTAAAGTTGTGGTTTTCCTTCCAGCAACTGCTCTGTCCAATACAACTGATAATGCCAAGAAAGGATCAGGTGCCTTTTTAAAAAAATGGACAATAAATGGCTACTACTTAATGGTGAATTGTAGCTCTTAAAAACATCATGCGCCACAGGTTAATGCTTAGAACAAAATGATCCGTATTGTGTAGTTTTCAGTTTTTGAACAAAGATGTATTTTGTGGTCCTCTTTCAGGTCCAGCATTTGTTCAAATCGCCGAAAAAGCCTCGCGAGTCTTTTTCGGCGATTTCGGGAAATCGCGCTGCCGCATGTTCGCCGGTGGGATGGCAGGGGAAGGCAACTCGGGGAGATTAGTCGGCCGCGAACAGGGAGTTTTGTCGCGGGCGACTAATCTCCCCGTGTGCCAGAGCCCTAAATGCCAAAAAATCCCCTGCCATAGACAATACTGAGAATTGCCTCTGCTAAAACACACGTAGAGACAATTATCAGTAAATGATTAGCATTGTCTGTTTCTGTAGCCACGACAAGTAGCTGCTACTAGTAGCTCCATGTGTCTTCAACCTTAGGGCTGTGGCAGACGGAGAGACTTGTCGCCTGCGACAAATCTCCCCTGTTGCGGGTGACTAGTCTCCCCAAAATACCATCCCACAGGTGAGGAAAATCGTGGCGCAGCGTATGCCATCCCACCACCGATTTACATTCAAGCTGGTTGGATGGCATATCGGGGAGATTAGTCGTCCGCAACAAGGGAGATTTGTCGCGGGCGACTAATCTCCCTGTCTACCACGGCCCTTAATCATAACAAGGTTCTTTCATGCTAACGGTGCCCCTGCTTGGAATGGTCTTTGACGTATGTATGATATGGGGAGGGATACATATAGGAAATGTATATATATAGGCCTTTATAGCAGTGGTTCCTAAACTGATCCCATTAGGGGCCCTCAGGGACCAGCCTGAAGGTGAGAATGCTCTTTGCTATCCTATATATTCCTGGAATTACAGCTGTATGGCTAATACACTTATTATAACTTACCTTCAAACAAAAAAGTCCCAAACATAACAATAATATGACCCTTGTACAATAAATGCAATAGGTCTGTACAGAAAAGAGAGGGGAAGGGAAGTAAATACGCCATGGAAGTATCCCTTTACCCACTATGGGTGTTCTCCTACGTGCACACAGTGTCGATTAATTTGAGTTAAAGAGAAACCACTAATTCAATGTTTATGCCCCAACGGCCCCTACTTTAATCCAGCAGCAGCTGCCAGGGGACAGTGGCCCGAGCCTCCGCGGGAGGAAGCACACAATAGGGGAGCGCTGCGCCCGGCGTACTCGGGTTACCGGCCAGCTGCTCAGCCGAATCTGTTAGGCTTTTCATGTTCAAGGGCCCCATTATCTTTTGTGCTTCTCTATAGGCTTATTCCAAATAAAATTCTCCGCCACATAAAAGTGGAGGAATATGGACTTATTTGGGAGCGCGGGGAGGGGAGAGCTAATCTCTCTGCTTTATGCCTTGAAGTTAAAGGTATCGAATTATTCCACAGAAATACGCCGGCTAAATAGGCTTAGCCCGATGGTCTCAATGGCACATGGGACAACATGATATGTGGTCGCCCCGCCGCACTCGTGGGGGTATGGGCGTAGCGTGTAAGGCCAAGTACCCCATTTAGAACAACATAAGAAGTGGTTCTTTATTAGAGTATTCATTTGTATTGTGTAAGTGTATTAACCCATTAATGATGCTTCCATGTGTATCCCAAGGGTCGCCAAAAATCCCAGCCTTTAAGTGTCATTAGTCTTTTCAATGTTTGTTTTTTTCCCCAGAATGTTTGTGCACCCACTGCCAGACATATACTGATACAATAATTGCACCAGTTAGTAAAGTCAAGCTCCATGCATGTATCATAGGTACCACGCAGGCAGGGCAGGGGGGGAGTCTCTTACACATTTCTGTATAGTTAAGTTAGTGGGGGGGGAGAAGTGTGGGGAAGGGTGTAAAGAAAATGGACTCATTGGACCTAAATTCCCCACCAGTACTATGGCTCCTTTCCCTTACACTGGCCTAGGCCACTGCATTTGTTTCAGTTTTTGTTCCAATCATATTGTGGTATGATCCTAAGCAATGAGGATGCTATGGGTGATTTAATGAAGACATCAAGCAGAGTCAGGTCAAGTAGTATTAGCACCCAATACTTGGTCCACCCTCACCCACCGCTGTCTTTATGTCACTGGATCAATTCCCCCCCCAACCCCTTGCACAGTATGGCCACCTTACCATTCATTCTTCCTGTTATTTTCCCTCTGCAAGTTTTGCCTCCCCCAAATTGTGTCTGAGGCACCCAGTGGGGGTAGGGGGCACCCAGAGAGGCTGCTGTAAGATGCCATAGACAATCACTATTTATTGGGTTTTTAAAAGTACAGGGAGCCCCCCTCAGCCATGCATGAATGTGACTTGTGTGCCACAACCGGTAGGCAGCCTGTAACCAGGGGTAGGCAGAAAAGCTACATGTCCAGCCCAGTACAGACCTAAATACAAGTATAGAATTAAAGGTTGCAACTATCTTACCAGCCACTTGTCCCAAAGATTGGACACGAGTTATACAATTTCCTGCATTCTTAATAAATTAATTAAATTAATTCACTTTTATGATTTCCTGTGTCTCTGGGACAAATCCCACTCTCTAAGCTCTTGTTACAGGAGTCAATGATATATAATTATTAATAAATGGCTGCTCTGGGTGTCAGATGCTCTAACCTGACGTATCAGAAGCTCAGTAATATTTTCCTGGCCTGTTTGAGAGATGGAGGCCTCATTTCCCGGAGGTGCTGGCACAAGGTTAAGAAGCAGTATTCCCGTCCCTGCGATAGATCAGGTTTCCCTTTGTCGCTGCTCTAAACTCTTTGGGCCAAACAGTGAAACCACGGTAATTGGCTGTTATTCAATGCACACACGCGGCCTGACTTCCATTCTGATATCTGTACATCTGCTTCTTCGTTTCAATGCTCCAACTATCAACACCCGAAGCCCTTTTTATATGCACATTATTTCCATTTGACGTCCTAATATCAGTGTAACTCTACCCCTGAACAATTCCTAATAGTCCATTTATTGTCATGCTGTAATTGTTCCACCTTGGCCACTTGCTATTTAACGCTCAGATTAATGGAGCAAATCATTTATCAAGATTATCAACACCTCCGCTGAAAAGGCTCCCTATTATTAACTGCGCAAGAGGTGCTAACAATAGCTTCACCCCTCCAAATATATTCCCTCTGTATTTGGGGACCTTGGAGGCAGACCTTTTTGTCTTTTGGAAACTCCACACAGGGGACCTTTATATAATCAGGCACTACATAATAGGGGTTGTATACAGGCATGCCAGCCTTGTGGGAATTAATTGTGGAACATATGCCCAAGGTGTGGGCAGGTAAAG
Organism: Xenopus tropicalis; assembly: GCF_000004195.4. Taxonomy (NCBI): domain Eukaryota; kingdom Metazoa; phylum Chordata; class Amphibia; order Anura; family Pipidae; genus Xenopus; species Xenopus tropicalis. Next base: position 13,845,836 of record NC_030678.2, read on the forward strand.
GTGTGGGGTACAATAGTTTTCAAAAAGTATTTCAGAAAAGTAGGGTGTGATTGGCAGATCATTCTACTGTAGGGGTTAACAAACTTTTCCATTATAAGCACCCACTGAAGGTCCAGCCTTTGGTCAGGTCCTCCCTTAAGGTCAAGCCCCCCTTCTGTTGAGTACAGATATAAGAATATATTGGTGTATCATTCAGTCTTCAAGAAAATCTAGGACAGCTAATACACATTTACCCCAAATCACACCCTAATTGACCTTCAAACTATGCTTTTAAATGTATCTAGAAGAACGTGATGGACGTATGTTTGAACGTGATGGACGTATGTCTTTATTCAACCCAACTTACTATGTAAATGGCTTTTCTCCTCCATTCTCACCCTAATGAGCCACCTCTCACTACTCCAAGCCCTCACCCCCCCCCCCTCCCCAGAGAGGCCAGACCAACAATCTGGGGACTACTAGTCTATAGTCATTATTGGCACGTACAAACCTATAGTGGCAAATGCAATGATTAGTGCTGGCCCAACAGCCAAATGGAACAGAGCCCACTAGATTTAGACAGCTATTAAGCATTCCTCCCAAAATTTAAGTCCCCTAAAATGTGACAATTTAGGGGACACACCCTAGTCTGCCCCAGTCACTCCCAGTTACTCCCAACATGTACTTGATTCACCTGAAACACTATACACTTTCTGCTAAATCCCACCTTTATTATGTTCCAGAATTTCCCCATGGAAATGGGAACATAGGACAGTATCCTGTGTAGAGAAATAGCAAAACTTGGGTCATAGGGGCGGCCGGCCTGGGTGCAGGATGTGCCCCGGGCCCCACCCCCTTTCCAAACTTGCAAATATTTTCATTAGTAGTACAAGTATGGGACCCATTATCCAGAATGCTCGGGACCTGGGGTTTTCTGGATAAGGGATCTTTCTGTAATTCGGATCTCCTGCTTTAAGTCAATTAGACATTAAATAAACCCAATAGGGCTGTTCTGCCCCCAATAAGGATTCATTATATCTTAGTTGGGATCAAGTACAGGTACTGTGTTATTATTACAGAGAAAAGGGAATCATTTAACCATTAAATAAACCCAATAGGGCTGTTCTGCCCCCAATAAGGGGTAATTATATCTTAGTTGGGATCAAGTACAGGTACTGTTTTATTATTACAGAGAAAAGTGAATCATTTAACCATTAAATAAACCCAATAGGGTGGTTCTGCCCCAATAAGGAGTAATTATATCTTAGTTGGGATCAACTACAGGTACTGTTTTATTATTACAGAGAAAAGGGAATCATTTAACCATGAAATAAACCCAATAGGGCTGTTCTGCCCCCAATAAGGGGTAATTATATCTTAGTTGGGATCAAGTACAGGTACTGTTTTATTATTACAGAGAAAAGGGAATCATTTAACCATTAAATAAACCCAACAGGACTGTTCTGCCCCCAATAAGGGGTAATTATATCTTAGTTGGGATCAAGTACAGGTACTGTTTTATTATTACAGAGAAAAAGGAAATCATTTTTAAAAATATGAATTATTTGATTAAAATAGAGTCTATGGGAGATGGCCTTTCCGTAATTCGGAACTTAAGGGGTCCGATACCTGTACTATAAATGTGCAGACCAATGGAACGGGACCATGAAACAAAAAAAAAAACTAAAGGCAAAAGAGCAAAAACCATACATGACCTGCTTTGGAGGAAATGGGACCCACATAAAAGGTACACCATACTGCCCAATTACGCATTTCTATCAGACAATGTATAGTATAGATATTTCTCATGGATGCATTCCTATGGCTGAGAAACTCTTTGTAAAAAAAACACTATGACTTTGTAAATCTGATGAAACATCCCATTATTTAGAGCTGATAATTTATCCACTAGGGGCTGTAATGCATTAGAGCCTGTGGCTGAAATGAACCCACTTCCAATGACAAGTATAAAACAAGACATGGGCTATTTACAAGCCAGAAAATGCTTATGATAAAGATCAATCATGATTTTTTTCTGTAAGGAAGTGCTAACCACATGCAGATTATCTTTACTGGGACACAGATAATCACTTGGTTTTAGGATTTGCCAGCTTAAACCAGTTCAGCGATGATACAAACAGATCTTCATAGACACGCATTGCATAACATGGCTTTCTCTCAAGATGAAAAGGCTGATTTCTTAATGCAAATGTTCAAAATTAACAGAAGGTTACGCCTAAGGTACAAGGCAGGTGTATATAAGAGCCGTATGCCACATAAATATGTCTGTTTATGTCTGCCCAACTACCCAGACCTGAAAATATTAGAGACAGACTGTTTTGCCAGGGGGAAGCCATTTTGTTCGCTGCCAGCAGATATCATGCTGGTACTTTACAGGAAGTCCTGCTGCAAAGGTTTTGTGCATGAAAACAAACCTTTATTTTTAGTGGGCCGGGGGGTGGCTGTTTGTGCTACAAATGCCAGGGCCTATTTTGATTGGCTATTGCAGTTCTATACTTAAATACAGTAACTGCCAACACTTGAGCTACACCTCCCAGTATCCTGAACTGAGAGAAGAGGTTGTCCCGGCTGCAGCATGAAGACCTGGGGGCCCAATTTCAAAGGGGAAATTTAACTAGGGAAAAAAATACCATTCTTTCCTATTAATACCATTGGCATTGAGCATCATTTTTAGGGGCCAGGTGAGTAAAATACTGGGCAAGGGTATAGTGGTTGAGAGGAGTAGCTTTTTGCATTATGCAAAGAGTTCCTGTGAGCACCTTGCCACCTGTAGGAAGAGCTTTAAGAGCTGCACTTCCTCCTCTGTTGGGCCATAAGTCACACTTCCTGTTTATATCAGAAAGTTCCTGTTTATAACAGGAAGTTGAACTGCACAAGTAACTTGTGCTTTAGGCAAGCCCCTCCTACAGGTGGCAAGGTGCTCATTGTGACTCTGTGGCAGAACTGCCCCTTGCTGCTCTAGGGAGACATGTACTGTATACAGATATAGGATCCGTTATCCAGAAACCCGTTATCCAGAAAGCTCCAAATTACGGAAAGCCTTTCTCCCATAGACTCCATTTTAATAAAATAATTCAGATTTTTCAAATTGATTTCCTTTTTCTCTGTAATAATAAAACAGTACCTGTACTTGATCCCAACTAAGATATAATTACCCCTTATTGGGGGCAGAACAGCCCTATTGGGTTTATTTAATGGTTAAATGATTCCCTTTTCTCTGTAATAATAAAACAGTACCTGTACTTGATCCCAACTAAGATATAATTATCCCTTATTGGGGGCAGAACAGCCCTATTGGGTTTATTTAATGGTTAAATGATTCCCTTTTCTCTGTAATAATAAAACAGTACATTTTATTTGGTCCCAACTTAGATATAAATAATCCTTATTGGGGGCAAAACAAACCTATTGGGTTTAATTAATGTTTTATGGATTTTATTTGTATCAATAAGGTATGGAGATCCAAATTACGGAAAGACCCTTTATCCGGAAAACCCTTGGTCCCGAGCATTCTGGATAACGGGCCCTATACCTGTACTGGGATTTTCACACAGTAAATAACTCTCAGGAGATTCTGTATGGCCAGGGCCTTAGTCCCTTCAGTTATTGATGAACTCATAGCCCTGCTAATCCCCACTAATAAAAAATCCGTTTTTGATGTGGAGAATGGGCCACTGTTATTTTTGGACACCGTCACATTGAATAACATAGACGGGACTTTATTAAGCAGCCAAAACAGGATTTATTGCATCAGCGTTAGAGTCTGTTCTCCTCGTCTTAAGTGAATTGAAATAATAAAAAAATCCATTGGAACCGACTTCAATTTCTCTCTGCTCCAAGATCAAAAAAAAGGTTTTGGAAAGGGAGAAAACAGAAGTTTGAGTCACTAATTGAGTCACAGACGTCCCTAATGGGTGAGACGCGCTGCGGCTGCCCCACTCAGCAATAAACCCAGCCGGCAGTCTTGGGGGTCCCTGAATCAGAGGCTGGGAGAAGTTTTTATATTTTTTCGTTTTGGAGTCTGCATACGAAGGTCATTGGGGAAACGGACATAACTAGAGCCATGTGCAGAGGTTCTGGATTGGGCCAATTTGCCAGCGTGTGTATCTGTCACTGAGCAACTATGGGAAGTTATCCTTCTACTTAAATAAATTGGAAAAATATACTCATAGATTAAACTTACTGGTGAAGTCTGGGAACCACCCCTGCATACTGTGGGTGCTGCTACTTCTACTATTAATGAGCTACAGGCTCAGAAGTGTAACTGCTGCCATCTTGTCCCTCTGCCGCCATATTGCCCTGCTATATTTGTTATCCCACTCTACTTATGTACAACTGCTGCTCTGCATGGCATAGTGTAGTTGTTTCTGTTTGTATCCCTATAAAAACAGACATTTTTCTACCCCATGCAAATAATTTGCATCAGCGGGGTAACTAGATGTTACTGGCTCCCACAGCAAATTTAATTAAGGGCCCCAAATCATTGGTAGGTTGACCTATTCTATTAAGATACATTGGCATTGCTCAATAACTAGGGTCTTACTGGGGCCCCTACACTACTGGGCCCCCCTGCAGCTACAGGTCTGCCAGGGTCGGACTGGGCCCCTTACACTCCTGGGTCCCCCTGCAGCTACAGGGTCTGCCAGGGTCGGACTGGGCCCCTTACACTCCTGGGCCCCCCTGCAGCTACAGGGTCTGCCAGGGTCGGACTGGGCCCCTTACACTCCTGGGCCTCCCTGCAGCTACAGGGTCTGCCAGGGTCGGACTGGGCCCCTTACACTCCTGGGTCCCCCTGCAGCTACAGGGTCTACCAGGGTCAGACTGGGCCCCTTACACTCCTGGGTCCCCCTGCAGCTACAGGGTCTACCAGGGTCAGACTGGGCCCCTTACACTCCTGGGTCCCCCTGCAGCTACAGGGTCTGCTAGGGTCGGACTGGGCCCCTTACACTCCTGGGTCCCCCTGCAGCTACAGGGTCTACCAGGGTCAGACTGGGCCCCTTACACTCCTGGGTCCCCCAACCAGCTACAGGGTCTGCTAGGGTCGGACTGGGCCCCTTACACTCCTGGGTCCCCCTGCAGCTACAGGGTCTACCAGGGTCAGACTGGGCCCCTTACACTCCTGGGTCCCCCTGCAGCTACAGGGTCTGCCAGGGTCGGACTGGGCCCATTACACTCCTGGGTCCCCCTGCAGCTACAGGGTCTGCCAGGGTTGGACTGGGCCCCTTACACTCCTGGGCCCCCCTGCAGCTACAGGGTCTGACAGGGTCAGACTGGGCCCCTTACACTACTGGGTCCTCCTGCAGCTACAGGGTCTGCCAGAGTCAGACTGGGCCCCTTACATTCCTGATCCCCCCTGCAGCTGCAGGGTCTGCCAGGGTTGGACTGGGCCCCTTACACTCCTGGGTCCCCCTGCAGCTACAGGGTCTACCAGGGTCAGACTGGGCCCCTTACACTCCTGGGTCCCCCTGCAGCTACAGGGTCTGCCAGGGTCGGACTGGGCCCCTTACACTCCTGGGTCCCCCTGCAGCTACAGGGTCTGCCAGGGTTGGACTGGGCCCCTTACACTCCTGGGCCCCCCTGCAGCTACAGGGTCTGACAGGGTCAGACTGGGCCCCTTACACTACTGGGTCCTCCTGCAGCTACAGGGTCTGCCAGAGTCAGACTGGGCCCCTTACATTCCTGATCCCCCCTGCAGCTGCAGGGTCTGCCAGGGTTGGACTGGGCCCCTTACACTCCTGGGCCCCCTGCAGCTACAGGGTCTGCTTTCTCTGTATTTACCCTGATTTGCATGTTAAATTGGATATTAGTAATAGTGTTAGGCTACTCTCATGTGGGACATGTCTGTCATCTGGTAGAAAGCAGCCATGGATGAGACATCCCTGTCTGACTGTCACTGCTCCTAACAAAGATAAATGTTTATCCTTATCTCTGTATTCTGGGCCTTACTTCAAGAACCCTGGAAATGAGCCGCAGCTACGGATCAAGGGTCTCATTGATGCAATGAGCATTTCCCCCATCTATCAGCAATGGAAACATTATGGCAGCTCCTGCACAAATCACTCAGTACAAATGTAAATAAACAGGTCTCCCTGTGTAACACATATCTTTAAGGTTTATTATGCTTTTATAGGAAAAATAAAGTGCAATTAAATAATAATTATAAATAAAGTTTTATTCCCCCTAAGCATGGGCAAAACATCCCTGCAGGAAGCTGTAATGCATTGAATTGTGAAATACTGTAAATATAACATGCTGGACAGATGCTCATGGCTGGCTCTGAGTCTGTTCCTAGAAGTGAAGCCGTGGTGCCCTAGATAAGATTCTGCAAACCTTCCGTGTGAAGGACAGAGGCAGCCCCTCGCAACAATTGTGCAACAATTTCCTGCCCTCCCGACTGCTGCTACCAAAGCACAACTACACAAACTGGAACTCTGCCCATTCATTGGCTGATGGGGCCTAGCATGTATGTGTGCCTTGGCTTGTTTGCTCCGTGAATCCTATGATCCCAGGGGTTGGCACTTAGTACAGGTATAGGACCCATTATCCAGAATGCTCGGGACCAAGGGTATTACGGATAAGGGGTCTTTCCGTAATTTGGATCTCAAGGATTAATTATATCTTAGTTGGGATCAATTACAAGGTTCTGTTTTATTTCTACATAGAAAAAGGAAATCAGTTTTAAAATTCTGAATTATTTGATTAAAATGGAGTCTATGGGAGACGGGCATTCCATAATTCAGAGCTTTCTGGATAACGGGTTTCCGGATAAGGGGTCCGATACCTGTACTTAAAATGGCAATTTTCTATTTAGCATTACCCAGTGGCACATACTACTAAAAGGCCTAGTGATATGACAATCAGATTTATTCACACAAGAGTGCCACAAATGACTAAAGATGGCCACACACAAGCCAGCTATACAGTTATATATGACTAGCAAACAGCTAAGAGGAGAGATATTCTAAAATATGGCAACCTTGATGGCCATTGACCATTATTGAGCAAGGTGAGCAGATTTAATTGAAAATTAACTGTGGATCCTATAACTTCTTTATCTGCTACATCCACCTACTCATAAAAAGTCACCAATAACTAGTTGGGACCCAATAAGATTTTAGGTTGGTTTGTCAAATCTACCAACTCAAAACCACCCCCCCCCAAGATGTCATATATACCCAAACTGGCTGTAAGGTTTAATATGGTCAATTTGCATTGCAGAAACTGGCATGATTTAATGAGTTATATGTTGCCCTTGATCTGGGGAATTCATTCTATTATTAGTGGAACATTTCGGTGCCTATGGGGTGGCAGTCTTCTAGTCAACGGGTGCTCTCCCAAGACTAATCTATTGTTTAATGTATCCAATCCTTAGTGGCAAGTGGGGTGTCAAAGTGGGAGCACTAACTGCATCTTTCATAAGGTGATAGGTGCCTCAGCAGAGACGTGCATGTCTGCCAGCAAGTGAGGGCCCATCAAGAAAGCCAGATAAAATATCCTCCCATCAGGTTAGCAATGAAAAGGTCAAGTCTTTATTTTTCTAAATAGGTTACTCCTTTGTCATATTTAATCCCTCTATAAAACTTGCCTATACCGAGATCAATTGCCCTTCTGCTACTGCAGACATGAGTGGGTGCAGCTGTAGATGCACCCACTACCTTGAGGCTACCTGTGATAGCAGCAGGGGTGCCATAGGGTTTTCTCCATCCCCACCTACCAACTGCCCCCTGCACTGACCCATTCTTGACCTGTATCTTGCTCCTCAATGGATCAAGGGCCAGCGATCAAGGTCACATGACCCCATGCCCGGATTTGTGGAAAGGCCACAAAGGCCCGGGCCTAGGGCAGCACAAATTGAGGGGTGGCACGCCGCCCCGCCACACCAAAATATTAAAGTTTTTTGTCATATATGGCGCAATGGGGACCTCTTCCCCACTGCTCCATATGCGATTGGAAAGACCCGCACATGCGTGGGGGGCGCGCAGGGGATGGGTGTGATGGACAGGGGGCAGCCTCGGGGTGCCCAGCTTATAAATCCGGCCCTCCATGACCCTACCATACATTAATGCCATTTATACATACAGTACATAAAGACCAGATTTCAGTTCTCTAAAAATTCTGATAACTTACATCATTACATTAAATTTGTTATTTGATCTTCAAAGAGTTGAATTTATTGCATTTTAACGACCCTCTTCTTTTTAGTTGCTGATTCTTGTATCTCAGTACAAATATAATAAAGAAACTAATATAAAACATATTTTATATTTATATATATATATATAACTGCTCTAGTAACAGCAGGCAACATTAGCCATGATATGGTAACCAATGGCATCACCAAAACTTAAGCCAAGCCAATGCAACACCAGAACACAGATTCAGCTTATCCTGTGCCTGTTCATTGCATTCTATGTATATTTATTTTTTTGCTTTTTAACGGATTTCTACAGAAAATCATGTGGGAAGGGAAAGGGGAAGCCTTTTCAGAGATGAGGCAATGGAAATAAGATGGGTAAGGGATATAAAAATATATGGTCAGTAATGCTAGAATAGCTGCCTTTAGGCAAAATGGCATATGAAGGGTAATATAGTGGACAGGTCCAGACTGGGATTCAGTCTAGGTCTAATGGCGGATCCCTGTATATGTATGGAAGGAACAAGATGGTAACCAGGCCTGGACTGGGATTCAGAATAGGCCCTGGCGTTTCAAGTACACAGAGGCACAAACAGCCCCCCCCAGCCCAATAAATAGTGACTGTCTGTGGCACCTTACAGCCCCCCTGGCATTCCCAGTACCCAGAGGCACAAACAGCCCCCCCCCCAGCCCAATAAATAGTGACTGTCTGTGGCACCTTACAGCCCCCCTGGCATTCCCAGTACCCAGAGGCACAAACAGCCCCCCCCCCCAGCCCAATAAATAGTGACTGTCTGTGGCATCTTACAGCCCCCCTGGCATTCCCAGTACCCAGAGGCACAAACAGCCCCCCCCCCAGCCCAATAAATAGTGACTGTCTGTGGCACCTTACAGCCCCCCCTGGCATTCCCAGTACCCAGAGGCACAAACAGCCCCCCCCCAGCCCAAGAAATAGTGACTGTCTGTGGCACCTTACAGCCCCCCTGGCATTCCCAGTACCCAGAGGCACAAACAGCCCCCCCAGCCCAACAAATAGTGACTGTCTGTGGCACCTTACAGCCCCCCTGGCATTCCCAGTACCCAGAGGCACAAACAGCCCCCCCCAGCCCAATAAATAGTGACTGTCTGTGGCACCTTACAGCCCCCCTGGCATTCCCAGTACCCAGAGGCACAAACAGCCCCCCAGCAGCCCAATAAATAGTGAGTGTCTATGGCATCTTACAGCAGCCCCTCTGGAATGCCAGGGCCTATTTTGACGCCCACACTTAGCAACAACTAATAGTGGCCCCTATAGCAAAAACTCTTGTCAATAAAGACTGAAGGGCTGCAGGTTGGAAGTCCCTGTAATGAAAATACATTTGTTAATGTTAAACATCCTTACTATTCTGTGTACTTTGGATTTGGATCCTGCCTTTTCTTGTTTTGTTATGGGCCTCAGTTTAGTCACTTCAGGCAGGAGGGCCATGTTGTGCCAGAAGAGGACAGAGGTTGGATTGGCCGGGGGGCTCCCATTACGCCTCTGAGTGAGTGTGACTATAAAGGACATGACTGCAGGGGAGAACAAATTGAAACGCACCACTTACTGTGAAGGCAGTGTAATTAAGTCAATTGAGGCACTTAAAAAAGGAAGCGCTATATTCACCAAATAAAGTGACCCTGCGCCCCAGCAACCTGTTTGCCTGCATATTCATGGAAAGTTACTTTACAGCTCCTCCATCATCATCATCACCGTCAGCATCATTTATTTATACAGCAAGAGCATACAGCTATACAGCATATACAGCATGTTACTACAAAAGTAAAACAATCGGGGGTTTAATTTAACCAGCAAGAGCAGAAGGCTAAGAGGGCTCTGATCACAAGAGCTTACAATCAGCAACTCAATTTTTCAGACTGCCTTGATAGGAAGAAATTAGAAATAATGCAAAATGTCAGATTTCCATTTGATCAGTCAGATCAAAGAGACTTTATAAATAAAAACAAGGCAATGACAGCTGTAGGCACAGGGGACCACTTACTGAAGCGCAATAAGCGCGAATGTCTTCACCCCTATGGATTGTATGCCACATATATCCCATATCTGTGCTAGCATTTTAGCCTAAAGGTCCTTACCAGTGATGAGCGAATTTTTTCACCAGGCATGGATTTGCAGCAAATTTCTGCATTTTGCCATTGGCGAATTGTTTCACGAAACTTCTGTGAAAATTCGCAGCACAAAAATTCATTGTGCGGAATTTTTTGTTATCACCCGTCAAAAAAAAGGCTGTGGTTGCGTCAAATTGGGTGTGGTCAAAATCGTGTGACAAATGCGTTTCGTGAATCTTTCGCTGTTTCGCGAATTTTCTTGCCGTTTTGCAAATTTTATGGCGAAGTGAAACGGGACTGATTCGACCATCACTAGTCCTTACACCCCCCAGTGCTGTCCTCTGTAATATTCATTCTTTGTCCAATGATTTTCAGCTGAGAATGGGTCAGCTGGATACAATTTTGGACCTTTTTAGGCAAGTTTTGTGCTTGGTAAAACCACAGGGAGCAAAATGGCCAAAACCGCTACGTAATACATACAGGAAAATTGGCTAAATGAGTGGGAAAGGGTATGAAGCATCATGTCCTTTTTGCACTTTTGCCAGAAGTAGGGGTAGGCAGCAGAGGCATGTGTGGGGGTGCTAGGTCCCTACGCCTCTACTGCCTCCTTTAACCCCTGCCTCCTGCCTGCCAAATTGGTTGGGTGAATGTGTGGGCATCCTTACCCCGACAACTGAAACCACTTTGTCCAGAACTCACAGACACAGGTCTGCACTACAGAATAGAGCAAAAAGACCTGCGCCTCTCTGATAAACAGGGCTAGAACGAGGGGTAGGTAGGCAGAAGGGACACCTGCCTAGGGCACAATAATGGGGGTGTGCTAGGCAAGTACTTCTTTTACCTACCCCTAGTCTGGGCTTTCCTGCCCCCACTGACACTTGTTGCTGTGCACTCCCCCGTGCATGTGGTGCACTTCATACCACACATACAGGGTCAATGGGGCCGGCTGGGTTGCCTATGATGGCTGCCTGGCTTCCTCTGTTGATACAATGGTACCTGCAATCAGCAGTACTGTATCCATGCAGGGGGAATTGGGTGCTTATAGACATCCTATGTCCTAACCCAAGATGTGCAACATGCACAGCATTGCCCCAGACACAAGAGTTGTGTAAATGATGATAAAGGCATTTAAACCCAGTGGCATAACTACCCCTCGCTGGGCCCCCACACCAAATAATCTGTAGAGGGGCCCAGCACACTCAGCAACAGCAATGTGCCCCCCATAGCTGGCCACTGACCCTGCTTGCGTCAGTTATGGCGGCAGCCGGGTATTATAGTTCCTACTATCTTTAGAGAAGCGACCCCCCTGTCCCCAGTCACCGCAGGCTCTGCTTCCTCTAGTTACGCCACTGTTTGCGCCCCTTAGTGCTCTTACATTCAGAACGGTTGTAAATGAGCCCTTTAGGGTATGCAATTTCTATTTCCGAATTTTTCCTTTTAATTCCACCACACAGAGCCTCAGATCTCTGCAGTCAGATCATTTACGGGACGAAATAAGTCCTTTTAATGGCCTGCTTGATATCATCCCGCTAATTACAAGCTTATTATTTTTAATAAAATTATCAAATTCCTGCACCAAAGAAGAATGCTTTAGCCATGCTCTCTGTAGGATAATTAACACCGTATCAATTTCAGGCGCTTAGTTTGCCTTTAATTAGTCTCCTTTTGTCGCAGCGAGGTCATTTACATCTCACTCAGCGCAGTAAAAAGCCCTCGCTGATGAATAACTTCCTTTTCAGGTGCCATAAAGCGATGAATGTTTCATGTCACCCAATGGCACAATCCTTCCCCGGGGACCGTATAATGGGACATCACTTGCCGGCAGTTGTCTGTGGAACTAACAGGCAGAACGGCCAGTGGTGACTTCATTAGTTTCCAAGAAAGGGGACAGTTTCCCCCCCACCTTGTCCCCTGTCCCCCTGCCTGGCTGCGTGTCAGAGCTCCGTGCCCCTTGCACGTCTCGCCCTTGGTAACTTGTTAAACACCCAAAGAGACAAGGGAAGCGGCTGACAGCAAAGCAGACTGAACTGGATTTAATTGAATCTTAAGGCAGTGATTCACAGAACAATGATGTGTCTGTCCAACCCGGACTCTACGCGGCAGGGAGCTGCTGGCACAGGCGGCACCGGCCAACCAAGATTATTTAATGATGTTCCAAACAACAAACGTGAAATTAAAGGCAGATCCTTAGATGTTAATTAATCGGACAGTATCTCAGATGAGAATCAAAACAAGTCACAGAAGAGCCGGGCATTTCTGTAGGGAATCTGGTAGCCCCCTCTTGTGTAATAGAGATTGGCATAATGATTGGGTAAATGGCTTTGTATTTTACCCATTTGTAAGGATTTATCACATGCTCATGTCATAATACATTCACACAGAGGTGTCGTATTGGGGCCCGGGGTAGTAGTTAAGGGTCCCTTGGACCGATTCGGCATCTTATCGGCCTGTATAGGGGCAGAAACGAGGGGCCTACCCAACCGATATATGGCCTAAAATTGGCCAGATATCGATCGGCCAGGTTAGAAAATTCAGTCGGATCGGGGACCGCATTGGATTGTTGATGCGGTCCCCGAACCGACTGCCCCATTGCCACCCATGGCCAAATGATCGAATTATTTTTTTTTTTACCTAAATGCCCGCCGATATCGCCCACCCAAGCGAGCGGATCTGCTCGTGTATGGGGACCTTTAGGCCTCCAGCCTTTATCTTTCCCTCCATCCCCATATGCTACCTGTAGGGTGGCCACCCTTTTTTTACTTATTATACCAGCATTTGGGTCAGGGGAGCAGGTGGGGTGTCAAATGGGGCTGGGATATGGGTGCATTGGGCAGGTCTGGCCTTATAAGGGGCAATCTATCAGCGGAATTCCCAACTCTAGCTGATGATTTACCAGCTGGGCCAGTCAAATACCTGCTGGGCTGGGTGGTAACCCTACTTACCTGTGGGTTCTCTGGCCTCTTCTTCTTGCTTGTGCCGATAGGTACCTACAGTGTTGGACTGACCAACCAGAATACCAGGAAAATTTAAGTCTCTATGTTTACAGGGGCCATCTTGGTCAGCCAACTATTTGGCCATCTATGCACATCGCATGGTCATTCCTACTTTCTGTGGAAACTACATTTAAACACATATTTTGTCACAGCACTTATACCCATTGGGACCCTAGTATCAGCTACAAACTGCCTGTTGTCCCTCTTCTGTAAAACAGGTTTCCCAAATTGTGGGGCTAGCCTATCTACAGTAGGTGGCCCAAACAAGGTAGGGGAGGGCGGAAGGGCTGCCATCAAGGGGGTACTGCAGTCCTTCTGGCACAGGGGGGCTTGTGAGATGGAAAATCATGATTCAAGGGTAGCTATGGGGACAGGGCTTGCAGATGAGTGGGTAGGGCTTGGGTGGATAGTGGGTGGAGTTTACATACTTAAGAAGTGAATCAGGAAGGTGGTCATGCAGCCGAGAGGCTTTTTTTCATCGGGGGCCCATTTTATTTGTTAACAATATTTTATATGTCTGGCCCACATTGAGATCTACTGTGAGGAGGCAGATTGGTGATCAGGGGGTGGGCTGATCATGTATGAGGAGGAGCAATGATGCAAAAGGGCGTGAGACAGTGATATAAGTGGGTGGATGGGGGCCAATTGAAAAAAAATTTAACCTTGATTTGAAAACAGGGATTGGAGGTGGGCTAGCAAGCAACTGCAGCTCATTAAAGGGGCTTTGCTCTTAGTTTGGGTCTCAATTGCAATACATATATAATATACAGTTTGGTCATTTCCCTATGGGAAGAAACTGTAAATGATATCCTTATTAACAGTGCTTAGTGATGTCATCAGTTATAATCGGAGCTTAGTGATGTCGTTTCTGTCACATGACTCACTAAAACTTGTATATTATAAGAAATAAAGTTCCCCCTGTTGTCAAATATGAGGATATATACCTGTATAAGTCATGGAACTCCTCGGTGACTTATAATATCCTTATATTTTACAATAGGGGGTACTTTATTCCCTATATAATACACAAGAGCCATGAATATCCTGTAAATGGCGCTTACGCCCGTATGAAAGCAGGAAATGGAGGGCATTAGGGTTGTGACATCAGCAGCAGCAGACGCAGCAGGAAAGTGTTTTCCCGTGAGTAGATGAAAGTTGGGAATAAGCAGCTGTTAGTTTATCAGAACTGGCAGGAACATCAGGCAAATTCTGTAATGAAATTGCAGCAGCTGCTTCTGGGTATCGGCGTTTCCGCGCCGCGCTCTCATGTACTAAAGCACAAGGCAAATGGAGAACAGGTTAGCCGGGCAGGGAGCGCACAGCTGTGCCTGACAAGGAACTCATACAGACGCCTCCTAATCCTCGCCATAAAGTGCAGCTACTATTGGGGGAGGTCATGTCCCGCTAATAGCGACAAATTATTCACTGCTGCTCCGCCGGAATCCCATGTACGGAACGGGGGCAGCTCTCCCTATTCCTCCTAATGTAACCGGCAGCAACGAGTCCATCTATCTGTCTGTCTGACTGTCTATCTATCTTGCTATCTGTCTATCTGTCTGTCTATCTATCTATCTATCTATCTATCTATCTATCTATCTATCATCTATCTATCTATCTATCTATCTATCTATCTATCTATCTATCATCTATCTATCTATCTATCATCTATCTATCCCTTATCATCTATCTATCTGTCTATCTATCTATCTATCTATCATCTATCTATCTATCATCTATCTATCCCTTATCATCTATCTATCTGTCTATCTATCTATCTATCTATCTATCATCGTCTGTCTATCTATCTGTCTGTCTGTCTATCTATCTATCTATCTGTCTGTCTGTCTATCTATCTTGCTATCTGTCTATCTGTCTGTCTGTCTATCTATCTATCTATCTATCTATCTATCTATCTATCATCTATCTATCTATCTATCTATCTATCATCTATCTATCTATCTATCTATCATCTATCTATCTATCTATCTATCTATCATCTATCTATCTATCTATCTATCTATCTATTTATCTATCTATCTATCATCTATCTATCCCTTATCATCTATCTATCTGTCTATCTATCTATCTATCTATCTATCTATCTATCTATCATCTATCTATCTATCATCTATCTATCCCTTATCATCTATCTATCTGTCTATCTATCTATCTATCTATCTATCTATCTATCTATCTATCTATCATCTATCTATCTATCTATCATCTATCTATCCCTTATCATCTATCTATCTGTCTATCTATCTATCTATCTATCTATCTATCTATCTATCTATCTATCTATCTATCTATCATCTATCTATCTATCTATCATCTATCTATCCCTTATCATCTATCTATCTGTCTATCTATCTATCTATCTATCTATCTATCTATCATCATCTATCCCTTATCATCTATCTATCATCTATCTATCTTGCTATATGTCTATCTGTCTATCTATCTATCTATCTATCTATCTATCTATCATCTATCTATCTTGCTATATGTCTATCTGTCTATCTATCTATCTATCTATCTATCTATCTATCTATCATCATTTATCTATCCATCTCTCTATTATATTTATCTATCTATTTATTTATCTATCTACCTACTATTTATCTATCTATCTATTATGTAGCATCTATCTATCTAATGTAGCATCTGTAATTTGTGACTTTTTTTTTATTTCTAAAAACTTGTATTACAGCAACACCATTTCCCACAGAGCCCTGTATAAACAAAGAATTCCTTATTTGTGCCTGTAATAGCGACCCCCCCTTTGTAAGTAACTATAACTCAATCAGCTATAACAAACACATTAGTTTTACTAAAGGTGCACTGTTAGTTTCATTCTAATTGCCCCACAGTTGCCCCCAACCCAGCCGTACTTACCCCATCCCGACACTGTGATCCTGACATTGACTGGAGTGCGGGGAGGGAAGACTTTACAACTGTAGAGGAAGCAGACTCTGCGGTTCGGGGTCCTCCCATGCAACCAAGACTATGGGGTCTGCTTTCTCTATAGTTACACCACTGCTGTTCATAATTGCACCCCAGACTATCCCATCCCCAGCCCAGCATGAACACAGGAGGTCCTTCTTTCTCCATAGAACTGCCACATTGGGAGGGGGGGTAAGTGCAACTGGGTTGTGGGATCGCTGCCTGATGGTTGGCCAAATCTAGTGTCGGACTCTTGGGTCCATGGGAGGACCTGACCTCAAGGGCCTCCCTTGTTACCGACTGCTGCCTCCGGCAATAACATCCCGTGCCTCCACCTTGACAACATATCCCCTTTCCTCTGCAAACCCTGCCCAACAGACAAACGCCCGCCAACCATGTTCATTAGATCTGGGGCAGCATGCCAACCTGTATCCTGGTGAGACAGTCTTACCCAGGCCCTGTCAGTCTGATTCCATGGTTTGGGGCCACTGATTAGAATCATAGCAGGAGCCCATGCAGACCCTTCAGACACAAGCAATATATTGAATAGATATTAGATAGTGGCTTGGCCAATCCAGATTCAGAAGCTTATTGGCCTTCCCAACTAGTATTTGAAGATGGTTTGAAAATCATGTTTGGCCAGGACCACTTTGGGCCATTAAGGTGGTCTTCTCCTGAGGGTGTTTTTAGCGCCCTTCCATATAATATAGATGTCATCAATATATTGCTTAAATAGGGCATGTTTCACATCCCAGTTAAGCAAACTTATCTCACTACGTTCATCTACAGAAACATGTAATTAATCTCAATTCTTATGGGAGGGATTCACAACATATTGTGAAGATCTTGAATGATTAAATGGAAAAATGATTGTTGGCAGGCAGCTGTAGATGCCCAATCATTGTATACTAATATTCCCATGATCTAGGCCTCATGCTGCCTTTTCTTGATCAAAATCCCTATGTGCCACTTGAACAAAACTAATTTGTTATTGATTCAATTAATTTTATACTATGTACAATTATTTTGAATTTATGGGTATTATCTACCTTAGGGTTTGTGGTACAGCTATGGGGATGAGGTTCGCACCCAGTTACGCAAATTTATTTCTAGGATACTGGGAACATCAATTCATTTGGAATTTGTGTAACTGAGATGTGAACCATGTCCTATTTAAACTCCATATATATATTTAGAATGGCTCTAAAAGCTCCTTCAGGAGAAGACCACATTAATAGCCCAAAGTGGTCCCAGCCCAACATGAGTTTCAAACCTGCCTTCCAGACTAGTTGGGAAGGCCCCATACACCAACCAATAAGCTTCTGAATCTGGATTGGCCAGGCCACTATCTAATATCTACTTAATAGATTGCGTCTCGTTAAGCAGAAGGGCTAAGCCTTGTGGGTCAAGTTCAGTGCCCATAATGACGGTATCTTCCCTGCTCCATCTGCTAATGGAGATTCCTTTTATGATTTTTTGTCCCAATAAAAGCAAAGGAGCAGCAGTATGCGCTGGTTCCATGGCTAATAACGCCCGAGCCTTCCCTCTAACGCTCTCCTGTTCTTCTCCTTGTAGTAGGTCTGATCAGATTTGTCTTCCCCGGCGCTCACCAACAGCCGTACATCTTGAGCCATATTCTTGGGCAGACTCGTTTGATTAATTCAGCTATTTCTTTCCCCATATGCTCAGCTCCTTGGCTTGCAGCGGCCTTGCTGAGAGATATCATATGTTCCGCTGGCACGAGTACAAAGTGGCGCTCGCTGTTTGATCTGCTGTCTTAAAGTCATACACAAAATCTGATAATTGGGGCCGGAAGAAGAAGAGAGTTATTAGAGAAGCAATTTTCATTTCCTTTTCCTATTTGTCCCTTTTTGTTTGTTTCATCTTCTCTCTGTCGTTTGGTTCCGTTTCTCTTTGGGCTGTGATGTCACAGGGAGTGAGGGAAGCGCCGTCTGACATTGGCAGGTCAGGGGATCTGCCCATTGCTCGTATGTTTGGATTGGTTGTTATGGATTATACCTAGAGCAAGGTGGTTCTACATAACCCTCAAATCCAAGCAAGCAGTTTGCATACATAGTGCCTCATATCTGGGTGGGCTTTGACTTTTTTGATGTGCCAGGACCCCAGCAGCAACAATGGCACTGACTCTGAGCCTATCAGCAGTCAGCTTACTGACGTAGGAGCATTTCAGTGTTTTAGAATGCAGTTGGTGCACACAGGGGGGTCAGTCAGTAACCCATGGGGGTCAGTCAGTAACACAGGTGGGTCAGTCAGTAACACAATTACACAGTTCAAACATCAGAAGGGACTAAAAATGGTGAATCAGTCACTAACGCAAGTGAGACAGTCAGTACCACAAGCGGGACAATCCATAGCACAGATGGATCAGTTACTAAAACAAGGGATAGGGAAGCTCAGGTTTAGGTGGGGTAGTCAGTAACCCAGGGGGATCAGTCAGAAACACAGGCAATCTATTGGTAACCCACGACTGACATTCTAGCATCACAGGTGGAACAGTCAGTAGACCAGGTGGAATAGTCAGTAGAACAGGTGGAATAGTCAGTATCACAGATAAAACAGTCAGTATCACAGGTGGAATAGTCAGTATCAGAGGTGGAACAGTCAGTGGAACAGGTGGAACAGTCAGTAGCACAGGTGGAACAGTCAGTGGAACAGGTGGAACAGTCAGTAGCACAGGTGGAACAGTCAGTGGAACAGGTGGAACAGTCAGTAGCACAGGTGGAACAGTCACTAGCCCAGGTGGAACAGTCACTAGCCCAGGTGGAACAGTCAGTAGGACAGGGAATTTTTCTGTAAGACAAGAGTTCATCTAGTTACACAAGTAGCTCAGTGAGTAACACAAGTGCGTCAGTTAGATCAGTTAGTAACACAGGGGGGCAGTTAGTAGCACAGATGGATCAGTTAGTAACACAGGGGGGCAGTTAGTAACACAGGGGGGCAGTTAGTAACACAGGGGGGCAGTTAGTAACACAGGGGGGCAGTCAGTAACACAGGGAATCCCTGAGTGACACAAGGCATCAGTAGTAGCAGGAGCAGGGCCAGGGGTGGGCAGAATAAGAATTCCTGTTGCTGTAATACTGTGTATAACCCATAATCCCTTCCGTGCATTAGTGGGGGTAAAAAGGCAAGTGCGTCTCTAAGGAACAGAATAAAATACTTTATTGCGTGTACAAGTTTGAAAAGTTTAATGCGCCTTAAAAAATCAATCAGAAGAACATGTTAAAAAATGTGTTTTTAAAGGGGGCTTAATGAATAAAAACTTCTAGGTAATTAAAAGTTAAAAAAGAGCCTTCCATAGAGTTCCTTAATGCAATTACTTGGTAGAAGTCATCTCATTTAGCCACCGCTACACGGTTAAGCAATATAAATGTCAATAATTATCCTCCCAGGCCCGGGCTCTGCTGGTCAAAGTCTGACCACATTGTAGCTTGGCCATTAATGCATTTCTATCATAACTTTAATCTGCGCCATGAAGCGCATCCTAGCGGCCCCCGGGGACTCCTTCGCCGCAACAGGGACTTCCAGCGACTCTGTAGCTTGGGAGTTTAGAGATAAACCGACTGTTATGGGGATGTCAGTGCTCAGGCCTCCATTTAACTCACGTTGCGTTGCTCTGAGACTAGAGATGTTCCTAGTAGGCACCTGTAGGGTCTCCAGAATCAGGCCATTCTGTTAATTCAATTAAATACCTTCATTCAATATGAATAGATATTCCCGCAGCTTAGTAAACACCGCGTCAATCTGGGGCGCCTAACACTCAATATTAACTAAGTTTGTCTGCTAGTGTCGAGGGATTATCTCTGGCCAGGCAACTGAACTGAATGATCTAGAGACCTGTTACCCCAATGTTTCTATATATCTGTAACCTTGTTATGGGCTAAGGGGGCCCAGCCTGAAGGCCAGTTAGGGGGGGATTTGGGGTGAGTGCTTATTTGTGCCCTGGGTACCCCTGGAACTATAGCAGGGTGACTGTTACCCCAATGTTTCTATATATCTGTAACCTTGTTATGGGCTAAGGGGGCCCAGCCTGAAGGCCAGTTAGGGGGGGATTTGGGGTGAGTGCTTATTTGTGCCCTGGGTACCCTTGGAACTATAGCAGGGTGACTGTTACCCCAATGTTTCTATATATCTGTAACCTTGTTATGGGCTAAGGGGGCCCAGCCTGAAGGCCAGTTAGGGGGGGATTTGGGGTGAGTGCTTATTTGTGCCCTGGGTACCCCTGGAACTATAGTAGGGTGACTGTTAGTCCAATGTTTCTATATATCTGTAACCTTGTTATGAGCTAAGGGGGCCCAGCCTGAAGGCCAGTTAGGGGGGATTTGGGGTGAGTGCTTATTTGTGCCCTGGGGACCCCTGGAACTATAGCGGGGTGACTGTTACCCCAATGTTTCTATATATCTGTAACCTTGTTATGAGCTAAGGGGGCCCAGTCTGAAGGCCAGTTATGGGGAGATTTGGGGTGAGTGCTTATTTGTGCCCTGGGTACCCCTGGAACTATAGCAGGGTGACTGTTACCCCAATGTTTCTATATATCTGTAACCTTGTTATGAGCTAAGGGGGCCCAGCCTGAAGGCCAGTTAGGGGGGGATTTGGGGTGAGTGCTTATTTGTGCCCTGGGTACCCCTGGAACTATAGCAGGGTGACTGTTACCCCAATGTTTCTATATATCTGTAACCTTGTTATGAGCTAAGGGGGCCCAGTCTGAAGGCCAGTTATGGGGAGATTTGGGGTGAGTGCTTATTTGTGCCCTGGGTACCCCTGGAACTATAGCGGGGTGACTGTTACCCCAATGTTTCTATATATCTGTAACCTTGTTATGAGCTAAGGGGGCCCAGCCTGAAGGCCAGTTAGGGGGGGATTTGGGGTGAGTGCTTATTTGTGCCCTGGGTACCCCTGGAACTATAGCAGGGTGACTGTTACCCCAATGTTTCTATATATCTGTAACCTTGTTATGAGCTAAGGGGGTCCCTGACCAAATATTAAACCTGTTGAATGAGGACTTAAGGAAACAATCTGAAGACTAACAGCCTATAGTAATCAATTTTTATATCATTATTTTAAACTTGATTTTTTTCCTTAAGTACACATATATAAAAATCATGTTGAAAAATATCAGAAAATATATATGATATGTTTTGTAAAGACTTCAGCCTTGATAGCATCACACAGAAACAGAGGTGTCCTTTATATTTATTCCCCATGTTGCGACTAAATGAGCATTTAATGAAATACCAACACTTGCCTGATGTTACTATAAATAGGGAAGACAAAAAGCCCATTTTTAGAAAAAAAAAACTATATATATATTTGGGTCACCGTTGAAAGAGACTGGATGAAAAAACAAACCAAGAGGCTGACATGAAGGAATCTAATTGGCTGACGAGGCTGGAGCTTTGATGTGCGCTGAAGGAGATTAAATATCCACATAAAGCCCAAGATTGGGGTGGTCTGGGCTGTTTCCTTTAGCCGGCACTGCTGTGTGACGACTGCTTTTCAAACAGAAAGAAATTCGCCACATATTTAATGCAGTGATCTAAACAGGCGCACATCAAAGGGGCCGCGCTGGGAAGGGCCCCGCTCCCTCCTACAGTAATGTATGGGAGCCTGTTTCTGCTTCGTCATACTGTCGCAAGAATTCTCTATAATGAAAAATACTGGGGCAGAAATACGTTCAAAGCATTCTATAGGGAAATGTGCAATTAATTCACTTCTGGGGGGGCACAATGATTTCTTAGGGACTCCCCAGTGACTCCAATCCAGTTGTTACCAAACTGTAGGGCTGCCCTCCTAATGGGGCCTAAAGCATTATCAAGGGGGGCTCAGCCCAGAGGTCAGTTAAGGTGAGACATGGGGAGAATGCCTGTTTGCTCTCCTAGGCATCCGTAAAAGCCTATGGAAATGAGATTTGGGGCACACATTTGTTGACATTGAGCTAAGGGGCCCCAACCTGAAGGCCAGTTAGGGGGAGATTTGGGGTGAGTGCTTATTTGTGCCCTGGGTACCCCTGGAACTATAGCAGGGTGACTGTTACCCCAATGTTTCTATATATCTGTAACCTTGTTATGAGCTAAGGGGGCCCAGCCTGAAGGCCAGTTAGGGGGAGATTTGGGGTGAGTGCTTATTTGTGCCCTGGGTACCCCTGGAACTATAGCAGGGTGACTGTTACCCCAATGTTTCTATATATCTGTAACCTTGTTATGGGCTAAGGGGGCCCAGCCTGAAGGCCAGTTAGGGGGGGGATTTGGGGTGAGTGCTTATTTGTGCCCTGGGTACCCCTGGAACTATAGCAGGGTGACTGTTACCCCAATGTTTCTATATATCTGTAACCTTGTTATGGGCTAAAGGGGCCCAGCCTGAAGGCCAGTTAGGGGATGATTTGGGGTGAGTGCTTATTTGTGCCCTGGGTACCCCTGGAACTATAGCGGGGTGACTGTTACCCCAATGTTTCTATATATCTGTAACCTTGTTATGGGCTAAGGGGGCCCAGCCTGAAGGCCAGTTAGGGGATGATTTGGGGTGAGTGCTTATTTGTGCCCTGGGTACCCCTGGAACTATAGCGGGGTGACTGTTACCCCAATGTTTCTATATATCTGTAACCTTGTTATGAGCTAAGGGGGCCCAGCCTGAAGGCCAGTTAGGGGGGGATTTGGGGTGAGTGCTTATTTGTGCCCTGGGTACCCCTGGAACTATAGCAGGGTGACTGTTACCCCAATGTTTCTATATATCTGTAACCTTTTTATGGGCTAAGGGGGCCCAGCCTGAAGGCCAGTTAGGGGGAGATTTGGGGTGAGTGCTTATTTGTGCCCTGGGTACCCCTGGAACTATAGCAGGATGACTGTTACCCCAATGTTTCTATATATCTGTAACCTTGTTATGAGCTAAGGGGGCCCAGCCTGAAGGCCAGTTAGGGGGAGATTTGGGGTGAGTGCTTATTTGTGCCCTGGGTACCCCTGGAAATATAGCAGGGTGACTGTTACCCCAATGTTTCTATATATCTGTAACCTTGTTATGGGCTAAGGGGGCCCAGCCTGAAGGCCAGTTAGGGGGGGATTTGGGGTGAGTGCTTATTGGTGCCCTGGGTACCCCTGGAACTATAGCAGGGTGACTGTTACCCCAATGTTTCTATATATCTGTAACCTTATAAGATGGTCTCTAAATGAACCTGGTCTTCCAAGGGGAAGACCAGGTTCATGAACGAAAAAAAAAACCTGTGACCCTGGGCTGGCTATTCTCTCTCTGAAAGACACAGAGTACTTTCCTAATAGAGCACCATGCTGCCATGATATTGCCAGGAATCCCTTGTGCCACCCTTGGCTGGGGCACTTTCCATATAGTGATCCTTCCAACCTTACTATACTGTTCCCCTAATTTTCCTGCCTTATCAGGGGGCCCGCCGGCCTCTGATGCCTGAGCTGTTAGGAAACCCACAAGGAGACTGTGTCAGGTTCCGCCAGTTGCTAGGGAAGAATACCGGGGCTTCTGCAAATAAAGTGATTATTTGGGTTACATACATGGGCGTCCACAGAAGGGGGCAAGAGGGGGCACTTGCCCCCCCCTGGAAAAGTAGCAAAAAAAACAAAAACCTTACTCCGTTTCTGCACTTTCCCCTCAAGCCCGTTTTTGCTGTGCTCCGATTGGATCTTTCTTCTTGTGGATTCACCAATCAGAGCACAGCTTCCTTGACAGACAGTAAAATTGACCAATCAGAGCACAGATGCACACAGGGATCGGGAGATTTTGCAAACTGGAAACAGAAATAAAGACTGAAAAGATGAATCTGCAGCTGTAACTTTACCTGAGAACCAACTCTCAACTTTTGCTGCAGTTTTCATCCCACAGGTACTATACAGTTCTAAAGAATCACTAGCTGACATTAAATTGTTTAATTTATAATCTATCCCCTACCCTAACACATGGAGGGTAAGTTAACTCTTTCCCTCTGAAAAAGCTCATTGCGAGTTTATATATGTGTTGTTGTTTTTTTTTTTGTCATTGTTTTGTTCATTTATAGTAAGTTACAGTGGGGCCAATGTTGTGTATCAGTGCCAGTGTTATAGTGCCAGGGCCTGAATATCTGCCATCAGTACCCACTGCTCCTCATGGCATATAATGTGCTGGGTTTGTAAATACGGACTGCATCTCACTGTATATAATGGGGAGTCAGTACCCACTGCCTTTCTTGCTATAAAACTAACATAAACACATCTAAAGGGGTGGTTCACTTCCTTTAGTACAGGGGTCTCAAACTCGCGGCCCGCGGGCCATTTGCGGCCCTCAGTACAATATTTTGTGGCCCGCACCAACGCCTTCGCAAAAGCAATGAATGGATCACGATTTTTATTGCGATTCAAGGGATAATGCAAGGCACGGCGGGCGGGAGCTGCTGATTGCGGAAATGATGTTATGTTATGGGAAGACGTTCTGTGTGCACAATTAGCTCCTTAGTTAGCAGCTAATTGTGCACACAGAACGTCTTCCCATAATAACTGTTATGATGGCATAACGTCATTTCCGCAATCAGCAGCTCCCGCCCGCCGTGCCTTGCATTATCCGATAATGCAAGCCTTCATGGACTTTTTTTTGTGAAATCCCTTATGCGGCCCAGCCTCATCCTGACTTTGCCTCCTGCGGCCCCCAGGTAAATTGAGTTTGAGCCCCCTGCTTTAGTATGTTATAAAATGGCCTATTCCTAGCAACTTTGCAATTGGTCTTCCTAATTAATTTTTTTGAATAATTTGCCTTTCTCTTCTGCCTCTATACAGATTTCAAATGGGGGCCAAAAAATATTGCTCTGCGAGGCTACAATTTTATTATTATTATAATTTTGTATTACTTATTTTTCCAAGTAGGCCCCTTAACTATTCATATTCCCATCTCTTGTTTAAATCACTACCTGGTTGCTAGGGTAAATAAGACCCTAGCAACCAGATAGCTGCTGAAATACCAAATGGAGAGCTGCTGAACAAAAAGCTAAATAACTGAAAAACCATTAAAAATAAAAGTGAATTCGAATGCGAACTACCCCTTTAAGCTAACTGATCCCAAACACAAATGTTTGCAGATCCCCTAACAGAAGTGCGCGTATGAATACTTTTACTACTAATACTAAACATTTTAGGGTAAAAAAAAAAAGCACCCCCACCCGCACTTTTGTACAGTATCCCTGGGAGTCAGTGGGAACGGCAAGAGGTAGTTGGGAGGTTAACTTTTTACGTCAGCAGTGAATCCACTAAGTGTCACATTAGCTGTAGGTCAGTCTGTGTATGGGCCATATTTAGCCTCCCCTAGTATCATCCTGCAAAAAAAAAAAAAAAATATATATATATTTATCTGTTGCAGGATGATGCTAGCTTACTTGCCCCCCCTTGGAAAATTTTCTGCGGACGCCCATGGTTACATAACATCGGGAATATGGTTGTTGTTTAAAAAGTGTGTTCTCCATATTGGCCCTACATTAATGTTAATCTCCCCTTCCCAAATAGCCTGGCAATGTGAGCCTCATTGTGTACTTTTATGTCTTCTGCTTTCAATGGAAATCACAACCATCTGCCGGTTTGCTGGCTACCAAAGCACTACCGTTAGATTTCGCGCCAGCGCCATCCATCCCATCATGTGTTTTTGTTTACTCCTTTAAACTATTAATTAGGGGGCGTTTTTTTTAATCTCCTTCCCCCATAAAGTTAAATTTAGCTGAGTTCCCTCCCGAGTGTGAAACATTTCATGAGAACACTATGAATTTCTTATTAATTAAAAGGTAAATGCTTCATAAATATGTGCAAACTGTAACACGAGGGGGTCTGATTCACATGCCCACCCGGGGGGCTTTGTTCTGTTATACTCTATATATAGACTTAAAGGGACAATATACTGGCCAATAATCAGGGCTGGAGCTAGGGGTTAGCAGAAGAGGCACGTGCCTATGGCACAATGGTGGCGGGGGGGGGGCATTAGGCAGGTTCCAAGGGTCAGACTGGGTAACTGCCTAACCGTTCCTCCCCTGACGCATTCAATTTAGGCATGCTTAGGGGAGGACGCCAGGTGGGGGCCCCTGCGGGGGGGTTATGGGATGCGGCCGGTGGGGGCACCTGCATGGCCCCTGGGTACCTTCAGGTCCTACTCCATGCCCTTGTACCCTCGCCACCCACACACGTACCTGCAGGGGCCACGTGACCCCGACCAGTTTGCCTAAGGTGCCTGGCAGGCTCGACCCGGCACTGCCAATAAGGGGGTCAGCCCCCCCCCCATTTTTACATACCTCACCTCTGTAAGAATGCTTGAGATGAAATAATTTTTCCCTTTCTTACAGTACAAAGATATAGTCAGAATAGGGTTGCCACCTGTCCAGTTTTGACCCAGACTACCCAATTTTTGGAAGGGCTGCCCAGGTCAAAACCTCCTGCCCAGTTTTCCAAATTAGTATAACCGGGCAGGACTCACTCGCAATCGCCGCTCGGTGTTCGCCTCTTCCCTGCAACACTGTACTGCCTGTGCTCTCAGACAAGGTGGGGTGCATATGTGATTTGGGGGTGGGTAACAGATGAGGCCTTGGGCCCCCTTTGCTTTTGGCCCTATTTTTATTTCATACACGATGGAAGGCTGCAGGGGATCCACTTTAGCTGGCTGGGGCGGGGGTCAGTAGAGCAGATTATTTGGGCTCCATGGTGGTGCAATTGTTAGCATTGCTGTCTTGCAGCTCTTGAGTCCTAGGTTTGATCCCAGCCAGGGCTGTGTATGTCCCCTGGGGAAGGGACTGATGGAAATTTAAAATCACTGTAAATACAGAGGAATAAGTGGGTGCTATATAGTTAATTGATGATAATTGTCACCTAACTGGCTTAATACTAGCAGCCATGAGGGGCAGTAATTTAACATCTATGTAGAGAGCTGCACAGCAGACTCCCTTGGCCTGCGCACAACTGAGGGAAGAGAAGGCACTGAGTTCCCCTTTAACAATCAAACTGCCGAGGTTGGACGTGAATCAAAGTTACAGCTCTGTGTAATCAGACAAGAGACTTCAGAGACCGGTTCCGCTGATGTTCTGAGCAAACCCTGATATGCTTCCCTTATATTTATGGCTTTGATGTCCTGATAAAAACCTTTCTCAGCTACTCCCCGGCCCACTGGCTTCATGGTTAAGCCAAGCAATTTAGGGCCACTGACACAGGGAATACTGGGTAAGCAGAACAACAAAAGGGACAAAGGGTAAAAACATTTTTTTTAATACACAGCAAAGGTGGCCATACAAGAGTCAATATAAACTGCCCCTCCAGACCAAGTCAGCTGCTTATTGCCTGACCAATATCTGACCAAAGACTTGCTCTATAGTCACTGCCACAACCTGCTGTTCACCCCCTTGACCTACTGTACCTGCAATTGCCCTGTTACCCTAGCAGAACGGCTGCTGTGCGGGGCCCCGGGGCCATTAGCCCCTATTAGCAGCTCTGTGCGGCACACTTCTGTCATTATAAAAGGAAATCCCAGTTCCTATGCTTTAGGTTGGCCTCCCATTGCTAATTTTACAACCTGCCTGCACTGTTAACCCTGACTCGGCGACTTATTTACATGCAATCATTTCCTTATGGCCAGTGTCACAGCCAGGGGTGAGCTGACAGGTTTTTGGCTGGGAGGCAAATGAATGGGAAGATCAGTGGCCCTGGCACTTTCACTGCAGGTTGGGACACTTGTCCCCAGGACACCTTGCGCTCAGCTCGGATCGGTGGCCCTTATACCTAATGATTACATTACAGCCAGGGGAGATTAAAGTCATTATCTAAATCACTGATTTAGAGCAAAGCGAGATAAAGAAAGGTAAAGATCACTGGTGTCCAAATGGCGGCCCGCCAGTTAAAGTTTGCTTGTGTGACTGCTTAGGGCACTGCCACGTGGGGCAGATTCTCAGCTGCACCTGTAGAAATTGCCATTCATAAATGCCAGACAACAACCATATGAATGTTATGTCCTAAAAACACATGTGCTGATTGTATTGTTATCCGTCCAAAATTTTCAATCTGTCCAATCGACTAAATAACTAGAGGTCCCCATACACGGGCCGATTGTAGCTGCTGATATTGGTCCCTTGGACCGATTCTGCAGCTAATCAGCCCGTGTATGGGCAGGAACGAGGGGCCTGCCCGACTGATATCAGGCCTGAAATTGGCCAAATATTGATCGCCAGGTTAGAAAATTCAGTCGGATCGGGGACTGCATCGGCTCGTTGATGCGGTCCCCGAACCGACTGCCCCATTGCCACCAATATAATTCGATCGTTTGGCTAATTGAATTAGCCTACACGTTCCCCCATATCATCTACCCATAGGTGGGGATATCGGGTGAAGATCTGCTCGCCAAGCGAGCGAATCTTAACGTGTATTGGGACCTTAAACATCAAAATTTAGTTTTGTATGATTATATCGGTGTGTTTATACTCAGCTTTACTGAGCCCTATTTACTCCTGGCCCCCTGCCTGTGTGTGCCATACTCTGCCTGCCCTCGGCCCAGGGTCGGACTGGGCCGCCGGGACACCGGGAAAAATCCTGGTGGGCCCCGGAGGCCCAGTCCGACCTTTGCCGGCGCTCCCCCTACTGACTGTTCCTCCCCTGACGCGTTCAATTTATACGCGCTCGGGGAGGACGTCGGGGGGGCCCTACGGGGAGTTAGGGGGGCCCCTGGGGGGGTAGGGGACACGACTGGCGGGGGCACCTGCAGGGCGGGCCCTGCACCCCCAGTCCGACCCTGCCTCGGCCTATGGAGGCTTCTTAGCAAGTCAGGGAATACAGGGTTATGGGAGATAGCTCTTAGTACAAGTTGATCCAGGGACTGGTCCGATTGCCATCTTGGAGTCAGGAAGGAATTTTTTCCCCTCTGCGGCAAATTAGAGAGGCTTTAGATGGGGTTTTTGCCTTCTACTAGCAGTTAGGCAGGTTATATATAGGCATTAAGGTTGCACTTGATGGACGTGTGTCTTTTTTCAACCTAACTTACTATGTTACCACCATTAATATGCATATAGCTTAAAGGAACAGTAACACCAAAAAAATGAAAGAATATAAATATAATAAGTATATTGTATTATTTATAATTTATATTATATTAATATATTATGTTCTAATGCCCTGCACAGGTAAAAGTTGTGTGTTTGCTTCAAATCCCAACTATAGTTTATATAAATAGGCTGCTATGTAGGGGCAGTTTAGAAACAGAGAGTGGCCCACAATGGTTTCCATTATCGGCCCTCCATCACGTAGGCCCTGGTATAAATTTACTATAATCTCTCATATTCTGCACCGTTCTTATGTCAGCGAATCATCAGGCTGCAGGGCTGTGATACAAGGCAAAGGTGGCCATACAAGAGCCAAGTCAGCAGCCTGACCAATATCTGACCAAAGACTTGCTCTATAGTCACAGTCACAACCTGCTCTTCACCCCCTTGACCTACTGTACCTGCAATTGCCCTGTTACCCTAGCGCAGTGATCCCCAACCAGTGGCTCGTGAGCAACATGTTGCTTCCCAACCCCTTGGGTGTTGCTCCCAGTGGCCTCAAAGCAGGTGCTCATTTTTTGATAACTTGGCTTGGAGGCAAGTTTTGGTGGCATAAAACCAAGTGAAAAGACAAACAGAGCCTTCTTTAGGCTGCCATTCCACATAGGGGCTTCCAAATAGACAATCATAGCCCTTATTTGGCACCTTCAGGTACCTTTTTCATGCTTGTGTTGCTCCCCAACTCTTTTTACATTTGAATGTTGCTCACGAGTAAAAAAGGTTGGGGATCCCTGCCCTAGCGGAACGGCTGCTGTGCGGGGCCCTGGGGCCATTAGCCCCTATTAGCAGCTCTGTGCGGCACACTTCTGTCATTATAAAAGGAAATCCCAGTTCCTATGCTTTAGGTTGGCCTCCCATTGCTAATTTTACAACCTGCCTGCACTGTTAACCCTGACTCCGCGACTTATTTACATGCAATCATTTCCTTATGGCCAGTGTCACAGCCAGGGGTGAGCTGACAGGTTTTTGGCTGGGAGGCAAATGAATGGGAAGATCAGTGGCCCTGGCACTTTCACTGCAGGTTGGGACACTTGTCCCCAGGACACCTTGTGCTCAGCCCTGCTGCTTCTTCATATGGACCCTCTGCCAGCCAATGGCTTGTTATAGGGGCACCAAACCAGATGTAATTGGTGCCAGGGTGGTGTTTATTGGTGACACAGAGCAAAATAAATTAATGTATGTATGAAAAGATAAAGGGCATATTATTTCATTGTGAAAATGCTGTTTAATATTCTTGGTACTCATGTTAGGGGTGACTAACCTGCAGCCCCCCAGCGGCCGTTACTGAACTACAAATCTATGCATCCCCACAATAGCCCAAGGCGCCAGGTAGCAGTTACCTCAGGCGACAGCAACCCCAGATACAGTACAAAGTCCATAAATGTGCATGTCCTATAGAGTCAGATTATGTATCTGCTTGGCCGATGTAGTGACATAACTAGGAGTTATTGGGGACCCAAAATTTCAGGAAATCATGAACCCGCTGGCCCTCTGTATTCTTGGGACCTAATAACTGCATGGTTACTACTACCCCTATTGTTATACTCCTGTTGGTATGAAAGATATGACCAGGGCTGCCTCAGTAATTATGGGGCTCATACTGTTATGCTTGCAGGGCCTTCATTATTAGCCCATTGCTTACCTGGACCCCAGTAGAATGGATATGCTGCTGCATTTGTCCATTCTCCCCTATTGGAGTCTTGTAGGGTGATTATAAAGTCATGGGAATGCTGTGGGAAGATAAGGAAGACTCTGGTCAGCCTGCCTGAGAATAGTGGGGAATTGTGTAAGACTCACCCTGGAAGGTAGATCAGTATGGCAAATGCCAAACAGGGCTGATTCTCAGCCTGCGGATAAACACTGGGCAAGAATCAGCCCCTACGCTGGCATCAGCCCCCCCTCATGTGTCTGCACCCAGAGTCTGCGTTGGACCAGGTGCAGACACAGAGGGGATTTTGTCACCGATAATCATGATATGATTTAGGGGCCGAAATCTGCTCCATGCGCCCAGTGTGGCATTAGCCTAACCCCCTAACAGAAACTAGGGATAAATAACACAAAAATACATTCACTTCCTGATGGATCTGATGTTTCCATTAGACAATAGCAATGGATCAAATCAGTCAAATCAGCACTCAGTTGCCCTTAGAACCCTAAAAAGGATCAGTGACAACCAGAACAGGCTAATAACTGGCTATTGGGACGGGAATCCCTTCACCAATAATATTAACTGTATTCCCTCACTGTAAGGTGTAACCTGCCACCAACGACAAAGAAATCCCTTTAACTCCTTTAATGCCAGGGGGCTCAAAAGAGTGAAAACCAACCCAGCTATAAAACAGTGGGTTAACCTGGGAATTCTGGGAAATGACTTTATTGGCCAGTAAAATTGCCATATAACTGCGGTGTGTGAGTTTCTGCCCTGCTTGGGTTTCATGGCGAGCCATAATAAAGGTTCTGGGACTCTGGGCTTGCTGTGCCGAAGCTGTAATGCTCCCCGATCAGAATTACAAAAGGGGTTCCTGGAACTAATTTAATTGCATCTGTTCCAGAGACCACCCAGTTTAACTGCTAATATAGTCAGACTCCTATTCCGCTCTTTCCTCCAGTTGATATTTATATATACAAATAGTCCTATAAGAATTTGGATAATATATATATATATACATATAGTATCTGGTGATGGTCTTTCCCATTAGCCTAGACAGACACGCTGCATTCTGATTGGATCCTTCTGTCATTGTGCTGTTTCTGCAGAAAAATCAATGCGCCCAGCAGAGTGGTGGAAGGGTGCCACCGGCACACCTGGTAATGAAAAGGTTAATAAATTTGGGGGACCACATGAGGTAAACTTGTTTGTTTTTAAATTGGGACCCCATTCTACTTGTTTGAAGGGCCCTCCACCCAGGGGGCACACGTTACCAATGAGCTAATAATTTGTTTTAATACGTAGTATTGCAGTATCCTGTATATTTGCCTTGGTGCCCCTATAATAAGCCACTGGATGGCAGAGGGTCCATAGGAAGAAGCAGCAGGGCTGAGCGCAAGGTGTCCTGGGGACAAGTGTCCCAACCTGCAGTGAAAGTGCCAGGGCCACTGATCTTCCCATTCATTTGCCTCCCAGCCAAAAACCTGTCAGCTCACCCCTGGCTGTGACACTGGCCATAAGGAAATGATTGCATGTAAATAAGTCGCGGAGTCAGGGTTAACAGTGCAGGCAGGTTGTAAAATTAGCAATGGGAGGCCAACCTAAAGCATAGGAACTGGGATTTCCTTTTATAATGACAGAAGTGTGCCGCACAGAGCTGCTAATAGGGGCTAATGGCCCCAGGGCCCCGCACAGCAGCCGTTCTGCTAGGGTAACAGGGCAATTGCAGGTACAGTAGGTCAAGGAGGTGAACAGCAGGTTGTGACTGTGACTGTAAGCCAAGGTGGCATTTTAACCCTTTGCATTAGAGTTGCCCAACCCGCAGCCCTTTAGCTGTTTATGAAGTAAAACTATTGGTGGGTACTAGGTAATGTCATTCAGCAGAAGGGCCACAGGTGGAACAGCTTGAGTTTATGAAAATGAGGGGGCCCTACCCCCAAAATCTCCTCCGTTAGATGCCCCTGATGGGGCAAAAAAGTCAGACAACACCCATGTGTAACATTGTATGCATAAGGGGAGCTATATGTTCCTAGCCAATAAGGCAGGCTTTTCAGCAAAGGGATTGCATGACCTTGACTGTAAATACAGCAGCCAATCACATCAGCCTCTTTGTGGCATCATAAGAAATAGTAGTAGAACCAGTGCCTTACAGGCTTCAGTGCAGAATTGGTACTGGGCAGCCTCTTTCAATGGTGGTGGCCCAAACCTCTGCCTGGGTGGCCAAATCAGGGTAAGATCAGTACATTTATTATTCTTTAGGGCCAGCGCTAGAGAAGGAGGGTCCCCTGGCAGCAATGCAGGAAAGCAAGGGCCATTTCTTTCATAGACCAGGGATGTCTAACCTTTGGCCCTCCAGCTACATATTGTGGCTCTATAGACATATTTGGGCAAGTGACTGTGTTCCTAGATATCCAGAAATGGTCCCTGGTTCTTCATTGGGTGCATTTGGCGCTGGGAGGAGTGTTTCTTGCCATTTCTAACAACCCGCCGGGGCCCCCGGGGGCAGCGCAGTAGTGCGCAGTTCCATTTGGCAGCAGATCGTATGACACCCCGGTCCCCATCGCTGCCTTTCCCTCTTTTCAGTTGTTGTGTCAGAAAATCAATCAGTGAATTGAGCCAAATCTGGATCCTTTTCCCCATCTATCAAGCGCTGTTAATTATTCAGCAGCCGTCGTGCTTTTTATTTAAAGGCACACTTCTCTCGGCATATGCCACCCGGGGGCCACCTTTTGGCATGTAAAGTGGCCCCTTTTCTCTCAATTTGACATGCACACAAAAATCTGCATAATGTGAATTAATGGTGATTTCTGAACTTCTGTTGGCTGAAATGGGCCCCAAGCCATACACTAAGGCTGGGCACTCACCCTGAGGTACAACGTAGATCCCCAGTGTAGTTGGACTACAACTCTCAGGGGCTAGCAGTCTGCTATAGTGTCAGGTTGGGGCCCCAGCTGAGGCTGCTAAGGACTTTCCTGCCTTGTGGTGGAGGGAACTAGGGGGGCATGGGCGTCCACAGAAGGGGGCAAGAGGGGGCACTTGCCCCCCCCTGGAAAAGTAGCAAAAAAAACAAAAACCTTACTCCGTTTCTGCACTTTCCCCTCAAGCCCGTTTTTGCTGTGCTCCGATTGGATCTTTCTTCTTGTGGATTCACCAATCAGAGCACAGCTTCCTTGACAGACAGTAAAATTGACCAATCAGAGCACAGATGCACACAGGGATCGGGAGATTTTGCAAACTGGAAACAGAAATAAAGACTGAAAAGATGAATCTGCAGCTGTAACTTTACCTGAGAACCAACTCTCAACTTTTGCTGCAGTTTTCATCCCACAGGTACTATACAGTTCTAAAGAATCACTAGCTGACATTAAATTGTTTAATTTATAATCTATCCCCTACCCTAACACATGGAGGGTAAGTTAACTCTTTCCCTCTGAAAAAGCTCATTGCGAGTTTATATATGTGTTGTTGTTTTTTTTTTTGTCATTGTTTTGTTCATTTATAGTAAGTTACAGTGGGGCCAATGTTGTGTATCAGTGCCAGTGTTATAGTGCCAGGGCCTGAATATCTGCCATCTGTACCCACTGCTCCTCATGGCATATAATGTGCTGGGTTTGTAAATACGGACTGCATCTCACTGTATATAATGGGGAGTCAGTACCCACTGCCTTTCTTGCTATAAAACTAACATAAACACATCTAAAGGGGTGGTTCACTTCCTTTAGTACAGGGGTCTCAAACTCGCGGCCCGCGGGCCATTTGCGGCCCTCAGTACAATATTTTGTGGCCCGCACCAACGCCTTCGCAAAAGCAATGAATGGATCACGATTTTTATTGCGATTCAAGGGATAATGCAAGGCACGGCGGGCGGGAGCTGCTGATTGCGGAAATGATGTTATGTTATGGGAAGACGTTCTGTGTGCACAATTAGCTCCTTAGTTAGCAGCTAATTGTGCACACAGAACGTCTTCCCATAATAACTGTTATGATGGCATAACGTCATTTCCGCAATCAGCAGCTCCCGCCCGCCGTGCCTTGCATTATCCGATAATGCAAGCCTTCATGGACTTTTTTTTGTGAAATCCCTTATGCGGCCCAGCCTCATCCTGACTTTGCCTCCTGCGGCCCCCAGGTAAATTGAGTTTGAGCCCCCTGCTTTAGTATGTTATAAAATGGCCTATTCCTAGCAACTTTGCAATTGGTCTTCCTAATTAATTTTTTTGAATAATTTGCCTTTCTCTTCTGCCTCTATACAGATTTCAAATGGGGGCCAAAAAATATTGCTCTGCGAGGCTACAATTTTATTATTATTATAATTTTGTATTACTTATTTTTCCAAGTAGGCCCCTTAACTATTCATATTCCCATCTCTTGTTTAAATCACTACCTGGTTGCTAGGGTAAATAAGACCCTAGCAACCAGATAGCTGCTGAAATACCAAATGGAGAGCTGCTGAACAAAAAGCTAAATAACTGAAAAACCATTAAAAATAAAAGTGAATTCGAATGCGAACTACCCCTTTAAGCTAACTGATCCCAAACACAAATGTTTGCAGATCCCCTAACAGAAGTGCGCGTATGAATACTTTTACTACTAATACTAAACATTTTAGGGTAAAAAAAAAAAGCACCCCCACCCGCACTTTTGTACAGTATCCCTGGGAGTCAGTGGGAACGGCAAGAGGTAGTTGGGAGGTTAACTTTTTACGTCAGCAGTGAATCCACTAAGTGTCACATTAGCTGTAGGTCAGTCTGTGTATGGGCCATATTTAGCCTCCCCTAGTATCATCCTGCAAAAAAAAAAAAAAAATATATATATATTTATCTGTTGCAGGATGATGCTAGCTTACTTGCCCCCCCTTGGAAAATTTTCTGCGGACGCCCATGTAGGGGGGATCACCCTGTTTGCCCCCCATTAATAATGCAAATCAGGGCTATTATGTCCAAGTGTTGGAGACCTTTCCTGCAATACCAACTTGCCTTTCTATGCACGCTGTGCCAAGTTTCAGCCCCTTCTCCTGCAACAAACATTTCCAGTGGAAGGCTGGGCAATATGGCAGCTTCACAAATGATTTCTACTATGATAGTTTATTCCTATAGAGCCGGGGGTTATAATCATTACATTCCAGAGATTATTTATCAGTCACATTTATCTGTTCCTGTTGCCCATGAACTTGGGCAGTGAGAGTGGTGGGAGGCCTGATAACTATTATGAATAGGATGAAAGATCAATCCAAGCGTTGCTAGCGGTGCTGATAGCAATAGAGACAGCAGACCTAGGTTGTTGGGGGGCCCATGCAGTGCCGGGTTTCTTTTCTGGGCGCTTATTCGCCCCTCCCCCCCAGATCCATGATTGATAGATAGATAGATAGATAGTTCAGATAGATAGATAGATAGATAGATAGATATTTAGTAGATCAGTAGATAGATAGATTGACAGATAGATGATAGTTAATACAGATAGATAGACAGACAGACAAACAGATATATGATAGATAGTAGATAAATAGATAGATGGATAGATAGATAGATAGATAGATAGATAGATGATAGTTAAGACAGATAGATAGATAGATAGACAGACAGATATTTGATAGATTGTAGATAATTAGATAGATAGATAAATAGATAGATAGATAGATAGATAGATAGATAGATAGATAGACAGACATATATATGATATATAGTAGATCAGTAGATAGATAGATGATAGTTAAGACAGATAGATAGACAGACAGACAGACAGATATATGATAGATAGTAGGTAAACAGATAGATGGATATATAGATGATAGATAGATAGATAGATGATAGATAGATAGATAGATAGATAGATAGATAGATGATAGATAGATAGATAGATAGATGATAGATAGCTAGATAGATAGATGATAGATAGATAGATAGATAGATAGATAGATGATAGATAGATAGATAGATAGATAGATAGATAGATGATAGATAGATAGATAGATAGATAGATAGATAGATCGATAGATAGATCGATAGATAGATAGATAAATAGACAGACAGACAGATATTTGATAGATAGTAGATAAATAGATTGTTAGATAGACAGACAGATAGATGATAGATAAATAGATAGGTATAAATAGAAATAGATAGTGATGTAATATTATTGGATATTAGCTACATTCCTGACCACAAATTCATTAAATTCAGCACCAAAAGGGGACATTGACTACAATTCCCATAATCATTTTATATATAATATGTATCCCAGCAACCTCTGGGGAGCCAAGGTTACAATACGAGACAAGGTCCCTTCTGTATATCCTGAGGGACACTGTCACTATCGGAAATTATGGGGTGCCATGGTACTAATTCAGCAGGACCCTCCCCAACAGTTACTGGTATAGGGAAACCATTTCTGACAACTGGCCCACCCCCTGCCTGGGCCCTTGGGCAGTTATCCCTGCCGACTAAGTACAATGGGAACCAAATAACAGGCAACGAAATCCCCCCAAATTGGCCGACAATCCGCCCAAGCCTGGCACACTCCCACAAGCCTTTGCGTCCTGTCCCTGTTCCCCTTATGATAGCACAATGCCTATCTGCCACAGCTATATGAGCTATATGACACTGAAGTCTGTGAAGCAAACAACATGGCAACTCCCACAACTGTGTATAACTATAAATATGCAGAATCTGTGAGTGCTATTGCCATTACCCTCATACCTCCCTCTCTGCTTACCTATTATTTACTTTCTCTAAGCAGTGAAACCTCCAGTACCCCCCACTGAACTTATATTATTTTGAAGCCCTGGGATACTCAGTAGTGCTATATAAAGATGATAGCTTCTCTGCAGCCCTCTTATAAACCCCATTCAGTAGATAATGACTTCATGCCTCATATTTTTCCCCTGCAAAACAGCAGTAATTCAATAGCAGTGACTGTTTTTGGCAGGGTTTAACCCACGCATTGCCGTGCCCTACTGTTACTGTACAGAGCAGCCCATTCCCTCTCTGAGCCCAAACTCCTAGACTGCATCTTGTTGTCCAACCCAATCAGCGGCAGAATCACAACTTCATGTCACCGGGATACATCGTTAACTGATATGTCAGAAAATCAATTAATTACTTTTAAGCAGCAGTTAAGAGGATCTACACAATTCTTCCATCTGAATTATTAAAGAAAGCGAGGCTGCCTTGCTCCTGCTCCCCAAACTCAGGCCCCGTCTGAGAAAGTGCAAAATGCTGCTTCTGCCCTCGAGCCCAATTAACAATATCGAATGGGCTTTAGGGGCAAAAAAGAAAAAATGCACATTAAAAAAAAAAAAGAAACAAAGAGCTTAAGACGTCCAAGCAATTAGCGGCTTCCAAGGGCAAGTTGGCTCTCTTGGCGTACGAGACTCAAGGTGCAATCTAAGGCTGCTTTTTTTCAGTGTACAGGTATGGGATCCCTTATCCAGAAACCCGATATCCAGAAAGCTCCGAATTACAGAAAGCCTGTCTCCCATAGATTCCATTTTAATCAAATAATTCAGATTTTTTTAATTGATTTCCTTTTTCTCTGTAATAATAAAACAGTACCTGTACTTGATCCCAACTAAGATATAATTACCCCTTATTGGGGCAGAACAGCCCTATTGGGTTTATTTAATGGTTAAATGATTCCCTTTTCTCTGTAATAATAAAACAGTACCTGTACTTGATCCCAACTAAGATATAATTACCCCTTATTGGGGGCAGAACAGCCCTATTGGGTTTATTTAATGGTTAAATGATTCCCTTCTCTCTGTAATAATAAAACAGTACCTGTACTTGATCCCAACTAAGATATAATGAATCCTTACTGGATGCAACATAATCCGATTGGGTTTAATTAATGTTTTATTAATTTTTTAGTAAACTTAAGGTGTGAAGATCCAAATTACAGAAAGACCCCTTATCCAGAATACTCTTGGTCCCGAGCATTCTGGATAACGGGTCCTATACCTGTATTTGGTGCCGCTGGAGTACTAACAATACTAGCACAACTGGCTTTAAAGGAGAACTAAGCCCATGTTGGAGGTAGTGTTTTGTATTAGTGAATCCCAGAAATGTCAGTTAAAGGGGTAGTTTACCTTTAAGTTTTTGAATTATTTGCCTTCTTCTGCTCTG
The DNA here is from genome assembly GCF_000004195.4 of Xenopus tropicalis. Classification (NCBI taxonomy): domain Eukaryota; kingdom Metazoa; phylum Chordata; class Amphibia; order Anura; family Pipidae; genus Xenopus; species Xenopus tropicalis. The sequence goes on from NC_030678.2 coordinate 13,884,819, forward strand.
TGAGGCTACATGTTTATTGTTATTGATACTTTTATTACTTACCTTTGCATTCAGACACCCTCCTATTCATATATCAGTCTCTCATTCAAACTACTATACCCCGGTTGCTTAGGTATTCTGGGCCCTAGCAACCATATATATATATATGCACACAATTCCCATTCTGTTTAACCCCACAGGTAGGCTAGCCCACAGTTTGGAAACCATTGACTTACTTAAATTTTAAGCTCACAAGGCAATAGTTTTTGGCTGCTAGGGACAGGGACCCCCATTCAAAAGCTAGAAAGTGTCAAAAGTGGAAGGCAAATAGCCAGGGTCGGACTTGGGGGGTGCAGGGCCCACCAAGGCTGCTGCCCCAGGGGCCCTGCAAGTGCCTCTGCCGGCCGTGTCCCCCGCACCCCCTAACCCCCTTCCCCTGCAGGGGCCCCCCACTGAGCCTCCCTAACCCCCCCAGGGACCCCCCACTTGATCAGCTGGGGGAGCTCCGGCAAGGGCCGGGGACCACCGGATTTTTTCCCGGTGTCTCAGTGGTCCGGTCCGACCCTGCATATAACTTGAAAACTATAAAAAAAATAATGACGACCAATTGCAAAGTTGCTAGAAATAGGCTATTCTATAATATACTAAACGTTAACATAAAGGTGAACTTCCCCTTTAAACCCAATAAGTTGTGCTGCTTTCAACATTATTTTATGGAACTGGGGAGTCAAATCTCCAAAAACATAAAGTGAGGGAGGATCGCAGCTATTCTGATAAGATGAAAAGTGGAAATGTCACAGAGCCGAGCTTTCTTGTGTCCCAATAACGTGATATAAGCACGGGCGGGCCCTTACAGATCCAAGCGTTCGTTATCTGCCCCCCAGCAGAAGGGTGATTGCATCTGCCCCGCAATAGCGTCTGTGCAGCCAGGAAGCACCTTGCCCAAATCTTGCTGAAATAAGGCCTCTCCAGGGCTTTCATGTGTCGCTAGGCAGGAGATTGTGAAATGGTTAAAGCTTCTTGGGTCATATCAGGCACCATCTACACTTGCTCAACTCCAGGCAGAGACGGTTACAAGGAAGGATATGCTAGGGGCCTGTCACCCTGTCACCAGAGTGTATATTTATAAAAACTGCCAGGGGTGCAGAACCGAAAACAGCAACTGGGGATATTATGTTATAAGTTGCACCCACCCAATGCTTTACATTAATACTGGCAGTTTGCATCCCACTGTATATCAAGCACAATGTGCACTGGCATTAATGTGGGGCTGGCATGCTGTGGGCTGGAGCTGCCACACTGTTTGCCATAAAAAAGCATAACCCTATGAAATGTAATATATCACCACTCCCCATGATCATACCTAGATGGTGCTGGCATCTGGTCTCTGGAGAAGAGGTTGTGCCACAGCGTTGCAGGTATTAATAGTAGGGCAGTTATGCACAGCAACAGTGTAGCCTTCTGTTTTACTCTCTATGGGAAATGAGAAAATACACATTGTACTTTTATTTGCTGAAGCACCACTTTGCGGATCAGAGGAGTAGGATGTTGCTAGTTCCCTGTGTGGTGTGGAAAGGCAGAAGAGGAAAAAGAAAGTGCAGATTAAGTTCAATTTTAGGAACTATTTGTGCAGCTGCCAAACATCCTTACAGTATATATATCCTTAGCAGATGCACTGGCAGCCAAAGTGTGTATTGCACTGGCACAGCTGCCACCCTGCCCCTGCCTAGCAGTATTCCAAATGGAGAACCTTTGGCAGAGCTCAGGTAGATGCATGCATGATGGGACCAGTAAGATGTTAACAGTAGATCAACATGGTGAGAGTAGAGCGATATGTTGAGAGTAAATATACATAGGTCAAGATGGTGAGAATAGCTGAACGTGGTAAGAGAAGTACAAGATGGTGACAGTAGGCCAATATGGTGAAGGTAGGACAAAATGGTCACAGTAGGCCAACATGGTAAGAGTAGGGGCCAAGATGGTGACAGTAGGTCAGGATGGTGACAGTAGGTCAGGATGGTGACAGTAGGCCAAGATGGTGAGAGTAGATAAAGATAGTGACAGAAGGCCAACGTGGTGAGAGTAGTTGAACGTGGAGAGAGTAGGGTAAGATGGTGACAGTAGGTTGAGATGGTGATAGGCTAGTTAAAAATGGTGAAAGTAGGCAACATGGTGAGTGTAGAGTGAGATGTTGACAGTAGATCACGATGGTGAGAGTAGGGCAAAATGTTGAGTAAATGAACATGGGTCAAGATGGTGAGAATAGTTGAACATGGTAAGAGTAGAAGAAGATAGAGACAGTAGGTTGAGATGGTGAGATGCTAGATACAAATGGTGAAAGTAGGCAACATGGTGACAGCAGGTCAATATGATAACGGTAGAGCAAAAGTAGCAGTGCAGGAATAGTTTATTCAAGCCCAAAAACAATGCCCCCAAAGTCTTTATTCCCCAGACCCCCAAAGACCAAATTTAGCCCTGCCTCTAACACAAGCAGTATACTGTATGTTCATTGGGTAGATGCCACGCCACCTAATATAAAGCTTCTCAATCCCCAATCTATATGACACCTCCCATGTACCCCCCTCCCCAGGCACCAAACACCTAACTGTTCTCCTGTGCCAGATGCAGAGGCCTCAGTGTACCCGCTGGGTTAGAGAAATATTTGTCTGAAGTGCCACAGGTTCAAGGGCTGTTGCTTTGTATAGGATTCAACTGTTTCAAACAAGGAGAGGTTACAGGGAGTTTATGGTGGGGGGGCGGCTGTATGGGGAGCATTAAAGGCTAATTAAAACTGCCCATACACAGGGAGATGCGCTCGCTTGGGGACATCGCCCCAAAACCTGTGTTTTGGCTGAACCACTTACGTGCAACTTTTCCAATATGATCTATAGAAATAAAGGATAATGATTTTAAAAATGGAACCAAAAACTACAACAATTCTATATAATCCTCTAATAAATCCATAAAGGCAATTTTTTTTAAAAAAAAGATGATTTCCTTTCAAATGTAGAATTCAGAAGCCGACATTTTCATAAAAAAAAAATCATTTAAAAGCTAAGGGGAAGTTTCTGGCCCAAAGATGCCCGAGGCGATATTGAAGTGGAATCTCCAGTGAGTTTGGTTTGTGCAAGAAGGAAATATATTCAGCCCGGCTGCCTCCATCTCTCAATTTGCTGTGATCGGCAGTCACCTCAGGGGCAGATAGAGAGAGGAGTGCGAGGAGAAGCCTGCGAGCCGTGGCAGCTGGGAACATGGAACATTTCGGGATGGCATCGCCACTATCCTGGGCCATGTACCTAATGAGGAAGAATGGAACCCCCATTGGTTTCTTTGGTAATGTTTGCTTTTCTTATTCTGTGCCTGCAAGCACCCTAGGGTGCACCAGTTGGAGCCGGGAGGTGACAGGGGGGCAATTTCAGCATCTTGCTAAATCATCTGAAATTTGCCCCAGTTTCTTGGCAACCTGCAGACTGTTGTTGGCTGTGCTGTTATTTTACTATGCAGATAAGTTTTGTGTAGGATTTCATATACAGGGTGGATCTATGCCTCCATAATGAATTCAGGGGTCACCTGTTAGCAAATAATAACTAGAATGATAGAATGAGGGGTTGTAGCAATATGCAGACTTAATAATAGAGAACAATATTTAATATTGTCCCAATGCTTTCCTCTGTTCCTCCTTTGCTGTAAAGTCATTTCTCACTTATGTATTTCTGTTTATTCTTTATTTGTATAGAGGCCACATATTCCGCAGCGCTTGATGTGCTCTTTTTGTGCATTAATTTTAAATTATATTTGCCAACTTTACTTTCCAGCAAGACAAAGAGTATCTAACCATAGGTTACCCAGCACTACATGTATCAGTTGGCTGATGTTAAGGGGGACAAATACAGGCCTGTTAACCCTCCTGGTCTGTCACCCAAATTTATACCCCTGGTAGAGGGATGTAGCAAGGGCCGTGGTCGGGGGTAACAGGGATTTAGATCCTGGTAGCAGAAATGGACTGGCAATCTGTGGGTTCTGGCAAATGCCAGAGGGGCTGCTGTAAGATGCCATAGACAGTCACTATTTATTGGGATGGTGGGGGGGCCTCTGTGGACTTGAAATGCTGGGGCCTATTTTGAATCCTGGTTGGAAGGTTGATGTTTTTAATGCCAGCCAACAGCTGCTGATTTGCCCATGTATGGGCCATGGGGTGCCCCCCAGCACACTAAAAGCCTCATTTACAACCAGAAGTTGAAGGGCAGAGAGCTAAAATGGATGCAAAATAGCGCAATGCTGTTCATTAAAGGTAGTTGCACCCAATGGAACTCCTAAACTAACTCCTAAACTAACTCCTAAATAAATAGTGTGCAAGTTCCACTATGGTTGTCTTAATATCTTCTCTGGGCTCAGTCAGGCGTTAGTGGGGAAGGCTGGAAAATCCTGTTGGATGTGAAGTCATAGATATGTTTCTCTTCCAATGGTCCAGTGCAAGACCCCGGGTGATCCAACAGGATCATCTTAGTTTGGCCAAATCTGGCAAAAAAATGCTTGTTTGGTGACCTTACCCACCAAACAGATCTACCATAGTTCGCACCTTAGACCTAGAGGTAATACATACGTACTTGGAATGCCAGGGCCTATTTTGACTCCCAGTCCGGGCCTGCAGATTAGGGTGCCCCCAAACACTGGAACTCACTTTATATTTAAATCAGAAAGCTTAAATGTATTTGCAAGGAAGGCTGCAAGCTATGGAGTCACACATGCAAGGACACGAGCTGTCTGTGCAGCACATGCTGCCATCTTCCCAGGGGCACCAATTGGGGTTTGTGGGGTGTCAAAGCTTGAGGGATACACTAGGCCCCCATAAACTGATATAGCTCCTCTTCCAGGAATAAGCCTGTGTCCCTCCTGCCCTCGGCACAGAAATAAAAGATGAAAAACTATGATTTAATTTCTGAACAGAGAAAACAAAAGTCATTGTCCGTATAAATGTCTTTAAATGCATCCAGATGTGCTTTCATCATTTATTGGAAATGGAAATTTGTAATATATTATAATGCAGAAAAAGCTATTGGGAGGAAAGTACCTAGTGTTGTGATTTTAAGGGGGGGGGGACAGAAAATATAGTCACTTTTGTGTATGCAAAGGGAATGGAATAACATTGTTAGCAAAGCAGCAGTCCTGCCGTGCTTTATGGCTGATTCTAGCTATCTGTATAACAGAGCATTCTGTCACAGTGGCACAGATCCTATCTGATCCCCCCATTGTAAGCAGCAGTCCTGCCCTGCTTTATGGCTGAGATTCTAGCTATCTGTATAACAGAGCATTCTGTCACAGTGGCACAGATCCTATCTGATCCCCCCCATTGTAAGCAGCAGTCCTGCCCTGCTTTATGGCTGAGATTCTAGCTATCTGTATAACAGAGCATTCTGTCACAGTGGCACAGATCCTATCTGATCCCCCCATTGTAAGCAGCAGTCCTGCCCTGCTTTATGGCTGAGATTCTAGCTATCTGTATAACAGAGCATTCTGTCACAGTGGCACAGATCCTATCTGATCCCCCCCATTGTAAGCAGCAGTCCTGCCCTGCTTTATGGCTGAGATTCTAGCTATCTGTATAACAGAGCATTCTGTCACAGTGGCACAGATCCTATCTGATCCCCCCATTGTAAGCAGCAGCAGCCCTGCTTTATGGCTGAGATTCTAGCTATCTGTATAACAGAGCATTCTCCCTGTGCGTCTTGCATGAGGAAAAGGGCGATTTCTTACCCTTACATCTTTCTCGCTAATTAGATAAACATTAATGCATCCTGGAGGCCTTCCGTTTGTCCTGGTTTCCAATAAAGCACTTTCAGCACTTATTAGAAACATGTTGCCCCTGTTAAGACTACAAATATGAATTCCCAAGTCCTCCATCTGACGGAAGTGCTGTGTGTGTGGGAGTGGAGGAATGAATAGCAGGGGTTCATAGGCGACTTGAATCAGGGATAATAGAAAGAAGCTGCGGGCTGATATTTTGGCTCCTAGACATTTCTTTCTGAAAACAATTAGCTGCGCCGAGCCAGACCTACAGTGCAGAGAAAGCACGGGGCTAGGGCGGTGCCAGCGGAGCTAGGAATGATACCCCTCTGGGCCGGTGTCACTGGGGTGATATTGGTATTTCATGCAATATGGTTCTAGATGGTTCTATAGAGGGAAAGCTCAGGAATAGTTTAAACATGGTCAGTTTATACATTGATCCAAGGCATAGGGGGCACATAAAACTAATACTGGCCCTGGGCCCGCAAATAGTATTTTTACTGTGGACACACCAGTGCCCTAAAGCAGCCCTGAATAAATGGACCTGGATCTAGGTTTGATTTAATATCAAGGAAGACAGTTTGGTGCAAAACAGCTTCATTCCAAGAGCTCATTCCACAACAGTGGCACAACTATAGCGGAAGCAGACCCTGTGGTTGCTGGGGGGGGGGGGGCTGGGGTACAGGGGGCCTGTTTCTTCAATAGCTTTAGCAAACCCCCCTCCCCACCACTCACCTACCTGAGAGCTAGAAGATTGGGAGGGTAATGTGAGGGAGTTGGGAAGTGAGGGGTGGGTGGGTGCATTGCACACCAGGCCCCTTTGGAAATTTTTTGGGGGCGGGGGCCTGGCATGGTCTAGGAACGCCACTATTTTGGAGTTGGTCTGTTTTAGCCAGGCCCCAACTAGGATTTAACATGGGCCCTGGAATTCCAAACAGCCCCCCCACAGGCTCAATAAATAGTGACTGTCTATGGCACCTTACAGCAGCCCCTCTGGCATTTGCCCGAACCCACCGATTGCCAGTCCGGGCCTGCATTCAGCACAGACCCATAGCAGCCATCGCTCCCTAAGAAACATTAAGCAATTACTTATGAAACATCTTTTTATCACTTTATAAGCCCAGCAGGGTCTGATCTGGCAGCGGGCGGCAATTTTTGGCCCAACTGCAAACATAAACAATCAGGGAAACGTCATTAGCTTGGTAAATGGATCCCCAGATCTATTATTCTGTGTAATTAGATTATTCCCTAATGAGAAGCAATACGTTCCTGTAGACTCCATGCTCTTCTCTGTATTCATTGGGGATGTGATCAATTTCCATTGCATAATGCATGACTATATAGAGCCGAGCTTGGCACAAACAGCACCCTGGGAAGGTGCAAAAGAAAAGGGACCTCTCAGCAGCAACCTGCCCCAAATTCCCTATCCGCAGGTTGGATTTATGGCTTCCTTGGTTATATGAACCAACTGCAGTGCAAGTCTAATGACAGCAGGGTCAGACTGGCCCAGTGGGACACTGGGAAAAAAAACAGTGGGCCCCTTCGACCCAGACCCGATCCCTGCCTGCCTTCCCCCATTAGTCCCCCGACTGCAGCAAAAGGGGCTGCTGATGGGTGAGCGGACAGGTGTTGGGGGTCCCAGAGGGGGTGTGGGAGCCCCTGTGATAGCAACCTTAGTGGGTCCCACACACCCCAGTGGCAGCACCAGATGGGAAATGCTGTTGGCCAGGGTTGGCCCTGTGACATACTACATGAAACTAAATATTTCGTTATAAGGCCCCAGAATTAACAGCGTCCCCTACTGCTGTACCCACTGTACCCCCAATACCTGCCATTCCTGCAGCTGTGGTTCCGCACAGGTTCCCACATGAACTGCATATCTGCTTATTTGATGCCTTATATTCACCAGCAGAGAAATACCCATAATTTCCACTATTGGCTTCCATTGGTTTCAATGAGACGCACAGAAGTTCAGTGGTGAGGGCAGGGTTGGAATGGGCTGCCGGAACATCAGGAGAAATCACAGTGAGCCCCAGTCCTCATTGGCTGTCACCTCAGCCACACTGTCTGCCCAGGCCCACTGGTGGGGGGTCAGTTTGTAGCAAAAGGAGGCAAGTGGGGTGGTGGGCTTGGGGGTAGGTTTTGCAATGGAGGTGACAAGGCTGTCTTGGTAATGGCACCTTATGGGCCCCAAACACTGGGTGAGAGAAACATAACTTGAACAGTGGGCTTGTGGTCTAAAGCTGCCCATACACACACCGATATAATATATATAGATATACTATAAAAACAGTTTTGTGCAATATCCGGACCGTGTGTGCTCTGAATTATCGTCCTGATAATTTTCATATCATGTTGTTTATTGGATCGGACAGGTTAGAAAATTTCAGTCGGATAATGATAAAATCTGCGCATGTATTGTGTATCTGACGATATCCTTGGGGGCCCCACAATGCATTTCTGAGACGTCACTTTCATACGATTGGTGTCTGCCAATTATTTTATTCGTTGTTTTCAGGATTTTATCCTACAATTCCAGGCTGAATGTTAAGGTGGCCATACACGCACCGATAATATCGTACGAAACCTCGTTTTGTACAATATTCGGTGTATGGCAAGTCGGCGAGGCGACTGATATCGCAGGAAGCGCCATTGAAGCCGCCCAAGCAAAATCTATGTTCAGGGCTGAATCGCCAGAAGGAGGTAGAAATCCTATTGTTTCCACCTCCATATCTGACGATTCAGCCCTGAACGTTAGTGGAGGGTTGGAAGCCAGTGGAGGGTTGGAAGATTAAAAATCGCCATGTGTGTGGCCAGCTTTAGTTTTAAATCGTTGCATTTAAATGTACGACCGATACCCGAACATTTTTCAGACTAAAATCTGAACGTGTATGGCCAGCTAAAAGCTTTCTGCAGCCCCCTGGCACCTAAATCCACCACTTAACATGTAATCAAACTGCACTTTTCTGCCTTTTTGACAATAAACTGCTAGTTAGGGGGGAGTCCCTTGTCTGTTTGCACTGAATCCCCCAAACCTACAGCATAATTGTAGCTAAATGTCATTACCCAGCAATCCTAGCACAGATTCCTTTTTATTTTCCTTTGGTCTTAATGTTTTTTTTATCCTTTATACTTATTTGCAGCGGATACATCTCCTGTACTTGCTGGAATAAAATTGAAGGAAAATGCTATTTACAGTATTTCTGAGCATAATCTGCCCAGAATCAGTGGTTAGAAAGGTTGGAATTTGCTAAGTGAAAAGACAGAACAGAACTTATAAGGGGTGGCCAAACTGGATTCAAGCCATACATGTCTACATTTGTTCCAACAGTTTGGCCAGCATTGACCATATTGCCCAGCAATCAGGGGGATGTATGTATAGTCAATGGGTCACTTTTGACACCAATCACCCATGATTCGTCCAGAGCCCTCACTCATAATAACCAACTGTGAATGACCCCCACCTTGCAAAAACCTTCTGTATCAGTCAATATTTATATTAATAGTAAAGCACTGTGGAATATGCTGCAGCTTTATAAATAATATAAAAAATTACTGTTGTTATTATTATTATTGCTGACAGGAGTCTGATGAGCATAGAAAAAAATTCAGATATACATCATTTACCCACTAGATATATATAATTTGCCCAATATATAGTTTGTACATGAATTTGCCAATGACACCAGCAGGTCGTTCTTACAGAGCATGTTATAAATGTAGTCTCCCTATCAGGTAATTTAACACATAAGCTATAATACATAGGCTGTGTCTGAGGGAAATATATGTTTATGGGGAGAGGCATAGCGCAATGTATGTGTATGCGCAAATAGTGCGTATAATTTCATTCTTTAATATACAATTGGATTTCGCACCGTGCTAGGAATTTATTTTATGCGTTGATCTTGTATTTAGTCCGAATATAAATACGAATGCAGTACGAATGCCAGCTCGGACTTAAATTCGCAAACGAATTCGCTTCCCTCCTAATAGGAATAATGTTATCAGCCTGAAATATGTCCCACTTTTACATTGTATCACCCAATTCCTTTCCATTGCTACAAACCCGATCCCGACCCGCAGTTACAATGTATCTCGCAGACCCACCGAAACACAACTGCCGGCTACGCAAATAATTCAGACATATAAACACCCAAACCGGCCGTTTTTTGTTATTCTGGGCAAGACTGGGGCAATTGTTCGTTCTGCTTAAATTATATGGGGAAGATGAACTACAAACACGTTTCTTCCAACGTTATTTCTAAGTATGATATAAAAATGAAATATTACATTCTCTAAAATCGAATACAAATGAGCCAGTATTTGGTTTATCTAGCCTACCAACATTTTGAGAATCCAAAATAATCTGTTATCTTGTATATTTATTTAAAGGACTGGTAAACGGATAGTAAAAGAAAATCATATCTAGTATAAATGAATTGAAATTATTTTTGTTATATATAAATCTATATACGTGTATTTGTTATATATTTTGTAATTTTTTTATATATATATATTACACAGAATATGAAAAATCTAGTTGCAGAAACGATATGAAAAAGATCCACACGTTTTTCCAACAAAGAAAAAAAATACATTTTATTATCTTATTCGTTTAAAATCAGCAGAACACAACGATATTATTTTGTATCCTTGCTGTAAATAGAAAGATACGGGAATATTAAATATAAATCGGTTTGTTCCCTCTAATCATTGGGAATATCTGGACTACAGAAGGCAGTCGCAAATTGCTTTTAAAACGCACAAGACAAGGAGAGAATTAATTACACTAAACCTAATTTTCCCAGCCCTGGTAGAAATGGTTTTGGAACGCAGAGAAATCGTTTAGCGCAGGGAACCAGTAGAGAGTAATTATACCCCGTCTATATATAAATATTGTTAGTTCCGTTAAATGCGCAAACATTTAGCGCAATATGTAAAGGTTGCGGACCCGTGGGTTTAATCATATCTCGCTAAGAAAAATAAATACAGTCCCTAAAAACATCAGCAGATGAGACTGATTTAGCCACTGTGAAACGCAGTCGCAGATTAGCTCGTCGACTTTCGCGTCCGATGAAACGATAGCAGCTACTGCAAAGGAGACGATTAATCTCCTGCGTTTTTATCTGTTTGCGATCCTGATTACTAGTGAAGCAGCGCATATAAACGCAGACTGTGCTGGAGTCGCTAATGAACCCAGGGGACTGCGATTATCTGATCTAAAAGAGTTAACAGATTAGTGTTAGTAAATATGCCCGCTGGGTCTCTCCTGCTGCGTCTGTCCCAAGTGTCAACGACACAGACAGCAGTAAGTACAGGAGCAATGTCTGAGTCTGGCTGTCTGGCAGCAAACTAGTCTGTTGGCGCCCTCTAGTGGCCACAATCGTTCCATGCAACAATTTATTGGGGGATGGGGGAGGCTCAGGCTAATGATTTCAGTGGAGGATTTGTATATATTTTTGTTTTATTTATGTTTTACGGTAGAGCTTTGCTATATGTAACAGGAACAAAGCTTTTCTGCTCCCCCCCCCCCCCAGTATCAGTGTACTGAAAAGGCATTGCAGAACTATATACTGCCAAAGGATGCTGGGAGTTGTAGGGTGACAACAAGAGAGATACTGGGAGTTGTAGTACAACAACAGCAAGATGGTTGCACAAATTAAACGTCGCTGAGAGTTAAGGCAGTCACTGGCCAATACCCCTTAGTATCCAAGCAACTGGCCTGCAGGCTGAGTGTAGAAGGGGCCATAGTGTATTGCTCCACTGGGTCAGGGCAACAGGCTGGTTTTATTGGCCAATGATTTCTTCCATATCCAGTGATAATAAATGTCAGGTACTTGCAGGGCAGTGTGGGGTGAATCCTGTAAAATTAATGTAGTTAAAAGGGGCTTATACTGTCATACATGTATTTATATACAGAGAGAGAGAGTGGGAGAGGGAGAGAGAGAGAGTGGGAGTGGGAGAGAGAGAGAGTGGGAGTGGGAGAGGGAGAGAGAGAGAGAGAGGAAGAGAAATGAATGACAGTAGATTGATAGAAAGATAATCAATACATTTACAGAGAGATAAAGAGAGAGAGAGAAAGAGAGAGCTAATGGGTTAGACAGATGATAATGATAGATAGATGATAGATAGATATATATATTAGCGATATAGTCAGAAAGATGGATAGATAGATAGATAGATAGATAGATAGATAGATAGATAGATGATAGAGAGATAGATAGATAGATAGATAGATGATAGATAGATAGATAGATAGATAGATTATACATAGATAGATAGATAGATGATAGATAGATAGATGATAGATAGAGAGATAGATATAGATAGATAGATAGATAGATAGATAGATAGATAGATAGATAGATAGATTAGCGATATAGTCAGAAAGATGGATAGATAGATAGATGATAGAGAGATAGATGATAGATCGATAGATAGATAGATTATACATAGATAGATAGATAGATAGATAGATGATAGATAGATGATAGATAGAGAGATAGATATAGATGATAGATAGATAGATAGATAGATAGATAGATAGATAGATGATAGATAGATAGACAGAAGGAGACGGACAGACAGACAGATAGATAGATAGAAAGAGACAGAAAGATAGATGATAGATAATGTATAATATGCTCTTACTCAGTCTCCTAGAAGCCCTGATTCAGCAGTGCCCATATAGGTACCATCTGGCTCCACAGTAGAACCCGGGCCCTGGTTCCCTCTCCTGCTCTGACTGAATGAGCCCATATCCCCCCCCACTCACACACACACACTCACACACACTCACACAGTCACACACACACTGCCCCGGGGGCCTGGCACCCTCCCCTCGGCGCTTGCTGTGAGTGAATGGGAGTTGGATACGGTGGCAGGATTCCTGCTGTAACATTTACTGGAAGTTTATTCACCGTATCCTCCAGCTGCTGGGGCTCCAACTGGCCCCTCTCTGTGTGTGTGTGGCTACTGGGGGAATAAGGGCACCTAGCCCCCCCATCACAGGCAGGCGTGGGGGTCATGCTGCATATTGTAAATCTAACGTAGGTTTTTAATGCTCCACTCAGTGTGACTGACCCACACTGGGATTAGGGGCCAGGCCTCGAATGAGAACTATTGTTATAAACAGATTGTCAGCTCTTCTGTAACTGTATGTAGAAAGGCTTGTGAGTAACAGTGCCCCACCCAGTAGTAAGAAGCAAGGCTCAGTTTAACCAGGCACTGAGGAATGAACTATTTATCAGACATAGGAGAACTGACACCCAGCTGGTCTCCCTACCTAGGTGTGCTTTGCCTTTAATAACTTTTATACCATGTGACACAGTTGCATCAAATTGGGCGGAGCCTGACACAAGCAAGGGGTAAAGTTATAAAAGGCTTAACATATGCTACAGGTCTAGTAACCCATAGCAACCAATTAGCAGATGACATTTACTGATCAGCTTTAAGAAAAGAAATGTGGAAAGGTTTGCTGGGTTCACTAGGGTCTCATTGATCCAGTATGAGTGGGCGGGGCCTATAACAGGTAGGTGGTGCCCCTCGTACCTAGATGCTTTACTTTTAGCGATTCAGTTATACCATGTGTCTCATTGATCCAGTATGAGTGGGCGGGGCCTATAACAGGTAGGTGGTGCCCATGGTACCTAGATGCTTTACTTTTAGTGATTCAGTTATACCATGTGATACACTGAGACAGAATGATGCCCCACCCAGGGGTAAGTGGCCAGCTGGTCACACTAATGGCCTGGCACCCTAGGTGGCTCTGTGTCCTGCCCTCAAACTGACCTGCCCTTCTATCACTTTGCAATTCTGTGCCTGGGGGACGAATGTAACATAGGGAACCTGTTTGCATTACAACTGCTCCCATAGTCCCCTGTATAAACTGTGGCCCCTATTGCGGGGCAAGATACACAATCTATTGGGGACCATAGATAAATAGGTGCTTTAGGGGCACTGTATAGAGGCTGGGGTGATGGACAGGCACAATGTACCCCAATACCCCAGAGTGGAGCATAATACCCAAACTATAGGGATAGAGGCTGGGGTGATGGACAGGCACAATGTACCCCAATACCCCAGAGTGGAGCATAATACCCAAACTATAGGGATAGAGGCTGGGGTGATGGACAGGCACAATGTACCCCAATACCCCAGAGTGGAGCATAATACCCAAACTATAGGGATAGAGGCTGGGGTGACAGACAGACACTATATACCCCAATACCCCAGAGTGGAGCATAATACCCAAACTATAGGGATAGAGGCTGGGGTGATGGACAGGCACTATATACCCCAATACCCCGGAGTGGAGCATAATACCCAAACCATGGGGATAGAGGCTGGGGTGATGGACGGGCACTATATACCCCAATACCCCGGAGTGGAGCATAATACCCAAACCATGGGGATAGAGGCTGGGGTGATGGACGGGCACTATATACCCCAATACCCCGGAGTGGAGCATAATACCCAAACCATGGGGTTAGAGGCTGGGGTGATGGACGGGCACTATATACCCCAATACCCCGGAGTGGAGCATAATACCCAGACCACAGTCTGGGGTAATAGAGGCGCACTACAGGGGGCCCTGTGGGGCAATAGAGAGGATGTGCATGGGGGTATAATGGTGCCAGCACTGCCCTGTCCCTTGGCCAAATGATAAACCCATTATAGGCTGCTGCTGCTTTTCCCTCAGTCCCATCACCTGTGGCTGTGGGGATACGGTGGCCGGGCAGGACATTAGTAGCACATAGTATCCCCCCCTCAGACTCCTGCTGATTTGGGGTTAGGGAAAAGCGGACCGGCACTGAGCCTCCCCACGGTACGGACTGTAGTTCACCTGCCATGGGAGAGTGACAGGCAGCTCCCATACACACAGCGCCCCCCCAGTCCCACTCCCCAGGCCGGTAGCTTGAGGCGACCTATTAGCCGGCAGCTCCCATACACACACAGCGCCCCCCCGAGTCCCACTCCCCAGGCCGGTAGCTTGAGGCGACCTATTAGCCGGCAGCTCCCATGACCCGGGCCGCGCCCTGCCTCAGTCCCACGGAGCCGCCTGATTGGCCGGCCGCTTCCCCATATGCAGATGAGCAGGGGATGCCATTCCTCCGCACTGTTACAGTAAAAGGCAATAGATTTGAGGCAGAAGCTCATTCCCACAGCCCGAGAGGGAAGGAGAGAGCGCTCACACGCCGCTTCCCATCCCCACAGCAACTCACCAGCGGGGATACATTACCCTTACTAGCCGAGTCAGGAGTCACAACTCGCACTTCCCACTCTCCGTGACTCTGAGCAACTCTCTGAGCACCATGCGTGGGACCCGGCAGCCTGCAGCAGCTCTAATCTGTCCCTGGGAGGGCAAGAAGCTCCTGTAGGGGCACAAAGGGTTAATCTGAGCACATACCTACCTATGTGAGTCACCCTGCCTGATGCGACTGCCGCTGCTGTGTGTGCCCACAATACAAAGCCACAGGAAGAGAGTGCGGCTAACCGGCCCATGTGACATGCCAAGGAGAGGGGCCCTCAGCTGCCTGGCACCCAGTCCTGCACCCACTAATTCTCACTATTCCTAGGGCACTGGAGGAACCAATGTCTGATTATTGGAGCTAAAATCCACCCCAGCATCTACTATCTGCCCCCTTTACTGCAAAGGAGTTGGGGCAAAGTTCCCTTCAGCCCAGAATCCCCCATAAATACACTCGGACTTAGGATATTAGTTGCTGGGCTGCCCGGTATTGGCTAGACTACCCCTTTGCTCCCAGAAGGCTTGGGCCAAATCGCTGAAACTTTGGAGAACTTCACTTGGCATATATTGAATTATGTTAGTGACCACTGACTCCTGAGTATGATCGCTGTCTCTTTAGCCTGATCGCTGTCTCCTGTGCCATTGACTCCTGAGTGTGCCCACTGACTCCTAGGAGCGATCGCTGCCCCCAGGGAGCGATTACTGGCTGCCAGCGCTGTTGCGACTCTCCATTTAGAAGGTATTTACTCACCAGGCTTGTTGTGATGCGTATCCCCGTAGATACCAGCACCAGCCGCCGCTTCACGCCGCCCTCCACCACTCTGAGTCCGGGGAAGATGAGCGAACCCATCCCGCTAAATGTCACGGACAGCAGCGCCGCCCTGGTGGGCAAGCTGAGAAGCACAGACCGGAATATGGTAGAAGTACTGTCCGATCATCCCGGGGAGCTGGTCCGCACAGACAGCCCAAACTTTCTCTGCTCGGTGCTGCCCACACACTGGAGGTGCAACAAGACCTTGCCCATCGCTTTCAAGGTAAGACCCTGGCACTGTGACTTTATTATCACTCTCCTTGTTCCTAAGAGCTTGCAATCTACTAGCAGGGAGGCAAGAGGAGCTCTAGGAAGCGTGGGTTGGGCGCAGAGTACGTGTGGCACTGTATCATTAAATTATAATAGTTGTAGTTTTAATGGCATTATTATTATTCTCACTATAATTGAGCTGTTGTGCCATAGCGCCAGCCAAGAATTCCCAGCGCCAGTGATACTGGGTGCCTGTGGCACAGCCATTAAGCAGGTATGCTGCTCTCAGGTACTAGCAGTTATTATACAAAGGTTCCCCAGCATCCCCAACAGGCAGAGGTGGTTCTTATTCATGGAATTCAATAGAAGCAAGTGGGTCCCCATAATGAGCAATGTGCCATGAAACCCAACTTATAGAAATATTCCTGCCCTTAGTAGTAGTAGTACGTACTACAGAGCAGATTTGTTCACTGACAACAGCCCCAGCAAGATTGCTGGGAGTTGTAGTCCTGTGGCTTCCTAGAGCCGAGGCAAGCGGCTTGCGTGTCAGACAGGCTGGCATCTGGCGAACAATGGCACGTTTAGTGCCCACAGATAAAAACATGGTTGAAATGCTTAGTACAGCCATATATTAGCATTCATTAACACTCCATGTATCCATTGGTTGAGAGAGGCAAAATATAGGCAAAATGTGGCCTTTCAGATGTTGCTGAACTTCAACTCTCAGAAGCCAACACACTTAGTAGCCCTAAAAAGTACTTCCATGGGCTTCCATAGAGAAAAGTGGCCAACAATCCTATTTTGGGGGTAACAGTCCTTCCTTTAATAGTAATATCAGGGGGAATGTTACCCCCAAAACAGGGAAAATTATTTGAAATAGTTCCCCTAAATGTCTCAATACATTACAGCGATCAAACCAAGGTACAGAATCCAGGGCTTTTACTCTATAATCCCCAGAAGTGTAATTATTATTATTAACACTTATTTATAAAGCGCCAACATATTCTGCAGCGCTGTACAATAAGTGTAATAATATAAATGTAGATGTATTGTGCACGCATGTAAACATGCACTTCCTGTCCTATCCCTCTAGCAAGGGGCAGACGCATGTATGAATAAGATGTAGCTCACCGGCTCTATTTGGAAATGTTGCTAGAGATAATACAAAACATGTTTTTTTTTTTGTGTGTAACTCGTCTCCCAAAAACCTAAACTGCACCCGAGGCTCAGTCTGCACCTTTGAACGTTTCCAGTAAGGAATATATTCCTGTAAAATAATTCACTCGTTAGATCTGACTCACTGTCCTGAAATGTGTCTGGGCTCACTCTTTCAAAGGGGACTGCGAATTTATAGAGCTGCTGTCTCCTTTATTGACAGATACAGGGAGCTCTCTCCAAAACTCACTGGCCCGATGGCGTGAAACTCTCATACACATAATAACAGCTAAATATAGGGGTTTTATATATATATATATATATATATATATATATATTCTAGCACTATGGTCCAAAGCCTCCAGTGTAGGGTGAAAGCCATTCTAATCGGCAGCCATTATACTGATTTCTGTCTGAATTTTGCTTATACTTTCAGATAATAAAGGGCAACTTCACTGTCCCAGGTTTAATAAATATTCCCTATTTATCATGTTTTATATAAGCAAAAGCTGGATTTGATTGGCAGCTGGAGAGTTTGCAGATGGAACAATGTGGTTTTATATATATATATATATATATATATACACACAAAAAATATAGTTATTGAATTAAATGAACATTATAGGATGGTAGTATAGGAACTGGGGACACCTCTCAATGCTAAACTTCTAGCAATGTATTATCAGCAGTATTATTATCTGCTGATAAATAACTGCCAATTATTTGGTTTGAGAATTGATACACTGTGTAATTCAATAAGCAGGGAAAATAATTAGTTCCAAGCCCCCCCCCCCCCCAAGCAATGAAAAATTTAGGTAGCAATAACATATTACCCAGTGTTTTCTGTAGAATTCAGTTCTGGTTCTTCACATAGAAAGTCACATGTTCTTGTGAGAAATAAATTTGAGCCAAATCGTTGTAAATTAGTATTATTCAGAAATGTACGGTGGTAACAATTAATTTTTATAAAACCTATACATATATTAACTAGGGATTTGTAATGTGTTTTTACCATGTTTACTGGTGAAAATAATTTTAATTTAATTAAAATGTGACAGTCTAATTAGTATCTCCCAGTTGTTACAAATAATATAATCTCATAGGAGCCAATTAAACACATCTATCTATTTATCTTATATTATCTATCTTCCTTTATTTATGATCTACTATAATTTACTTTTATCATAGATTATTTCTAACAGTTTATGTTAAGATCTGCTCATTGGCCAAAGAATATAATGTTATTATGGAGAATATAGGTTTTCTGTAATGTGGAATAGCACATATGCACGCTAAGTTCTTTATTAATATTCATGGTATTTAAAAAAAAAATGCTATGTATATATATTGCAGATTATTTGTTTTTAGTCAGAAGTTATATAGTTCCATTCAATGTGGTACCTGTAAGAAAAAATATAATACAAAAAGTATCACTCCCCCCCCCAAATCTTAGCATGGACAGCGGGCACATTAAGGGGCAGATTTATCGAAATGTGAGTTTTGAGCTTAATACCTAAAATCACCCACGTTCTATTCATTCCTATTGTGTATTTATGAAATGGTAAACAAGGGTGAGTTTTTATGTATTTAACTCTAAACATTTTGGCAAATCTGCCCCTTAGGGTTACAGAATAGCACCACATTACAGAAAGAATAGGTACCTTGAAATGCCTTAGCAAAGGTAGTAGGCTAACGGTAAATATATTAAATATATATATGTGTATGTAAGTATAACTTTATATATATACTGTATTCCTAGTAGGATACGCAGGTTTGTGCAGTTTTACTATATAAAAAATACACACAGGGAAGACAAACAGTGTAATAAATATGTACCCTGAGACACAGGACGGAGGTCCCTGCCCTGTAGATCTACTTAAAGCATATTTGATAACATTAGAAACCTACCAGAGCCTACTGTTTAAGTTTAGATATATATATTTACAGAAGAAACACTGTGTTTTAATTGGGAAAGTAGCTGAATTCCTTTAGGGAAATGGGTCACGCTAGCAAATAACATTTTGTGTCCTTTAGAGAAGTTCCAAGCCCAACACTCGGCCGTGCTCAGCCCATACCAACCCTGTAAGTGTATCTGCCCCATGGAATTTATAGGTGATGCACCGTGCAATCCTATCATTATACAGAATGTCAACCACATACCCCACATAACTCCTGCAGAAGGCTAATGGGAAATGCTTAATTACATGTTAATGACTGTGTGTTTATAACAGTAGCTGTAAAAGTGTCGGGGCTTTGCCTTAGCCTGAAAATAAGTGATTTCGGTGCTTGGGATTGATAGTACTTAGCATTGTGACACGTGGGATTAATAGATATTTTTGTTATTAATATAAAGCAGCTGTGCCAGCAAATAAAGAAACTGAGAATTTAGGGCTGCCTTCCGTTTGCCTCTGTTTTAGAGCAGGGAAATTGGGTGCCAAATGGGGCATACGTTTGCCACAACATTCAGCAATGAATTGTGTGTGTTTATTAAGAAACAATGACACTTTTTCCCTTGGAAAACTCTCCTAAAAGGAAATTTTTCTTTTTTGAAAAATACGTAGAAATTTGACAGCAAATTTTTGTTAAGCAGAGGGTGTTCGCTTCAGAGAAAACAGCATATTTGCCCGCCTGGAAGCTGCAAATGGCATTATTTTCAGAGGGGGATATGGAAGATTCTATAGTTATCCTATAGGGAATAACATAAGATATCCCCTATATATCCTACATGCAAAATATGCTGCTTTTACGAGTTTATTACAACTCTTTGCTGCATATCTGCACGTTGGACCCCTATTTTCAAGCCGCAGTTGCAAACCGCTCCTTCATATTGAGTCTGTATAGCACCCAAACTTATTGCCAAACTGAAAATGGTTAAATTGCAACAACATTTCTTGCACTTTTTTAAAACAGACTTTTAATTAGATGAGTAAACCCCTAGTATAATTGTATGTCTCTTACTCATGCATTGAGCTCATCGGCAATAAAGATGTCGGCTGATAAATACAGGTATGGGATCTGTTATCTAGAATGCTTGGGAGCTGGGGGGTTTTGGATATGGATATCAGCAATAGATAATCATGCCTTAAGGCTACTAAAAAGCATTTAAAAATTGAAAGTTTGTTTTGCCGCCCTATGGTATTTGTTACCCTCGAGTACAAGGTACCATCTTATTTTCGCAGAGATAAAGCAAAACAGCCGTAAATTGCCATATTTTGGGGCTTTCTGCATTATAAATCCCATACATTCAATTTGGCAAGGAAACATACCAGCCATTTAAATACAACATAGATATTTCTTTAAAATGTCTTTATTAATATTCTAGTAAATCTTTTTATGCTTTCAATCCTGTATCAAACTAATATCTTCATAACAGAGGACAGGTGGTCAAAGGGTTAAAGCCTTATCTCCTTTATACAGGCATTCAAGTTATAACCCCCAATATAACCCCCCAAAAATATATAACATCTCTCCTTCACCCTATAAAACCCTCAGTGCTTATTCATAGTCAGAACTGCTGAATGGCAGAACTTCCGTAGATAGTATTAATTTATCAAACTTCATAAATGTGAGAATTTGCAGGCATTTACCCTAACCCCCCCCCCCCCTCCCCCAGCCTGTTGGGCAGGCAATACACAGTAGCCTAGAACTGCTAGTTAGATGCTGGTTAATAGCCTAAATGTTTGCTTCAGCCAAAATAAGACTTTGAAATGTTTCCATGTGTTTTTATGTGTCATATGTGTTTGATTAGATTGCAAGCTCTTTGAAACTGGAAGGCTTTAGTCCTTTAATAATTGTCTTCTCTCCTATAAGAAAGTGCTGTGTACACTGCCAGCCAATGAAACTATAACTCTTGTACTTTGTTACAACGGTAGATTCCGTTAAATCCAATTAAAAAACAGTGGCCTTTGTTCAGTCTCTTTTTAACCCTTATTCCTCCCATTGAAGGGGGTTATGGAGGGCACTGCGCAACTTACAGTTAATCCGTTAAGGCTGAGCGGCGAGACAAAACAGTGTGTATTGTGCAAGCCCCTTCATGTCGGTTTAGTCTGTACCTCGCCTGTTTGTCTACTGAGTTTATTTCAACCTTTACAAAGCAAAATACAGTGTAAAAGCATTTTTTCATTGCTTTTTTATGTCTCATTCCTTTTTATTTTTTCAATGTCTGTTTCTTCTGAAAGATGAGGCATTGAGCTGAGCCGCTAAGACTCTGACAAGCAGGCGTCAGTTTACTTTGCCCTATTGAATCCATTGCCTCCTGGAGGGGACTCATTAGCACTGGGCCCTGCCTGTATCAGTGGGTTAATGTAAGATCTTATCCCGCACTCTCTGATAATCACTTTATCTGGCTATTGTATACATGACCTCTATGGATAGTCCCATTACACAGGGCTATTGGGCTGGTGTTAATTATCTGAGTCAGTCTTTCCTGTTTTAGTGGTTGATTGAAGAGTATGTTTTGGCCAAATCTGACTTGTATAGATAAATACATCTTCAATATGTTATAATTTAGCCACAGAGTTGGAGTTACATGGCAATCAAGTTTAGCCCTTGTCTGTTATCAGTAGTTCTGTCAGTCTAGCTCCGTGTCCAGATGTCTGTATGTATGTGTGTGTGTGTGTATATGTATATATTTATGTGTATATGTGTGTGTGTACGTATATATGTGTGTGTATATCTATGTGTGTGTATATGTATGTGTATATGTATGAGTGTGTATGAGTGTATGTATGTGTGGCCATTTGTGCATGCGTGCATGAGAGATTAAAACAGACTTTGTGGCGCCCTGTTATTATTTAAACTGGGACTGTGGCTCTTCAGCTGCTGTGGAAAAGTAACTCCCAATAGCCCTTCCTCTTCAGCTGTCTGTGGATGCTAGGAGTTGTGCTTCAGCCGCAACAGAAGGGCTGCAGGTTGGACAGTACTAACAGCAATGCTTTTTATTTTGCCGTCTCCTGCTTTTCTTTCTATGCTCAGTCTGCCTACCTGTAACTACTGGGCCCCAGTCTGCAATGAGTCCAGGGCTGTCACCCATATATTATCTATCTATCTAACTGTCTGTCTATGTATCTATCTATCTATCTATCTATCTATCTATCTATCTATCTATCTATCTATCTATCTGTCTGTCTGTCTATCTATCTATCATCTGTCTGTCTGTCTATGTATCTATCTATCTATCTATCTATCTATCATCTATCTATCATCTATCTATCTAGCATGCCAGGTCAGATTTTATTTAGTGTAAATGTATATTACACTGACAAAGTTCACATCTTCACCTATATATATGTGACATTATTGGCCCACTTTTATCCCACAATTCTTTATTTTCACCCACAATGCATTGCAAGTACCTGTCATTTTGTTTTCACTGAATATACCAATCACCTATATATCCAGGGCTTATCTATCTATCTATCTATCTATCTATCTATCTATCTATCTATCTATCTATCTAACTATCTATCTATCTATCTATCTATCTATCTATCTATCATCTGTCTGTCTATCTATCTATCTATCATGATTCTATCTATCTATCTATCTATCTATCTATCTATCTATCTATCTATCTAGTTTTCTATATATCATCTATCTATCTTCTCTGTAATGTCAGTATTGTATTTACATGTTTTATTTCATCTGTGTGTTTTTAATTATTTCATTGCTTGCCTATCTTCCTTTACTCTGTATAGAACAGTTCATAGGGTACTAATAGAATATTATCCCTCTATGGTTCCAAGGCTGGCAGGTTGATCTGATAAATGTAGGAACTAATACTGCTACTGAGCTGGCAGCTATATACGCAGTGTGCAGGAATATTAGCAAGACTAAATGCCACTTAGATGGAGGAAGAGTTCCTGGTTCATAATGTTATTATTTTTTTCCTATTGTACAGGGCAGGGACAGATTGGTAAGATTTGGGGATAAAGATTTTTTTACCCACCTCAATATTCCTTCTCTTGCCCCAGGTGGTGGCCTTGGGAGACGTTCCTGATGGGACACTGGTGACAGTGATGGCTGGCAATGATGAGAACTATTCCGCTGAACTAAGGAATGCCACAGCAGCCATGAAGAATCAAGTGGCCCGCTTCAATGACTTGCGATTTGTCGGAAGATCTGGAAGAGGTAACCAAAAATTAAAAAAATATTGCCTCTGTTTGCACGTGGGCCACCAGCCTGTCTGATGCTGTTTCTTTAGAATTCTGAATTCTTTACATAGGGACGAAATAAGGAGAGACAGCAAAGGTCAATGTCATATACCTTGTTGATGTGTAGCTAGAGCTGGAGTCCAAGCAACTCTGTCAAGTCGCATGGTGGGGGAGATAGGGGGTATATCTTGGACTTCCTCAAATATAGCCCTGGCACTACCACCCTGGGAGGACATAGATCATGCCTTACCCAGAGCATAAAAAGTAAAAGTTTATTGTGTACATAGAACATTCCATTTCTTAATTATTTGGCAGTAGAAGCTGCCATACTGCAGCTCTCACCTTTTTAAATACCAGCAGTATTTTAAATACCAGCACCATCTAGTGGTCTTCTGTAATTAGTGCCCTGATACTGAAATCTATGGAGAAAGAACTAACTTTTCATTTCAAACCTTATGTATTGGGCTTGGGTTGAACATTAGCCATTGCTTGCTGGTCCTCAGTACCTGACAAGGCCTGGCTGCGAAGAGACTAGTTGTGGTGTGGCCAATGACAATGTTGTGTTTGACTAGCAATGTGATCGACAGATGTTGCAGTAAAACATGGATTAAAAGAAATAGACAAGCTAGCCTTCTTCTTCTTTTTATTTTAGTTTAGAATCATGACACCCAAGCTGTGAGGCTGCCCCCCCTTAAGTAGATGACTAAGAAGTCCCAGTATAAAGGCCAGTTACAGTGTCATTTGGGGACAATGTGCATTTGCTCATTTAGATTCTCCTTCGAACCCAGCTTGAATATGAGTTTGAATAGGATTTGTGGGCGAACACAGCCGGCTTACAAAATGGAAATATGGCTGAAAGGTTTTATACAGCAATCTTTTCAAGGGTCAGTAAGCTTGTTGTAAACTAAAGGGGCCCTGGTCCCCTTTGGACCTCGGTGGGGGGGCTTGAGGTTTCCACCTGGATGGTATTTTACTACCCTGGCCAGTAGAAATGCTGCTTAATGCCAATGTTATAAGAAGGGAAGAAAGGTGAAAAAGTCAGAAGGCTGGTATTTTTTTCCAGAAAAGGTTGCATGAACTTAAAACGCCCCAAAACACAGGTTTACACTGTATTATACTGACATTATGGAAACAAGCTTGTTAAATAATATATCAATAATCCTGCTCTATTTGTCCTGCAACACTAGTACTCTGATACTGACTGTACTTTTCGGGCCTATAATAACTTAACATTTCCCTAAATCTACACTCTTTACCAAATATTATACATGTTAATGTATCTATAAAGAGTTTTGTATAGTGATGCCAATATCCTTCTAACCCTTCTATGGTATGTGTTGGGATCTGGTGCCCTGCACTAAGGCCGACCCAGTGTGTGGGATAATGTGTGACCTGAACTATTGACTTTCCTTTGAATATTTTGAAATGGAGCAATGTAATTATTCCTGTTTGCATGGGGTCTAGTAACCCATAACAAACAAAAAGCAGTTTACAGTTACTGATATGCAGTAAGAATAATGAAAGCAATTGCTATAAATTATCAGCCTCTGAGCAAACTTTGCACCTGTTATTTTATTGCCCCTTGATATTCATTATCAGGTGCTATGTGTTAAACTAGGAGCTCGCCCAGGGTTAGATATTTTATTGGTCAGGAAGCTCTCTCTCCGTTATAAGGAAAATCCACCCCCTGCAGCTTGCAATGCAAAAGAAAGCAAACTGCTTGTGCATCACCATTTACCTCCATATCTCCCTTTCCATCAGTTCATAGAATATTCTACATCTGCACTTGAAAATATTAAAGTGACACTCAGCAGCCTCTCAGTTTGCGGAATGCAAGCCGAGGGAGTATTTTTACATATGAAACCCATTGGATTCCAGTATTCCCCGGATCTTATTAACTCACCCAGGGGAACCCAAATGACAGCTCTGTAGGTGAAATGTGATACAGGTTAATATAATACAGATATTTATTTTGCCACAGCTCACACTTCTCTGCGGTGCATTAAACTACTGTGTTCTATGTAGGAAATACAGGGGGGCAGCTCCCAGCACTGGAAGAGGGATATCAATATGATATGGGAATTTTCTGCTACTCTGCACACACATTGCTGGATACAGTAGCAAGGCAACTAGTGTATTACAAGGACCATGTTAATGGGGTATTCTGGCTTTAACTTTCCATGATGGTCACACTTGTGAAAGGACGCTGTAAATATGAATTCTGTATTGGGGGCAGTCAGGTACCTGAGTGTCAGTGCTGTGGAATATAGGATCTACATCACTAAAAGTGTTAAATGAACTTTTATTACAGTATAGCTGAACCATTGGTCCACTAAAGCCATTGGTCACGACTGGTGCTTCATCTCTGCAGTATATGTTAAGTGTTATGCAATGGTTAGTTAGTTAGATTAGTGCTGAAAAAGTGACATATATTATTTTCTTTAAATAGTGTAGCCATTAGCCATCTTTTGTTTGCTTATTGGTAAATTACATGGTTGCACATCTCCATCAGGATCAATACAGAAAGGAAAAGACAAGGCTCTTCACACTGTCCCAAGTCCGCTTTGTTTTTGTGGCGCTTCCTCTTTAAATGTATTTAGAGGAGGACACTCCCTAAATCCTATTCTTGAGAAGTCGGTACAATGAGTAGAGAACTGTGCGCTGTAAATCACCAGACAGGCGTAACAAGGAAATTAGGTCTTCATTAGTTCTCTGGAAAGCAACGGGCAAATGCAAACAGTGCTCTTCTCACAAACAGTTTTTCTAAGGACAATGAATAATTCCCAGCCATAACATAACAAAGGGGGTTGCAGAAGATTTATGCTATAAGATTATGTTATAGTATATATAAGTGAAAAGCTGGGCAAATGTGTTGGGGCAGTTTGGCAGATTTTCCTATAATGCCTGATCATCTGGGCATGTATGTATATTATATCAGGCATCAGTTTTAACAGACCATCTTGCAATCCATATTTGTCACAAAACAATAAAAAAATGTATTTATGTTTAAATAGCTTCAATAGTAAAGATAAGGTATGGCCATCCGAATTACGCAAGAATCCCTTATATGGAAAACCCCAGAATCTTCTGATTGAAATGAAGCCATGATAGTCCTGTTGTGCTGCAGGTACAGGTATGGGACCTGTTATCCAGAATGCCCAGGACCTGGGGTTTTACGGATAAGGGATCTTTCCGTAATTTGGATCTCCATACCTTATATCTGCTAAAAAATCATTTAAACATTAAATAAACCCAATAGGGTTGTTTTGCCACCAATAAGGATTCATTATATCTTAGTTAGGATCAAGTACAAGGTATTGTTTTATAATTACAGAGAAAATGGAAATGTTTTTTTAAAAATGTGAATTTTTTTCCCTAAAATGGAGTCTATGGGAGATGGTCTTTTCGTAATTCAGAACATTATGGATAATGGGTTTCCGGATAATGGGTCCGATACCTGTACCAGTTCCCCAAGCCTTTTAGGCTCACAGAGTGATTCAACCATCCATCTTTTAGTTCCATTGTGAAGTGATGGACCCTGGGACAGTATCTGTGCACCAACTCCTAGTAGTAGAGGTAGTACAGAGACTTCACATCCCAAAATCCATAACTTTATAACTGAACAAGATAAGGGAGGGTTTCCCTTTAATCTGTGAAATCAGGTAGGTCTGTATAAAAAATACATTTATTTTTGTAAGTTCAGAAAAGAAAGGGGTTGTATTTTTCATTTATAAACTGCACACATACCAAATCCAGAATTGCCTTTTGGATTTTTATGGGCCCAGTTTTAAAAAGGACAGGTAGCAAGTGGAGAATGGGAAGTTGTGCCATAACTACTGGCACACCTCTAAATGTATGTGTTGTAGATTGTATGCAGGCCCGGGCTGGCAATCTGTGGGTTCAGGCAAATGCCAGAGGGGCTGCTGTAAGATGCCATAGACAGTCACTATTTATTGGGCTGGTAGGGGGGCTGTTTGGGCCTCTGTGTACATGGAATGCCAGGACCTATTTGGAATCCCAGTCCAGACCTGGTGGTGTGAAGAGAATTGTGGGTCACACATTTTGGGATAGGGGGTCATATTATACTCCTGGCGGAGAAGTTTATAGCCTTGTACCCTCTGGTACCCAAGGAGTTACTAGTTATTATTTAATGGCCTGTTGCTCTTTCATAGTCTGAGCTGGTGACTAAGGCATTCTGATGTTTACCTGGACAGTACAGCGTTGTTTTCCTAAGGTGTACGCTGTTTGTCTTTCAGTGCATGAATTGCAATGTTCTGTTACCGTGTTTGCTCAAAACCTGAGCTATGTCTCCTGCGCCTGTTATTCTCATAGGATTCAGTGCTAAAACACAGAGAGATTGTTAAATTCCTGTCTTTTTATAACTTTTGGGAAGAAACCTAAATGAGAGGTTTTTGGTATGTGTGGGTGTTAATAAACCTAAAGCTAAATTCCATTGACAGTGTCAGAAATCATTCAGCAGTTTGTAATGGTGAAATCAGGACCATTCAATACCTTATGCACCCCCAGTGCTTTATGGGTGCTTCTTTACAGAATGGGGCAGTGGGAGCCTGCTAGTGCAGCTACTGAGAGACATACACTTCCTGTGGAACAAACAGGAAGTTGGACTCAGTTGCCATCATACTTGTGCTCTGTCAGAGCTGGCAATATAGCCTGTGGCTCTCTGAGGTATGGTTCTACCCTCTCCCCATTGCAGTAGCACCTCTTGCCAGGAACAGGAGTTCAGAGTGCTATACATATATGAAATGTGCATTTTCCTTTCTGAAATGGTGATGTTTACATTACAATGACATTAACAGCAGCCATATTGGATTTAGGGTGATATAAAACACACGGAAATGTACCCATCATGCTTTGGTGCTAAGTCAGGTGACACAGTGGGCCTAATTTACTGCCTTTTTTTACTAAAAAAAATTTCTATTGATGAAGATTCAAGTTTGGTTTGAATTTTTTTCTCAATTTCCAAGTATGGGATCCGTTATCCGGAAACTCATTATCCAAAAGCACCGAATTACGGAAAGTCTGTCTCCCATAGACTCCATTTGAATCAAATAATTCAGATTTTTTAAACCGATTTCCTTTTTCTCTGTAGTAATAAAACAGTACCTGTACTTGATCCCAATTAAGATATAATTACCCCTTATTGGGGCAGAACAGCCCTATTGGGTTTATTTAATGGTTAAATGATTCCCTTTTCTCTGTAATAATAAAACAGTACCTGTACTTGATCCCAACTAAGATATAATTACCCCTTATTGGGGGCAGAACAGCCCTATTGGGTTTATTTAATGGTTAAATGATTCCCTTTTCTCTGTAATAATAAAACAGTACCTGTACTTGATCCCAACTAAGATATAATTACCCCTTATTGGGGCAGAACAGCCCTATTGGGTTTATTTAATGGTTAAATGATTCCCTTTTCTCTGTAATAATAAAACAGTACCTGTACTTGATCCCAACTAAGATATAAATAATCCTTATTGGATGCAAAAGAATCCTATTGGGTTTATTAATATTTTACTGATTTTTTAGCAGACTTAAGGTATGGAGATCCAAAATACGGAAAGACCCCTTATCCAGAATACCCTTGGTCCCAAGCATTCTGCATAATGAGTCCTATACCTGTTCTACAAAAAAATGTTGGTTCATTTTTCTGTCATTTTTTTTTTTATTTCACACAAAAAAGGGAGGCGACAGCCCCTCAGAGTGTTGTGTACAACATTTTAGGAAAGGAGTAACTGTGAGTATAGGCCGTAAGTGCTCTCCTGCTTTCATTTGTTTCTGTGACACAAGAGACTGTCACATCCTGCAGTTTGCGGTGTGACCATGTGGTAGAAATAGGGAAGGCTGAGATTACCACAAAAGAGCACAATAGTCTATGAGGGTTTGTTTACTCTGTCAGTGTTTATCATTGAATCACGCTGGCTCCCTACCCGTGGTGCACGAGTGCCGGCAATTTATAACCACTAATTTGAATAGGAAGGGTATTTTTTCCCTCTTTTGTAAGCCGCAACTGTGGTCAGTGAAACCACCGATTAAAGTTCAACTTTGTATTACTTTGTTCTACCTTTTCTCAGTCACTGGAACCTGATGCACATTGTAAATAATTACACTCCTTCTCCTCTCAGCAGGGTGGCTACGGGCGTAAAGGCAACATGGCTTATGATAAAGGGCCACTATACATTTATTTCTCTTTTTTCAATGTTCAAATGGTGGTGGAGAATATTCCCTTGTGCCACAGGCCTTTGCCATCAGCTCAGTTTAGCTAGCTCTATTGTTCCTAATCATCTCCTATAACCCTTTTATTGTTTTATAATCTGGAGCTGCCAGTTGCGTTGCCGCAGTTGATTCCAAACTACAAGAATGGTTGCGCACATTATGGGTGTCCCGAAAATCTAGATTTTGCTGGGGGGTCCAGGGCCACACAGTTATACCTCTTACACTAAGCCCAGTTCAGCAGGAACATCATATTAATCTTGTTTAATGCCTGTACAGGGAGGAATTGCTGTATTGCACCTTAGGTTTTTCCCTGTATAAAGCAGAATTTAGCTGCACATATTACCATAAAAATTTATCAGCATAGATATTCCTCTGTACAGACCAGAGTTTAATATGAAAGCCCCCCTGAGATTGTTCATAGCCTGTAGAGAGGTCCTATAAAACCAGTATATAGGTATTCTGCTGTACTAAGCACAATTCTGCAGGAATGGCCCCCTAAGTTTGTTACTAGCTTACACAAATAAATACCATATAAATATTTGTGGGTGAACCAATGTCAGTGATATATTAGCCTAACAGGAAATTAAGGAATAAAGTCATTGTTTAAATAACATCTTTATAAAAAAATGACATCAGAAAATCTGGTGATGTTTTCAAATGCTTATATTTAGGCCCTGCTCTGCATTCGTATAGAGATTTTTTCGATGATTCTAGATGATACTGGTCCTTTAAAGGGAAAACATATGTTAT
This sequence comes from Xenopus tropicalis, assembly GCF_000004195.4. Classification (NCBI taxonomy): domain Eukaryota; kingdom Metazoa; phylum Chordata; class Amphibia; order Anura; family Pipidae; genus Xenopus; species Xenopus tropicalis. The sequence goes on from NC_030678.2 coordinate 13,915,147, forward strand.
TAGCAAGCAGAGTTTACCTTTAAAAACTTGTGGTAGATAGTGTTATCTAGCGTTTGTGTTTATTCAGATAAATGGCAGCTGGCGTACCCGTTACTCTGACAAGGAGTGTATATGAAATCTCAGCTACAGATTGTAATGAAAAATGCCTTTCCTTGTTTGGAATAATGAAATGGCAGAATGCATGCTTAGCTTTACTGAGCAACATCCAGTGAACTGTGCATTTTTATTAGAAACAGGAGATCAATAATTGAAGTCCCATTTTTTGGGTTTACTTCCCCTTTAAAATAATTCATCTCCCTCTCTTTCTTGTCTAAACTACCTCTAATGTTGAGAGCTCCTGTGGCGGATATTCGCAGGCCGAACATGCGCCTATTTGCATTGTGTCAGTTATTTTAACAAATAACATAAGCCATGCAGGCTGTTCCTGCAGGCCTGGGGTGAAAGGACTCAATTCTCTTGGCTTATTCTTGTTGAATCTTCACTTTGAAGTTCACGTCTAAAAAAAGCAAAGTTCCCCGCTGTTTTATTAATACCAGGTCGGTTGCAGACGGCGTAACCCTGCTGGGAAATGGAGCGCGCTGGAGGTGTGCGCTGTGCATAGTGCTAGACTGCTGGGGGGAAGAGTAGCGACGAAGCTGGCGCTGGATCATCTCCAGATCTACAGCCGTTCATATCAAGTTCAACACCGACTGGCAAAACCTGCTCTTCTTGCTCTCGGGCCCTGTACTGGGACTTAACCTTTTCTGCACTCGCAGAGCCCACAGGGTAGAAACAGAGGATAAGGGACAACAACAAAAAATGAAAAAAAAAAAAATCAAAAAATTCTTCTAAAGACATATATTATCTTTTTGTAGAGGGGGAAAAAATGAATGCTATTACCCAGTATCCTCAGCTAGGTAATAGCAGAACAGACTAATCAAAGAAATAAATAGAAGCTACAGTTGTACTCACAATGGGGCTCATCCCCAATAGGGACCTTGCTCAGAGGTTTTATTGGCTAAAATGTATGCTATTGGGTGTTTTACATCATAGTGGCCCAAGCTGCCTTTAGGGGGTCCAAGCAGGTGTAACTGCTCCGGAAGAACCTTTAAAAGGTGCTTGGAATTGTAGTCCTGTTGAAATTATAAATATCTTGCCCGCCACATTGGGAATTTTACCAATAATGAAGGCGCAATGCTGTGTATAGGGGGCCTCCCAAAATTCCGCAGTGTCATAGATAAAGGGTAAGTAGAAGTTAGAGAAACATAGAGTATATATGCCTTTAAAAGGTTTTTGCCAAGGGGTTTGAGAACGGAGTGTTATGGATGATTATTTATGTGAGAACATGGGACGGCCAAGTAACACCACTATTGTGCGGCTTGTCACAAGGTTAGGAGAGGTGAGCAGAATGGATTGCCGGATCTTACCTGATGGTATAACAGAGCTGGGAATTTTCATACACCAGAAACCCACGCGGGTGCTTATTTATTGGATTCTGATTCTTTTTGTAACGTAATGGACTTGCCTTTGTTTGGAATGGATCGCCTCTGTGTTCCCACCTGTATCACCCCAGTTATGTTTTCTGCCTCTGCCCTTAATATTAAAGGGGAAAGCATGATCATATAATGCTCATCTTTTGAAATATTTAGTCTTAGCTCTGTGCATTGCCTGCAGTACTGTGGTCTTGCTTGTTTTGCTTTTGTTAAATTTGTTATCTAGGACTGTTTTTTCCAAGTTTTCAAGTTTTCTTGCTTGTTCTGGTCTCTCATTTGCTCCAAGCATGTGGAGCCTAAATTAAGTCCTATATCCACCCCAGTGATTGACTTTGTTAGCTGTTTGTGCAGTGATGTAAGGGACATGCATTGATTTTGGTGTTATGCTTACCTGGTACCAAATTAAAGGAGGATACCATTCCTGTTAGTGGAACGGGCAGATAATGAGAGGGAATATAGGGGCAAACATTTTATTACTGATGTTTATAGAAGGATCTCTCCTTGCCTCCTGTAGGCTGCTAGTCCGCATAGGGGCTACCAAATAGCCAATCACAGCCCTTATTTGGCACCCTCATGAACATTTTTCATACTTATGTTGCTCTCCAACTCTTTCTACATTTGAGTGTGGCTTACTGGTAAAAAAAAAGGTTGGGGATCCCTGCCTTAAGGCCTCAGCATACAATGGCATGTATGACAATTCCATGCTTCCTACTTTTTGGCAACAGTTTGGGGCTTTCTCCTGTTTCAGCACAATAATGCCCCTTGGTCCTTGTTTGGCGAGGTTATGGATATACCCTGGTTCTTTCCCCAATATACCCACCTATGTGTGATATCGGATCATATTGATGGAATGCAGGCCATTGGGGCAAGGACCACATCAATAATCCAATGCGGTTTCTATACTCGGCCAGATAAGCTGCCGAATTGTTCTGAAGGGATTGTTTTGTTATTCCAGCAAAGAGAGGACTAACTTCATATTAATCGCCTTGGATGGAGAACGAGATATTGGACAGATATGACTTCCATGAAGTCAGAGACTCAAGCAGTAGGCCAGAATAGAATAGTGTCATGGCGGTTTAGGTATTTAGGTATTTACAGGTATCTGAACTGTCAGTGTTTAATGGCAAATAATTCTAAAGCACGGAAAATATATTTTTTTATAACCTTTTCTCAGTTTGTTCTAAATTAGTGTAGCTGCTAATATACAGGGTTTGTTCTTACAGAGTGTAGTGATTAATACACAGTTCTGACTAAACCTCCGCACTTTTTTCCCCGTCAGTTCAATCTCAGGTGCCGTCAGTGTGACAAGGTGGGTACATATTTGCTGTGAGCATCACGCAGCTGCACAGGTTACATAGCTTCAAAGAGTCTTCTCTTCCTTTGTGCCGTCTCCTGGCCGCCCAGGAAAGCCTTTATTCTTTCATAGCTACAGGGCCCTGCATTTCATTGCTTGGGGAGAAGGTAACGAAAGATGTAAAAAGCACGCAAACATTTGTAGGAAACCACTGATCCTCTAATTATTCATTGATGGGTGCTTCTAGTCAAGGTCAAAGTAACTTTTTTTTTTCCTCCAAAGGAGAAAATATCCGTCTAGCTTTTCCGCTTTGTGTCATTGCCAAAGGGCATATTTAAATGTGAAAGGGAAAGAAGAGTTGAGACTCGAGAGCAACACATAATGTAGCTATGATAGAGCGGTGTCTCTTTTGGTGACACTAGGCCAGGGGTCCCCAAACTTTCTTACTCGTGAGCCACAGTCAAATGTAAAAAGACTTGGAGAGCAACACAACAGTTCATGGAGGTGCCAAATAAGGGCTGTGATTGGCTATTAGGCAGCCTCTATGCACACTATCAGCTTACAGGGGCTTTATTTGGTAGTAATTTGTTTTTATTCAACCAAAACTTGCCCCTAAGTCAGGTATTCAAAAATAACTACCTGGTTTGGGGGCACTGAGAGCAACATCCAAGGGGTTGGGGAGCAATATGTCCCCACCGAGCCACTGGTTGGGGATCACTGCACTAGGCTATAACTTCAGTGGCCTCAGGGAGTCAACTCCTCCAGTGGTGTTTGAAGCCATGTGTTTGAACCTCAAACTTGCCCTGATAAAGATTGGGTAGGCTTGGGAGTTAACCCTGTATTATGGCTTGGGCAGCTCTTCTGACCCAGGATGGTCTTTTTTTCAAGGGTTAATACATACCTCCTAACCCAGGGGACCCCAACCGTTTATACCCATAAGCCACATTCAAATGAAAAATGTTTTGGGGAGCAATGCAAGCATGAAACATGTTCCTGGGGGTGCAAATAAGAGCTATAATTGGCTGTTTGGTAGCCCCTATGTGAACTGGCAGCCTATAGAATGCTCTGTTTGGATTTACACTGGGTTTTATGTAATAAATACTTGCCCCCAATCCAGAAATTCAAAAATAAGCCCCTACTTTGAGGCCCCTGGGAGCAACATCCAAGGGGTTGGTGAGCAACATGTTGCCCCTGCGCCACTGGTTGGGGATCACTGTTCTAATTATACCTTCACCTTAAATTGATTGCTTAAAATGGGACACCCTAAAGTTAACTTTAAGCATGGTGTATACAGTTTGCATTAGCTATTTTCGATTTTTTAAAAATATTTATGCATTTTGTTTTGCAACTTTCAGGCTCGCCATTAAAGACAGCAGTTTGGCAATCAGAATGAAAGATAAATTAAGAGAGGGCCAGCAATAAAAATTGAACCTTCACATTTAATCATTTTTTTTGGTTGCTGGTGTCATTGACCCCCAGCAACCAGTTTCAGGCTGAAAAAATAAGTGCAAAATATACAAAATAAATAATGCAGACCAATTGGAAAATTGCTTAGATCAGTCCCGTCTATAACATATTAAAAGTTCATTTGGATGCATTTCACGGGATTTTTCCTATAAGTCACCCAGGAAGGCACTTGGAAAGTCCTTGTTGATGGTTTATGTACACAAGCCTTTTCACTGGGTATAGACTCTTGCCTCAAGCCAGAATAAATACAGCTGTAGTACAGAGGCTAATGGGCTGGCAAACCAATTCTGGTAAAAGACACGACAGGCAGTAAATCAGCCATGTACTAGTCTGGGTTACTTGACCTTTAATTGCTCTCAGCATGGGTCAATGGGAGAAGATAACACACAGATTAGAGAAAATAGGGGAAGAAAGAACTTTATTTAAAAAGTCATCGTCCGCTTTGCAGAAACTAGAAAGCACATGTTATATTTAGGGATTTAGATAGATAGATAGATAGAAGGATATATAGATAGATAGATAGATAGATAGATAGAAGGATATATAGATAGATAGATAGATGATAGATAGATAGATAGATAGATAGATGATAGATAGATAGATACTGTAGATAGATAGATAGATAGATAGATAGATAGATAGATAGATGATAGATAGATAGATAGATAGATAGAAAGAGAGATAGATAGATAGATAGATGATAGATAGATAGATAGAAAGAGAGATAGATAGATAGAAGATAGATAGATAGATAGATAGATAGATAGAAAGAGAGATAGATAGATAGAAAGACAGATATATAGATAGATAGATGATAGATAGATTGATAGATAGATTATAGATAGATAGATGATAGATAGATACTGTAGATAGATAGATAGATAGATAGATACATAGAGATAGATATATAGATAGATAGATGATGAATAGATAGATAGAGCTTGGGAACATTTTACTGATTCATTTCTGACTTTCAAAAGTCTTTTCATGGCAGGTTAACTTAAAAATGTGTGGCCTTTTGGTGGAGTCTGCTCTAGAAACATGCAGTTCTTAACAAAAAAAAGGCCCAACCCTGTGAGACGTTACATAGAGTTCTGTGGTATTATTACCTTATTTACAGAGCTTTACAGTTACAAATTGATAAATAGCTGACGTCAAAGAAAACAGCAGCAGCTTGGGACCCAGACACTGGGGGACTTGCTTTGTGCAATGGCTGCAGGCAGGGGGACATCTATTACAAAAGCTCTGTGAGAAAGATCTGTCAAAATAACAGGCAGTTGAGAACTACATTACCCAGCTTCCCCCAATAGGCAAAGGCGAGTTAGTTATTATTCATTATACTTGCCATTTACACTAACTGGTAGTGAAATACCTTTACATTGGTGCCTTTTTTACTACTGAGTTCAAGAATATTAACCAACCGTTAGCTCTGATTAGTCAGCAGGACGAATGAAAGCAAAAATCTGATTTGGTTGCTGTGGAATAACATTTTCCCATCTTTTTCCCCAAACTGGCCAAAGGGGCCTTGTGTGATTTACTTATTTGTAAATAGAATTATACATTGTTTTTATAGGGAAATCTAAGCATTTAAATGGTTATACTCGAGAAATGCACATTTTTCCCCTTGTCCCTCCCTTCTCTCTTCTGTGCAAGTGTTTGAAATACCTAAAGTAGATTGTAAGCTCTTTTGGGCAGGGCTCTCTTCACCTCCTGTATCGGTTATTGATTGCTTTATATGTTACTCTGTATGTCCAATGTATGAAACCCACTTATTGTACAGTGCTGCGGAATATGTTGGCGCTTTATAAATAAATATTAATAATAATAATAATAATAAAGCACAATGCGGCTAAAATTGGCCACAGTTCAGTTGAGTTGGGTTGGCATTCCTTCTGATCAATCCCATTGGTCTGAATAAGGTGGTCATTCATTTAAAGGGGACCTGCCACCCTAAAAAATAATTCCAAATCCTTTTCTATTATATTAGTTGAGCAAAATAAACGTTACTTATACCATATAAACTATTTAGTCTTGAAATTTACTGTCACAGCCAGCAGCCGGCGCCATTTTGTGTTTAGTATTATTAAGGCAAGCTTTGTATCACCCCAAAATCTTTGCCATCTAAGTGATATCTAGGAAGTGATGAATGGAAATATTAATTGTAATTAAAAATCTGAGCTGTCAATCATATATTGCCTGCCCCGCCTCTATGCCTGCGGCATAGAGGCGGGGCAGGCAATATATGATTGACAGCTCAGATTTTTAATGCATTTATAACAGGTATGGATGATTTCATTAAAAAAAGGATTTGGGTTTCATGTTTAATTTTACTCTTCCCCTTCCAAGTTGGAAATGTGAAATGTTTTCTTGTTTCCTCGCACCCTAGTCACCAACCAAGGTTTTATTATTTGAATAACAGACCATCAGAGGAATAAATAATGAACAAAAACGCTTCTGTTATCCAGGAATTGCTACTGGAAAAATGCCCATAGGATGATGGGATTTGTAGTTTAACAACAGCTTCAGGCTAGATAGACCCTTACCCATAATGCCAGCTGGTTTTTAGTTTCCAATTAAAGATATTCTGCCTCAGTAAATGGAGTGCTGCTCACTGAGAGGCATTCACAGACTCCCTGGTTAATTGTTACCTGTGCTTTAATACATTTTCCTGTTGATTTATTACAGACGTACATGTAATCGCATCAGAATTCCATTCTGTGTAAATATTACGGGCTGCCTTATATGCTTGCATATTTAAATGAATACAAATATATATGTGAGTTGTCACGCTGCTTACTTTGTGGGGATAAGAAAAAAAGAAAAAAAAGGCCTTTATCATGGTAGAACCCTTGTTTTGCTGAGTACAAAGCATCACGCCTACGTGGGAGTCACCTCCTTTTATTCTGTAAGAATAAGCCACGTTTGTATATGGGTCTGTAACTGGTCAAGATACTGTTTCTTTAAAAAGCTGGTATTTGTATAATTCTTTTTAGCATTGTGCGTATATGCGTTTTTCTGATGTCGCTGACGTCATTAACGGACTTTATTTAGCGATGTACCTCTCCAGCGCTGCTATTGAAATAGAAAAAGGCATTATATTTATAAATAAGGCTTCCTTTCACTTTTTACCTATATAGTGTCAGTGAAGCATATGGACACACACCCCTCTAGAAATGTATTCTGAGCACAGAGCCTTGTTTGTCTGCGTGTTGGTATTTTTTTTTTTTTTTTTTGTGTGTGGGAACTGCCATATTGCTTCATCTGCAGAGTTAAAGAGAAACAAATGTAGTAAGTCGGGACTGTAGCCCAAGCCCGGACTGGCTATCTGTGGGTTCTGGCAAATGCCAGAGGGGCTGCTGTAAGATGCCATAGACAGTCACTATCTATTGGGCTGCTGGGGGGGGCAGTTTGGGCCTCTGTGTAATTGAAATGCCAGGGCCTATTTTGAAGCCCAGTCCAGACCTGCTCTAGTTCAGCTACTACTGTTCAGTATTCTTGAAAGGAACCAATATAACCATACCCACTGCCAAGCAATGTCACAGCTTGAGCCTCTGTATTCACAAGCCATTTTAATTGAATATCAATATAGTCAATATCGCTAGTACCTTGAAAGATCCGCCCATTTGTTGAGGTTCTCCAACAAGATTTTTGCCCAATTTGTCAACCAGGTTTTTGCCTTGGTGCAGATGATCAGAACAGAGGGACAATTTTGACCCACTGGGAGATAATCATATTAAAGTACTATTGTGATCCTAATTTTTTATACCTGCCTAACAAATGCCTACCCAGTGCCCAGCCTGATATCCATGGTTGGACTGACATGCCAGAATAACAGAATATCTCTCGGTGGGCCCAAGTCCCCTTAGCTGGGAAAATCGCATGAACCCATTTCTTATTTCTGCCATAAGCCTATATAACCTCTATACCAATTGGTTCTACCTAAATCTAAAGGTGGCCATACACATTAAGATCCGCTCACTTACGGGTGGACGATATCGGGCGAACTCAGGCTAATTCGAATTAGAACAACGTTAATAGGCCCAGTCGGTTCGGGGGCCGCATCAATGTGCCCATGCAGCCCCCGATCCGACTAAATTTTTTTAACCTGCCCGATCGATATCTGGCCGATTTAATTCCAGATTCAGGTCGGACAGGCCCGTCGTTTGTGCCCCTACATGGGCGATAAGCTGCCAAATCAGTCTAAGGGACCCATATCTGCAGCTAGAATTGGCTCGGGTATGGCCACCTTTATTGTTGCAAGAGTGGGCCCTGAATTTCCTGGTTATTGTTCAGGCACCACTGGTGTTTGGCCCAGTAAGCTGTCAACACTGTCTGGAGTGGCCATTTCAGCAGCTAACATTGGCCCTTGTATGACCACCTACAATCAGTGATCAATATTGGTGCTTGAGGAACCCCTTAGTCTGATATAGAAACAGTCTTACAGGTTCCTGGAATGGGAGAAACTTTGCCAGAGTTACCGCTCCCCCTTGCTGCTCGCGAGTCTCAGGACGGCAGTCTCTCATTAATCGAGTCGTCTGCCTGCAGAGGCACACCAATAATTAGGAGGTGCCACGGGATGATGGATCCTCTTTTATTTCTGAGCATTCCTGTATTTACAGCTCTGCGCCACTATGATCATTATCAGCTTGTTACTGTATTTATGCACGCTTCTCCATTCCTCTCAGCCATGCCATAAGCAGAGCAAACACGCTTTTTATCAGCTGAACTACAACTCCATACAATGCTGCTAGCTGGAGCTCAGTAAAACTGGCGCAGGCTGGATTATAAATATTCCGAACAGGGTATATTGCCACCAAGAGAGCCCTATATCATGCAACACAAACATCTGATCGTATGTGTACACCCAAGAATGTTCTAATATGTAATTTAAGCCTTTTAATTACCCCTTATCTTGGAACAGGTACTCTCTCCTGGGGCCAGGGTGAGTTGTAATGTAAATACATAGAATTAATCCTGCTATCATTTTTTTAATGGAAAATACCCAAATTTTTTTTAAAAAAAAATAGGTGTTATCATTTTAAACTTGTTTTTAAGTTTATAGTGAGATAATTACTGTGTTGTATGTATGTATATTAGTGCATGGGCTGAGGCTTAAACCACAGGCAGCCACACAAGCTATGCCTTTTTAGGCTCACTGAATACTACTTGTAACTAGGCTAAATGACCCTGGCAACAATAAATTGGCTAAGTAGGAGGAAAAAGGTTACCAATTTAAATTTATAACAATAAAGAACCAAGAAGCAGGTAGAATTATTGCAGGAATAAAAGACTAATAAATCAAATGAAGATGACCAACTGCAAAGTTGCTTAGGAACCAGTAATTGGCTCCTGGTTACTGGAAAGCAGATGTTCTCAGGGCAGGCAGTGGAGCAGTGGGTGTGTGCCCTAATGTGTGTGGCAATCCACTCTTTCTTTGGAATCTGTTGCCTAATCAGCCGCTCATAGGGTTGGGCCTAAGGATTTTATAATAGGGCCCAACTTGTTCCGTACGAGGACTTTAATTCCACCTACTGTCCCCTGTTGTTTGTATGGAAAGCAGATTGTGTCAAGTGTAAATGTATTCAATAATTTATCTGACTCGTATACTTTGCATAATAAGGGTAGGTGGTGTAATGTGACTTTCCCTGGCAGTTTGTGGGAATTGGTTTTTTCTTTCCTTCGTTGACAGTCACTTTTCCTGTCATTCTCTCCACTTGGCATGATGTGGAAGTCATTTGTGCCAGATGGATATGCTGTAGGTCAGTCTGTAAAAAGACTGTGTTGCACTGGTTTTAGGAAAGCAAGCTTGGCCCAAGAATTAAAGTGAAAAAAACAAGGCCAGGTCTAGTAACCCTTAGCAACCAATCACCAGTTTGCTCATTCAAGCTATGGGTCTGAGAAAAACAGAGGTATTACGCCATAGCCACACAGTTGCGGATTACAACAAGGTCAACCCAGGCCCAAAGTTTAAAAAGAGCAGAGAGTCATGGAAAGGGGTTGGAGCTTGGGTGGGTGGGGCATCACCCAGGGCCGCCCCTTCAGTTCTGACATTGATAATTACAACTCACCTTCTTGCTTACTTTCCCTTTAATTCCTAGCCATAATTCCAGTGTGTGAAAGTCCCAGCACGTGGGTGAAACCACTTTGTAGTGAAGCACTTCATGGGAAAATGAAATCAATAGTGTGAAAGTCCTTCCAGCCCTTTTATATAAACCTTCCGAAAAGGCAAATATTTATGATTCACACAGATATCCAACCATTTCTTTTTTCAGAGCGGGCATTAGCTTATAATCCATTTGCACTGGCGGCTTGCCACCAAGCAGGGGCATGATACATCTCTGCCGTCTTCATCGCCATTTCTGTCACCTCCACCCAGTGTGCTAGGCAGGGGATCAGGTTACGGACAATATGCCAGGCACCCATGGCTCACTGGGGCATATTAGGCGGTGCTGCTCTGCCTGCTCTTACTGGGAACCCGTTTGGGACGCTGGATTTCTATGTAATTCCTTGTACTACCCCTGGCCGGTATGGTCCTTTGCTAAACTGCAACTTCCAGCAGCCCCTGGCAGCCTCTGCACTTGGAAGTTGTAGTTCAGCAACAGCTGCAGGACCGCTGCAGACTGCAAGGGCTTTTATGCATGCACATATTATATATTTCAATAAACTGCCTGTTGGATTTGGTTGTACAGGGAAACCCATTATCCAAAAAGTTCCGAATTATGGAAAGGCTATGTCCCATAGAGTCAATTTCAGTCTTTAAAAATTATTGTCTTTTTACTGTATTATAATAAGATGGTAGCTTGTACTTGTTCCCAACTAAGATATAAATAATCCTGTTGGGTTTAATTACTTTTTAAAAGAGATCCGAATTATGGAAAGACCCCCTTATCCGGAAAACCCCGGGTCTCGAGCATTCTGGATAACAGGTCCAATACCTGTATACAGTATGTCAGATTTTAAAAAGTTTGAGCTGGCAACCCTATTTAATTTATGGATTTTTTTCTGTTAGGTTGGGGGCCCTCCTGCCTGTACCTCTAACCCCAGCTCTGGAAACAGCACTGAGTACAGTTGTGTTATCTGCATTTCTATAAATGCTTCATTCCCTCCCACCGCGGGCTGTGTTTAACCAGCATAACCTGCTCCCTGACTAATCTGCCGTCTACACGTTAACCCATCCTCTAATAATTCATTGCTCTGCTCAGTTAAGGCGCCACATGTCCGTACTGCTGTGTGCATTTACATCTCTGCAATTAATCCATTAATCAATTTTATTAGGAGGAACATGTTTTACATTAAGAGACTTGGCACCTCATCTGGGTGCAAAGAAAACTGATGCTTCACTCATCTGAACTGGTTTCCAAGCTCAGCCTGCTGGGAGTTGTAGCTGCTGTTCTAGAGTATAAAGTCTAGTAACCCATAGCAATCACTCGGGTGTTATCTTATAGTAATAAGAATAATAAAAAAGAAAGTCTGATTGTTTGCTATGGGATACAACTCTGGAGGGCAACGACATCTAGGGGGTCAGATATATTCTTGGTTTACTTAATTCTGAAAGTGTATTTTATGATTAACTTCCCCTTTATATAGGAAAGAGTGCTTTGCTTTCATAACTGCAAATCAATCTTGTTGAGTCAGACGAGTGGATTAACCTGTTAAATTCTGTTTGTATTTTAGGAAAAAGCTTCACCCTGACTATCACCGTCTTCACCAATCCCCCGCAGGTCGCTACCTACCATCGTGCCATTAAGATCACTGTGGATGGACCTCGAGAGCCAAGACGTAAGTGATATTTCTTTACTCTGCTGATTAAAATCGTATCTATCCCACTTATATATATATATATATATATATATATATATATATATATATATATATATATATATATAAATAATCTTATTTGCAGCTGTCCAGTTTCTGAATTTCATCTCCCAGAATCCCCAGTGGTTCATCCTGCATACACCCCCACCCCAATGACAACTTATTTTACAATGAAGGCTGTATTAATCCTGTAATTCCCCGGGCTCTAATAAATCAAGTTAATGCTTATGCATTATAGGAAGACTCCCTTGATCTCCCTATATACTTTTTTTTTTTATTAAACACATCATTGGCAGAAGGCCACACAGTTCTTCTAATGTCTGTTAATCGCAGTACAGTTATTTAAGTGTATTGTACTGTAACTTGGGTAGGTGGTCTGCTAAGAGCAAGCAATGAGGAGCTTTGATATATACAGTAAATAAATGGTCTCACTAGTTAAATTAACTTTTATGACATTCTTTTGAAAATGCATGGGGTTTGCATGGGGTTTCAAGAACTGTGGTATGCTTACATTAAAACATAGGTACTAAATATACCCCTGTGGTTACTTAAAGCACCCTAACACACCTTTGTTTTCATTTTCTAACTACTGGTAGACAAACTGCTTGCTGCTTGGTTGCTTTTGGGAACTGCGCTGGAGCTACTTAGCACCTATGCAAGTAAAATACCTCAGAATCTTTTATAAAGGAGACTTAGACAAAAATAGAATAGAGACCTAATTAAATATATATTTAATACATGCTTTTACAGTATATATATATATAATAGACTAAAAAAGTTATATTAGACATATACTTTTCCAGGGGGTCTGAATAAAGGTTTCTTAATCTGTTTATATATGGACCAATAAAAGCTGCTGAGTCTGCCCCTCCAGACCGAGTCTGCAATTTATCGGCCCTTATATGGAGCCAGCCAGCCAGATATCTAGCTCAAGAAAATTTAAAAAAAATTCCCACTGCCCAAAGGTTTCATCAGAGTGTTAATGCAGTTTTCGTCACCTGGTCTCTGTAGGCCCGAAGTATGATCCGATTATTGGCCCAGGGCTCGTGGGTGGCCAAATTCAAGCAGAAATCTATTCAATTTACAGTCTTGGCAAATCTGCAGATTCAAGCTGCGTGGGCAGCTTTACAGGTAATGATCTTAAAAAAGTAGGAGACATTTTTGGAAAGAATCATTAAGTAATTACAGTGTAAATAAATACAGTAGAACCCCCTATTTTACATTCTTCAGGAGACTGACAGTTTTAAAGAATAAACAGATACGGTCATTTAGAAGAAATTTGCTATTTGGTTTAATTTAGATCCTTAGGTCTCATCTCTGCCCAAGCCAGGGGGATCGCCAACATCACCTTTAGGTGAGTAAGGTCCTGTCTACATCATTCTGATGTTACCAGCAGGGTGGAGGAAGCACAGGCATTGATTGCTACTGCACCCGTGCCATTCACTTTCATATCCATGATCTGAATCAACCAATTGGATCAGTGAATAGCAGAAACAGCAAGAGAAGGGCCATGCACAGTAATGAGCGTTGCCTGCGCCTCCCTGCGTTGTGAGACCCCTGGCTGCCAGAGCGAAGAGACTTTATGCAGCACTACCTTTGCAGGTAGATATTTTGAAAACAATGCATTTTTCTAAACCAAACTGCAAATATTATTTAAATGACTGGATCTCTTTATTTTTCCAAAGTGTAATAAGGGTGAACAATTTTATGGGAGAAGAAAAGGTTCAGGACAAATAACACTTGTGTAAATTAGAGAAGCGGTCTGTAAGAATGGTGACTGATTGGTATATATACATAAAGATTTGTGAATTTCTTCCAGTGGCATTACGGACAAAGTAAGATATAGTCATCATTACCCGATTGGGTGAGGGAGCGCTAGCAGTTCCCTGCAGGGATTGGGTCTGGGTCAGCGAGGCCCACAAGGGCAGGGGCCCATCGGATTTTTCCAGGTGTCCTGCCAGCCCAGTCCGATCCTGTTAAGTATACGGGCAGCTGAGTTTTAGATTTATAGAATCCCCTATAGAGAGATGAGGCGAAGAGTGTGTCATATAAAATGAGATGGAAAACATAGAGTTAACGATTTGTATTATTTGTATTATTTGATTAAAAAAATGTGACGAATCTATGGATTTATGTTAATGCCAGTGTCGGCGTCAGTCGGGATTCTCTTATATTTACATCAGCTGGAAGATGGGGAATTACTTTCTAATTCACCCCGCTCCCTGAAAAAAAAAATACACTGAAATAAAAACCCACCACAGTATAATTATATAAATAGTTTATTCTTTTGAGCAAAAGTTGAACTTTAAAGCAGAGAATCCGACTGCCAGAGCAGCCTCTTGGAATGTTAATTGCACACTGTACCCAGCAACACAACCTCTAATCTAAAGCAATAACAAACGCTCTTACCCTTCCTTACAGCTGAAATATTTAAATCTGCTGTTGGAGAGATCTGAAAAGTATGTGCTATAATTTTGGAAACAAAAAAAATGACAATTTCACCCCCAAACTAATTTTACTTAAAAAAAAAAAAAAAATACCGTATATACTCGAGTATAAGCCGATCCGAATATAAGCCGAGGTACCTAATTTTACCTAAGAAAACTGGAAAAATTTATTGACTCGAGTATAAGCCTAGGGTGGGAAATGCAACCGCTACTGCTAAGTTTCAGTAATCAAATAAATAACAGATAAATAAATATATAACTTTAGGGAAAGAAAAATGCTACAGCAGCAGACCAAAGCAAGTTTGGGAACACTAAGGAAGCTGCCATACTAATTATCATCAATTATTATAAGTACTTGGACACCAGTGTACAAGTCCCACCACAGTACTACAATAGTAGTTACAAGGGCAAAATAATTCTTGATGCTGGACTTCAAGTAGATTAACAGTTATAGGTTAGGTTAACAGTTATAGGTTAGGTTATATTTAACTAAGCTATGCAGCTTATAAGTTAGAAATAGAAAAACATCTTGTTTTGTTCATTCCTTGATATATTGCACAATAAACAAGAACTCCCTTCAATAAAACTCAATGGAGTGGCAAAATACTTCTATGGTGCTACCGTATAAACTTCTCTGTGTAGTTTTCAGTATCATTATTCATATCCTCCACTGTCACTGGCATCAGTTTGTCTGTGTAACCTTCCAGCTAACTGTGATTCCTGGCATTGGACTCAAATAAAACAGGCAACCCATAGTTGTGACACATGTGCCCTTGAGAAAAGCAATATTATTATTAACTGCCACAGCAGAGGTTTAAAAGCATATTTCCCATTATGCACCCAACATCCTCCATCATTTAACACAAACGTGCTTAGCACTGGGACTATCAAGCCCTATCTGTACCTGTGTAATTTGATTTCAGCTACAGCACAAGGTGACTTGTTCATCACAGCAATAGAAGAAACTTTTAGGAAGCACAGTCTAACTCCGCGACTAGAAGGCAAAGTACAGCGGGGAGGCAGCGCCACTTCCGCCTTCAGTGTGAGTCAGTCAGAACACAGCGAGTGAGCGCACAGCACCAATTGGTTTAAGTAGCGCTGGAGATGTAACGCGCACTCACCCCTTGGACGCAGATGAGCGTGTGCGTGCACAGCACCAATAGAGACAGCAGAAACTGGGGGCCCAGTTGAAGTAGCGCTAGAGATATAACGCACGCTCACCCCGTGGACGCAGGTGAGCGAGTGCGCACACAGCCCCAATTGCTTTTAGTTGCGCTGGATCTGTAACACGCTCGTAACCCACCCCTGTCCGCTCGTAACCCCCCATCGGCAGATCGAGAGTCAGACACAAGTGGAGGGAGGGAGGTTGGGAGAGGTATACTCAAGTATAAGCCGAGGGTTACTTTTTGAGCACATTTTTTGTGCTCAAAAACTCGGCTTATACTCGAGTATATACGGTAAGCAGAAAGGTCATGCTTCATACCATTGTGGACTGCAGCACAATTGTATTTAGATAATGGCTCAAATGTCAAATGCAGCTTCTAAAGCTGGGTTCCAAATGGATTGGGTACTTTTTAAAGGGCATCTGATACATTATTGTTTAATCCCCAGTAATAGAGGGGAATGCATCACAGGCAGTAGAATGATACATTTTGTACCCAGCATACTTTTTTTTTATTATCTGAGAGGTGCAATATGGGGGAATTACCCTTCTAAGCTATAATGGGGCTGTTTTTAGGTTTAGCAGACAAGCCAATTGCATGTGCCCCCAGAACCAGACAAGGGCCCACCTAAGATTTTCCCGGTATGCTGGCAGCCCAGTCTAACACACCAGCACCATTTGTCCAAAACCTCTGTACTGTGCCCACATAGAAAACAACTTGTAACTGTATGATAGATACGTCTCAGTTGGGCTCTTTTATAAACACTGGACAAATTTGCGTCTGGGCATTAACCCATGGCAGCCAATCGCTTTTACCGTTCAACCTGCAGCTGGCTGGAAAAAGTCAGTCACTGATTGGTTGTTATGGGTTACTGCCTTGGTGCAAATTTGCCCAGTGTTTAAAAGGGGCACCAGTATCTCTTTGAGCAGAATGGGCCAGAATATGCTTTTTGCCCCTCTCACATGCGTTAATATTAACACTTAGCCCCAGCCATACCATGCGTTTCATCTGAATCACCAGAGGTCCAAGATGACTACTGCTTTTGCATCATTAAAAATACAGAGTGACTTTCAAAACAAAATTTGCTGTTATGTTTTCCATTGTAAAAAAATGCCTGTGGTTTCAGGGGTTTTGGCCGCTCCACTAGCTTTCCCGTTGTTTTTACACCGGATTTCTGTGTCATAACCTTAACAAACAAATCCGCGTTAAATTTCCCAATTCCAGCAGCGCTGATGAATGCTTGGTGTTTTCCTTTAGCCGCAGTACCGCAGACTGCTCTCCTTAACCCGCTGCACCCATCTGCCCAATCTCGCCGCAAAATAGCTCTGCTTGACCCTACCACTTCCCTCTTGAAAGTTAATACTGTTTGATTCATTCTGGGCCGCGACTGTTCAGCCAAAGAAAACAGTTCAAAGAATAACTTGCTTGTACGTCGCTTGGAACCGTCTCAGAGGCCTTCATTTCATAATACCACACAGTAGCTCACTGTATCTCCACAGCTGTGAGGAAAAATCTAAGGAGGGCTTAAGTGTTGCAAGAGAGGGATAGGCCGAAGCACTTAAAATGGATGAGCTGTCACGTAAAAGTATATTTCTTCTCAAGTCCCGAACAGTGAAGCGACTGTTTTGTGCAAAAGGTGCGAAACCTTTAAGTATAAAATGGGGGGTGAAAAAAAATCTCAGTGTTTAAAGGTCTGTGGGAAAAGAGCGTGAGCATTTGCAAAGGCAGCACATATATATGCTTAGCGAGCAATATGAAATGCGGTTATAGAGATGTTTTTGGCAGTGTTTATTAGTGCAAGCTAAACGCCTCAGTAAAGATTTTTTACCTCACAAGAGAGCTGAATGCGAAAACAGGCCAAGATTTAAAGGAGAACTATACATGCTCTGATTTGAAACTTAGCCAACAAATAATTTATATCCTATTTAGTGCCAATCAAAGGATATTATCAAATTAACATATACATTTATATCTTGAGCCACCATTTTGTGTTGTTCTTTGTGCTCCCTTGCTGATCAACTGACAGGAAATAAGGAGAAAAAATAATAATAACACCTCTGTCCCTCCATTGGCTGTTGTCACCTAGCATGTATGGACAGGTATCGGATCCCTTATCCGGAAACCCATTATCCCGAAAGTCCCAAATTACGGAAAGCCCATCTCCCATAGACTCCATTTTAATCAAATAATTCACATTTTTAAAAATGATTTCCTTTTTCTCAGTAATAATAAAACAGTACCTGTACTTGATCCCAACTAAGATATAATTACCCCTTATTGGGGGCAGAACAGCCCTATTGGGTTTATTTAATGGTTAAATGATTCCCTTTTCTCTGTAATAATAAAAAGTACCTGTACTTGATCCCAACTAAGATATAATTACCCCTTATTGGGGGCAGAACAGCCCTATTGGGTTTATTTAATGGTTAAATGATTCCCTTTTCTCTGTAATAATAAAACAGTACCTGTACTTGATCCCAACTAAGATATAATTACCCCTTATTGGGGGCAGAACAATCCTATTGGGTTTATTTAATGGTTAAATGATTCCCTTTTCTCTGTAATAATAAAACAGTTCCTGTACTTGATCCCAACTAAGATATAATTAATCCTTATTGGAGGCTAAATAATCCTATTGGGTTTAATTACTGTTTAAATAATGTTTTTAGCAGACTTAAGTTAGGAGATCCAAATTACAGAAAGACTCCTTATCCAGAAACCCCCAGGTCCCAAGCATTCTGGATAATGGGTCCCATACCTGTGTAAGCATAGTGCCTCATACGAGCCAAAGGGGTGGACTCAAGTATTGAAAACGGAAGTGTTCGGTATAGAAATATTCAATGGCACACACTATAAGAAAAATCTAGAAAATCATTTTTTTAGCATATGGAAAAGGATTGGATTCAACTAAAGAGCATGTGGGAAACACCACTAAGCATGTTTGCAGCTGCAAATTACAGAAAAGGACCACACACACCTGAGAAGTTTTACCCTCCAGTTCTATTTATGTTGTCAATTCATCCATTTAATACTGGCCCCATATAAATTCCATATGCTGCTTGTTTTTCGTTGGTAGACTGCTTGAATGCATGCTGCAAACTGCACTGATATCTAAGCAGCCAGGTAGCATGGGAATTACGTGTGGCTACTACGGCACATAGACAAACCACTGGAATTTGTTTGGGCCTTTTTTTGATATGAATAGCTGTCATCTAAAACATAGGCTATCTATTTGTCCTTCCCCGTACAAGGTCTGTGCGATCAACTTTTTGTACTGAGAAATGTACTCTGCTTTACAATACAGGAGGGAATTTTTTGTTCAACTCGCTTCAGTGTTTGCATATTGGTTTTGCTGTAGGAGGAACAATATTAGCGGTATACAAATGTCTGAGGTGTGTTATGGTTCCACGCCTCTGTCTTTGTGTATGTTTCAAACAATTATCTCACAAATAGTGTCCAGGAGAAAGTATTTGACTCTGCTGTGTGGGAAGAAGGGCAGAGCAAGGAAGCAACGGGTGGTTCTTGGCATTGTCATCTTACACAAGGGCGCAGCTCTGTATGGCTGCCAGAGACTGATGTGAAAAGGGCACCGCTGGTTGCTACAATAAATCAATCAAGCAGGCCCTTTTCTTAACCTTTGGCACCTTAGAGGTTTCAAAGTAAATCCTTTAAAATTATAGAATGGTCTGTAAAAAAATCTAAATAAAAAAATTGTATTTCAGTATTCT
The DNA here is from genome assembly GCF_000004195.4 of Xenopus tropicalis. Classification (NCBI taxonomy): domain Eukaryota; kingdom Metazoa; phylum Chordata; class Amphibia; order Anura; family Pipidae; genus Xenopus; species Xenopus tropicalis. The sequence goes on from NC_030678.2 coordinate 13,934,536, forward strand.
AGAAACTGTGGCTTATTGTTATGGTTGGTAAATACTGGCATGGAGCCTTAGAATGGGATACAGCCTAGTATGATTACTGCCATGCCATGCAGCTCTTCATTTGGCATTCAAGTATGGCAAAACCAGAACACCTTTTGCAGTAAGGTTGATGCGCTTGGCCAAGTGGCAGAGGAACTAGTCTTTCAATGAATTATTATCCCACCACCCATTTGACATAAGCTTTAGTTGGGGATATGAAGGCCCATAAAACGTAACTGGAACTGTTAAAATATAAGTATATAGCTGTTTTTGTTTTTTTAACTCAGATAGACCTGATTCCATAGGTTGAAAGGAAACTATAATAGTCTGGCTCTGCTCAAAGGGATCATTTGTTAACTCCACTTAGGTTCACATTGTAATGCAACCACTCCCTCACTTTGTTTCATTGTGAAGTAATGGATTTTGGAATTCTGCTTTCCATAGTGGGTGGTTCAGAGGGACTTCAAGTGGTAGAACAGGGAGGGGTTTCCGTACACTGTGAGCTTAAGGGGGCGTTGGGGAAATGGTTCTAAAGAGTATCTTGGTTTCCGTACATCTGTGGAATCAGTTATGTCTGTGTAAAAAAATATTATACACCCTTATTAAAATGAGGGTAAAACCTAAGTAATTTGGTTATAGGTTAAATACATGCATATGTATGTAAGCCACCTTAAAAGCTGAGGTTTTCAGTTAATATATTGAGACTTCTAAAAGCGGTTCAGCCAAACTACTTTGCCTGGTTCCCTCCTAGAACCAGCTGATCCAGCCAAGTGGACGTAGGCCAAACAAAATGGACTCATTTCAGAGAGTTTATAGCATAATGTATTTGTTGTATTCTGTCTTCTGTAACTTCTTTTCTTTTAACAAAATGCATTCCATCTGAGGCCGGCACATTAGTACTTTCTGCAGGCGTTTTGTTTTTATCTGCAACGCAAACAGCAACCATCACGCTCTTATGGAAAAGGCACCACAAGCAGCTTCACCTAGAAAGAATATACGGTAATTGTCCTGCCAAGGGGATTTATGGAACTATTTATAACAATTAAACTTCAAACTTGTACATCAAAGTATGAAATGTCTTCTATCATGAATCTGCAGGCGCGTGTGTATAAAACAATCCTACTAGCTCCTTCACTTTGCCAAATTATAAGCAGATGTATCATAAAGAAGATGAATCTGTCTCTCCATCTTCTCTCAGTTATGTCATATCTCTTAGTGGATTTTGTGGAATATAATTTATCATTTTGCCCCGCTGTTCATTAAAGGTTAGTGTGCAAAGGAATAGAGTATACAATCCACCTATTGTTTATAAAACAAATTGTATAGTGAGCCCTAGTCTTCCTGCTCTGTGCTGCCTGTGCTCTCAGGCAAAATAACATTCAGTTTCATGATTTGGAGCTGTCCAGAATCTTGTGTATCAGAATTACTAGAAAAAAAAAAATTATATACTGATTTGTTTTTAATTTCAGCTTAATACATGGTTGTAGCACTTACTCTTCAAAACTGTGGGTATCGTTGAGTTTTGACAGCCAGGAGGCTTTGTTTTCTGTAAAAAAAATGCCTCCTGTCACTCTGCCAAGTTCTACCCACAGGCAGTGCACTAGAGTAAGGAAAAGGTGCAGAGAAGAGAGTGTTAAAAAGTCTCGGTTCTGTCATGAGTTAAATTAATTAACTACAAAACTTAAGAGGAATATTATGTTAGGAATCCATTGCTACATTTAATTTAGAGGCCTTAGTAGCACTTGGCAGCCTGCAAAATAGATTTAATTTACTATAAGGGAATGCAGATGCCAGACATGCTAGTTGGATGATGGGTAGCCTATGACGTTCCCACCATGCTCCTGCAATTTAAAATGTCTGATACTTTGGACTTGTATTTCCCGGCATTGGGAGAGGCACCCATTTCTGTCCCTGTGTCACTGTCTCACATTCTTTTTGGGAATGACCAAGAATGAAGACACAATTGCTATCTTTAGATCACTATATGTAATATCCTTAGCTCAAATAGCTTACCCTCAAATGTCCTACATTAGAGATCTGTGGAGCAGGGCATGGTTGGATAGGCTATAAACCTTTTGGTCCATAGAATAAGGCTGTCTCCATGAAAATCCAAATATTCAAGTATTCAAACTCCTGTCTGTACATAGTAAATTTTTGCTTGGTTTTGACAGATAATTAACACTACAGTTGGCCCCAACTGATGTAAGGCTTTTCATATGTAGGGTTCCTCAAAATTTGGGTCCCCTAGATTGGTTGCCCCTAGGATAGGCCCCAGGGAGGTAACACTTTAGTAGGGGGACACCTTGGGTGGTTTGGCACTATAAGGGTTAACAGGGATTTAGCTTCCCTGCAGTTCAATAGTTAGGCCACAGGGTGCACACAGTATATAAGGCTGTGCAGCCATGTGCCTTCAGGTCTTTCAGCCTGGGACCCCTCTTGGATAAGAGGTGAACAACAGGTTAGAGTTAAACAGTTAGAGATTTGTTATAGACCACTCTAGGAGTGGGAGACAGGCAAACTAGCTGGGCAGCGTGGCCCCGACAGGAGGTGTAATGGATTAAGATCCACCAGCACTCATAGCTGGAGTCAGGGTATAAGTGCTAAGTATAGGAGATTAGCCTAATCCAGGGGTATCTAAGTGGAAGTACCGGGGTGAGGTCTGCTGAGGGGGTGTCCGCTTGGCGGGAGTACCGGGAAGTGCCCTAGAGAGGGGCTTCTGGCGAGAAGTACCGGAGGGAACCCCTAAAGGGAATCATCTGGCGTGTAGTACTGCTAATATCTTGTGGAGAGAGGGTCTCTTAAGGAAGAGGGAGTATACCCTGACTGTCTCATTGCTCCTGTATGCAACCTGCCTGTCTAATACATCTGTACAATAAATAAGTTCCACTGGTTAAACATCCATCCAGTGTCCTGTCTCTGCATATCTGGAGTATCCACCTGCCTGGTAAGCAACTACCCCAGGGAGGGGGCAAGGTGCCAGGAGTGTTGGGAGTCCTCACCCTGCAGTACAGTATTAGGTCCCAGGAGGGGAGTTATAGTTCATTCTATCCCTATTCTGGGTGGAGGCACGCCAAAGTATAAAGTAACAGCTGTTCCCCAAAGTAAGCGGGGCTCAGGATCTCTGAAAGCGCCAAGTATAGTGAAAGATCAGCAGGTAGTGCCACAAATAAAGATAAAGTGGGCTACATTTGGAGGCACTGCTGAGATTTCGAAACAGCAGCAAAAGAACAGCAAGTACAGTGCAGAAAGGCCATAACAGCATTTGGGCCTAGTGTGAAGTGGAAAGCCTGACCTCCGGCTGGATTAAAGTTTGGGCACCCTGAATCTGTATCCAGTGAGGGATAATTGGCGCCAAAAGAGCAGAGGAGTTGCCCTGGGCCAATCAGATTGCAGGCTTGTGGCGCCAAACAGACCCGGGAAATTCCGTGGGAAGCCCCGTGAGGGGGAGGAGGCAGAACATTCCTGATTGTGGGGGCCGCCCCTTAGAGCGTTAGCCAACCGTGTGGCTGAAAAAGTGCGCCAAAGTGAGAAGGGCGCGACTTGGGCGGTGACGTCACCGCGGCCATTTTGGAACTTTGCCAGAGTGTGTCTGACTGAGCTAGAGAGAGGAGCTGCGCACTTTGCCAACAGCAACCGTCAGTATGCCTAATTTGAGCAAGCCGTTGCCACCTGGGCAGGAATTACTAACCCCTGCAGGGGCACGGAGGAGAATGGCAGTGAGGCTACGCGACACTGGCCGAAGATTTATGTGGTCCGGCTGTTTTGCGGAGATGGAGGTGGATGATACCTTACGCTGGATGGTACCCCTGTGCGGGGGCTGCGAGGTGGAGTCATTTGGCTCCATGAAACACCCGGAGGCAATCTGCGCTACCTGCGACCGACCTTTCTGGAGTGGGCCGTTTGGGGCTGGACCCAGAGGAGCCCAAGTAATTGAGGTGGAGGCCCTCGCCGACGCATGTGAGGAACTTTCCCTCAGTGAGGAGGAAGAGGGGCCCCTGGAGCCGTATGCCGCAACTGCGGACCCCAATCTGGAGGGGGATCCGGCGGAGTGTGAGGTCGACCGGGATGAGGCCTGCGCTCCCGCCCCCACCGTACAAGGTACTACGCAGGCGGTGGTAGCAGCGGCCGAAGAGGTGAGTGAACGGGGGGCCCAGAGTGATGTGTGGGTAGCCCCGGAACCACCTGCTGAGGGGGAGGTACGCAGATCCACCTTACCCAGGGCCCGGAGACACCGGGGGAGGCCTAAGAAGAATAAATATCAGGGGGAGCGGGACCAAGCATGGGCTGAGGCAATGGGGCCCCCATCCCCTGTACCATCAGAGTCGGGACTTGATGAGGTTTTGGCACCACCATCTTACCTGCAGAGCCTTAGGGATAAACCGGCCAGCAGGGCACCGCCACCTTATTGTCAGAGGGGGGTCTGCTCCCTCAGTGAATATACAACTGGGGCAGAGGAATCCGCTGATGAGGCTGGGGAGAGTGTAAGGGCCATGGCAGGCTCTCCACGAAGTTTTGTGCCCCCTCCCCGAGTTAGTGCTGAGGAGGAAAAGTACTTTTGGGTTTTACCTGGCCAGGCAGACCCTGCGGTTTTTCGCTCAGTCTCCCGGATACAAAGGGTGTTAAATTTTCGGGTCCACATGCTGTGGGGCTACTTTCTCCCATATGCACCGGTATGGGTCTATGACAAGCTTGAGCACATGATGGAGGAGTGGGTAATAGAAGATATTCAAAGAAAGGAAAAGATGCCCCTCAACATCCTAAATTCTGCTGACAGGGCCAAACGGCAACAGGCCTGGAAACATGTGCGGGCCCGGGAAAAGGAATGGTGGTGGGGCCGCACGGTGCTAAAACACGCCGTTCAAAGTTGTGGGAAGCACAATCCCAAACCGAGGTATTTCAGCATTGAGCACACATTGCCAGATGGGGGGAAGGTAGAGAAGCCTCACCCGCGTTACTACACCTCCTATGATGATGTAAAGAGTAGGTTCACTTACATGGTGTGAGGAGGACTCTCCCAAGGTGAACTATGTTTAAATTTCTGTTAAGTGGAGGTTTGGACTGCCTGCCACTTCTCCCAACAAGGGGAGCTGCTATTCAGTTGGAGGGGTTGTCCCCCCAGAGTTCTGACCCATGGAGGGTGTTGCAGTTGCCGGCTGGAGCTGCCCAAGTTTACAGAGTGCCCACCCGTTGGTGGAAGACCCTGGAGGTGCTGATCACCTGGGGGTATGGACTCCCTCAAGGAGGAGGGGGGAGGTGCAGGAGGAGCTGTTTAATAAAAATTTTTCTGTTTTGAGAGATAATTGTCCTGTGCATTTCTGAGTATGTGTGCAATTTCTTTCAGGAAAAGGACTTTGGGACTTATACCAAGACTTTGGGGGTGGTGGGAAAGGTAAAATTGTATTTACTGTTTCCTTCCCTAGGTATACAGGTTTCTGCGCAGACATCGCGAGGGACTGTGGAAGAAGTGATTTTGGTATAAGAAATGCAATGGTAAAATGTAAATGTTTTGGTTAAAGGTATGTCAGCCGGGAGGTGACATTTTCCTTGTGGGGGGAGAATGTAGGGTTCCTCAAAATTTGGGTCCCCTAGATTGGTTGCCCCTAGGATAGGCCCCAGGGAGGTAACACTTTAGTAGGGGGACACCTTGGGTGGTTTGGCACTATAAGGGTTAACAGGGATTTAGCTTCCCTGCAGTTCAATAGTTAGGCCACAGGGTGCACACAGTATATAAGGCTGTGCAGCCATGTGCCTTCAGGTCTTTCAGCCTGGGACCCCTCTTGGATAAGAGGTGAACAACAGGTTAGAGTTAAACAGTTAGAGATTTGTTATAGACCACTCTAGGAGTGGGAGACAGGCAAACTAGCTGGGCAGCGTGGCCCCGACAGGAGGTGTAATGGATTAAGATCCACCAGCACTCATAGCTGGAGTCAGGGTATAAGTGCTAAGTATAGGAGATTAGCCTAATCCAGGGGTATCTAAGTGGAAGTACCGGGGTGAGGTCTGCTGAGGGGGTGTCCGCTTGGCGGGAGTACCGGGAAGTGCCCTAGAGAGGGGCTTCTGGCGAGAAGTACCGGAGGGAACCCCTAAAGGGAATCATCTGGCGTGTAGTACTGCTAATATCTTGTGGAGAGAGGGTCTCTTAAGGAAGAGGGAGTATACCCTGACTGTCTCATTGCTCCTGTATGCAACCTGCCTGTCTAATACATCTGTACAATAAATAAGTTCCACTGGTTAAACATCCATCCAGTGTCCTGTCTCTGCATATCTGGAGGATCCACCTGCCTGGTAAGCAACTACCCCAGGGAGGGGGCAAGGTGCCAGGAGTGTTGGGAGTCCTCACCCTGCAGTACAGTATTAGGTCCCAGGAGGGGAGTTATAGTTCATTCTATCCCTATTCTGGGTGGAGGCACGCCAAAGTATAAAGTAACAGCTGTTCCCCAAAGTAAGCGGGGCTCAGGATCTCTGAAAGCGCCAAGTATAGTGAAAGATCAGCAGGTAGTGCCACAAATAAAGATAAAGTGGGCTACACATAGAATATCAATTTCATTTTCCATCCCTAAAACGACTCCTGCCCTTTGATATAAAAACGCCCTGGCACTTAACCCTTAGCTGCATACATGTAGGGAGTAACAGTTCAGGCTTACTCTAGTAATTGCAGCATACATGTTCCGGCCACAGTCAGCCAATGAGGAATTCAGGTTATTTTGAGCTATAATGCCACTCTAATTATACCTAGGTATTTAGCCTAACAAATGGCTGCAGAGAAATATACCTGAGATAACTCCTATGCAGGTCTTATACAAACAAGTAACTGTTTACCTGGAATAACTCTGGTTACACACGTAGGTCTTGTACAAACAAGTGACTGCAGACATGTATACCTGGGATAACTCTGGCTACACACAAGTCTCATACAAACAAATCACTATAGGGATTACTACCTAGGATAGTTAGCTACACACACAACAACAGTGGAGATTACCTGATATAACTGAGGCTACACACAAGACTCATACAAACAAGTGACTGCAGAAGTTACCTGGAATAACTCTTGCTACACACAGGTTTATACAGACAAGTGACTGCAGAGACTAATACTTGGGATAACTCACTACAGGCACATATACAGGTATGGGACCCTTTATCCAGAATGCTCGGGACCTGGGGTTTTCTGGATAAGGGATCTTTCTGTAATTCGGATCTCCTAAATTAAGTCAGCTAAAAAAAATATTTAAACAGTAAATAAACCGAATAAGATTGTTTTGGCTCCAATAAGGATTAATTATATCTTAGTTGGGATCAAGTACAAGATACTGTTTTATTATTACAGAGAAAAAGGGAATCATTTTTAAAAATGTGAATTATTTGATTAAAATGGAGTCTATGGGAGATGGGCTTTTCATAATTTGGAACTTTCTGGATAATGGGTTTCCAGATAAGGGGTCCGATACCTGTATTTCAGAGCTTACCTGGCAAACTCTGGCTACACACAAGTCTTATACAAACAAGTGACTGCAGAGGTTACCTGGAATAACTCTGGCTACACACAGGTTGTATACAAACAAGCAACTGCAGCAATAACTACCTAGAATAACTTTGGCTACACACTAAGAGGAAGGTAGCACACATACTACACAAACACATAGCTACTTAGTAGCAGCTACTTGTCACAGCTACTAAATTCCAGATAATACCCTGCCATAGACAATACTAAGAATTTACTCTGCTAAATCATAGAGACGGTTATCAGTAAATGATCAGCATTGTCTGTTTCTGTAGCCGTGACAAGTAGTACTACTAGTAGCTCCATGTGTCTTCACCCTAAAAGTCAAGACCCTGCAGTTAGGATCAATGCTGTTCTAGGGACTGGGTGGCAGTAAATATAACACTGGTGTCTTTGTAAAGCCACTAAAATATTTTATTATAAGGTTCTAGGTGAGTGTATACCGTAGCCAAAGGCCGTCACTGGGATGATGAGTATCACTGGGATGATTGTATTTTAACAACAGCAGTAAATTCTACCCTTCGGTTTGGGCCCTGACCCTGTTAACTAGAATCCTAAGCCAGCAGGTAATGGGATTTTCATCAAAATAATAGCTGATCAGCTCTAAAGGTGGCCATACACGCTGCAATCGTCTCCCGATATGCCCTCCTAAATGTGGGCAATATCAAGCTAATTCAAATTAAAACAGTGGGCATAGGCGCCATCAGACCAAGGACCACATCAACTAGCCAATGTGGCCCCCATCCAACGGAAAAGCAAACCTGCCCAGTCGAGATCTGGCCAATTTTAGGCCAGATGTTGGTGAGGTAGGCCCATTGGGGGTCCCCATACAAGTGCAGATAAGCTGCCCAATCCTTCTAAATGACTCGAATCGGCAGCTGAAATCTGCCCCTGTATGGCCACCTTAAGTCTCCCATTCAAATGAATTAAAGTTTTAACAATCACCTTGCCCCCACCACTGATTTTTCCCTTTTAAAAACCATTTAGCAGTGCCGGAATTTGTGTTGCACTGAAGGTTTAGTAAGGCTCTTTGGCGGCCCAGCCCTTCAGCCGCTCAGTACAGCAGGCCGGAGCTTAAAATAGCGTGTATGTACGAGACAGGCAACATATGTACACAGCTTGCGTGACTCGATGTGTTTGCATTCAAGTCGACTGTCATGAAATGAAGAGCTAAATTGAGGTCTGGGATTTGCATGCTTGACAAATTAAGGAGCGAGAGGCTCTCGTCCTGCCAAAACACCAGCCTTTTGCTATTTCCATTTTTTCTTAAACTGCTGGAGATTTTTTTTTTTTTTTAAAGATCCAATGGCAATAAAGCTGGATCCATTTCTCTGTGCGGTGTGAAATCTGATATACTGCCATACTGTCTGAAGCCACTAGCACGAGAAATGCCAGCCACTCCAATCCCAAACCCTCATAAAAATTTATGCTTACTTTTATTTAACAAAAAAAAAAAATTGTAGCAACTGTAAATTTACTTTGAAATGCCACAGCTGGTAGCAATGATCCGGTGGCTGCAAGAAGGGGAAATATGGTTTTGGGATGTACTGTATGTGGTCTGCTATAAAAGATTAGAGAGAAGCATATTTAGGGGGTCGGTAATCTTAGTGTATTAACGGAGCCCCTCAGAAAGGGACAGAGAAGGAATATCCGCAGCACACAAAGTTGCTTAAAGTTCTTCCATTCACAGCATCAAAAGTAACTGGTGAACTTCCCCTTTACAGCTCATGTTCCGCATACAGCGAAATTGTAAAGAGTCTGGGCTGGTCCCAGTATTTACAAGATTGCATTTCACATTAGAGTAAAATAGTAATAATCAGAGTTAAAAATACTTATAATTAGAGGTTGTTTGTGCCTTAATGTCACATGGCAATCCTGCTCGGGCAGTGAATAATGCTGGTAGGGTAAAATACATGCTTAATGTAGCTTTAAGGGCTATGGCACACAGGTTGAACTTGATGTGTTTTGATGTTCATGTAATTTCTTGCCCAAAATGTTCCAGTGGGCCTCTCAGTAGAATAGACATTCATTGTAATCACACAAAAACTCCAAAAACTGTAAATCAATCCGGGGTATTTCTGATTTCTCTTTTTCCATAGGACATCGTCAGAAACTAGATGAGCAGACAAAGTCGGGCACCTTGTCCTTTTCTGAACGACTCAGTGAACTGGAACATTTGCGCCGAACAGCAATGAGGGTCAGCCCACATCACCCAACTCCCACACCTAACCCACGTGCCACCCTAAATCATTCCACGGCTTTCAACCCTCAGCCACAGAGTCAGATACAAGGTAAGTACCAGACCCCCCTCTCTCTTTCTAGAGCCTTTAATTACATAATAAGCTATAAGGGGCCTTGGCCAAATGTTGGGTCTTAATGGGGACTCAGCCTAAGTCTGAACACCACTGTGCCCATCTTTAATTGTTAGTTAATCCATGTCTGGTAAGTGTGCCATCTTTGTTGGGACAGTCCTGTATATTTTTACAAGGGGTGGGACATGCATTACAGTGGGAGGAGCTTCACTCAGATAAGGGTATGGATTATGTTGCATATAGGCCAAACATGCCTGTAATTTTGGTAGGTATGAATGCCCTTCCTTTATTGTTAGAATTCATTTTAATTAATCCATATCTGATAAGAGGGCCATCTTTTTCGGGATAGTTTTGAATTTGTCAGAAGAGGCGGGACATATATTACAGTGGGTGGAGCTTCACTCTTGCAGACAGGCCAAATATGTCTGGAATTTTGGTAGCCATGAATGCCCATTAGTTATAATTATATATATAATATATATGTGTGCAAGTTACTGTCTCAGAGAGCTAACAGTCTCATTTTTGGTGTCTGATTGTATAATGGAGCTTTTCTAAGGTAATAAAGTGCTGACCTAAGTGCACTACAGAGCAGCACTTGTGTGTTGTACATCAGATATAGTAGGACCAGAAGAGAAGTGGCGCTTTATATGTGTGCTCTCCATAGCTCTCTTTTTGGTAGTAGTTAAAGTACAACACCCAGCACCCACAGCCAAAGGGAGTTGTAGTGCAACAACAGCCGAAGGGTCATCAGTTGGGCAATGCTACTTTGTATAAATAGTGGGCCCCCGACTAAATCTGTTTTTACCCCAGGGCCCTGACTTACATCCTAAGAGTAACTGCCTTTTTCCCCACTCCCTTTTCCATGGTAGGGCTGATTGCACAGTCACCAAGTCACTCTGCTGAATTTAATTAAATTGAATTCATTTTAAATTACATTTAATGACCACTTTAAAAATGGTTCCCACTGCCGAGAAATTGACGGTTACTAAACCTTTCTGTTAACAGATTAAAGCGTTTCTTTCATTTATCATCTGAACCTCCTTTTTAAATTATGAGCTTGCTACACAGAAAGAAATTATATGGGCAAGTTATGTGCATCTGCTGATATATCTATAGGTTTCTCATCTCTGTAGGCTGCGAAACATTCAGGGAGGGTCCCCTCTAATTAGATAGGGTTCCGAGGTGTGAAGGTGGCTTGCCCCAGTTCTAGGAATCCATAGTAACCAGTCAGTATCATGTAACAAACATCTCATTGGTTGCTATGGGTTGTTAGTGGGGCAAACTGTTACCATGCCAGTATAAAAGTGGGATAGTATCATGTCCAATTCCATTATTTTACATTTTATAAATTTTTGATGCTGTGCTTTCTGTTACTAAATAGTGCTGCCATATTTCCCATGTAGACACCGTCTTAACACTACAGTGGCCTCCATGCCTATAATGTGTTATGCAGAGGGCAGGGCTTTAGATCATAGGGACCCCTGTATTTTCCTTTTTTGTACAAAAATGGAGAGTGGTTAAGCTCATGCCCAGTCCACATTACACCCATAATGATGTTGGTACAACATTGCGCCTTTAGTATTACAATGCTTATGCCTAGCAACTGGCGCCAGTGCCGGTTGGCACTGGGCTTGTGGGGAAAATGCTGCATCTGTGTGTGTAACCCTAAAAAAATGTATATTTTTGTGACATATATAGGGCAATTTAGTGACTGTAATGCTCCATTCATGTTTCAAAACAAGTGCTCTGCTGGGAACAATTACTTAACATTTTTTGCAACGGTCTGTAAATCTGATACAGGCTGGATTGGCGCTGCTGTACTGATGGCAAAGGAGACGACAGGTGGCGGCTCCCACACACAGTCACACATGCCGGGCATGCCCCGCTGTATCCGACTTAAATCAAATGGATGTTAAGCCAATGGAGTATTTAGAGAAGAGGGTTTTGGAGAGCATTCTGACTCTCTGTCCCTCTGACTGTAAATTGGCTCTGGAATTTCTTATAGCCCAGGGAAGGAATCATGGAATGGGGCTTATTGAAGCAAATACCAAATAATCCAACATTGGCACGCACTCTCTCTCTCTCTATATATATATAATCATCCAAATATCGGCACTCACCACTCATATAGATAATAGCTGGGTGCTGACCCAAAAATATGCAACAAATCCAAAGAGAGCACACTCAGCACAGAAATCAATGAAAAAGAAGGTCCTTTATTTGGACATCATTTCGAAATGATGATGTCCAAATAAAGGACCTTCTTTGTGTATATATATATTGTAAGTTTAAAGGACAGTGCCGTGACTTCTGTAGGAGAAATGGGAGAACTGTACCTCATTCCACCTCCTATGGGGCCCATAGGATGGTTGGAATGAATGTGCACAGTGGTGGTGGGGTTGAGGCTTTAGTTGTGGTGGTTTAAAAGGGGTGCTGCGTAAGGGCCTTATTTTAGCTAAGCCGGTTTAGTAGAGCCTAGGTACAGGCCCCCATGTTTCCATGCAGTATTTATCAGTAGTAACTGTTTATTAGCTGTACATTTTATGCTTTTTATATGTGGACATTTTTATACTGGTGCAGCGGTAACCCCTTATAATAACTGATTAACTTAGTCTATTGGTTTTAATCAATTAGCATAGTACAGTAAGCCATCTGCATGCACTCTAATCAATTTTTACAACATGCATGCACTCCCGACATAACCCATTAGGGAAGGTCCACCTGCCGGCTTGGGATCATCTAACCAAACACATCCACAGACAAGCAGCGAGGGTGCAGACACACCACATCAAAAAGCTCTGAGGCTGAAAGATTACTCGTTGCGCAGACTGAACATAAATTAGAGAACACAAAGCCGTTTATCTGCAGACGGGCTCTTCGGGCTCTTTGGCCATGCAAAACCCATGCAAAGTGATAGTTTTCCTTTTTGTAGATGAGTCTTTTGTAGTTTCCCAGGTGCAATGATTTTGTCTTTTGCCCCCGAGGCATTTACAGTGTTTCTCTTCTAAAAACATCTTTGGGTATCGGAGTCCCTGTGAAGTTCAGAAGCGATGCTCTTGCATTGAAATGCTCAGCGCTCGGCAGCTCCTGTTTGGTTGGAATATTAATTCGGGGAGCAGATACTAACCTCTCCAGTTTGGGAGATGTGCTGTTAAGTAGTGGCCTCCCTTTCCCTCCCCTTTCTTCCTCTATCCTGAGTTCTAGTGAACACCTGTAGTTTGTCATCAGACATCAGAAATAACTTTATATGACATTTTCTGGAAATAATAGACTAGTGGGCCCTCCGAAACCCAAGTCCCTAGGGTAGTGGTTCCCAAACCTATACCTAAAGTCCAGACCGAAGGTTGGTTATGATGAGATTTGGGGTGACCAAAGCAACTGCTTCCCAAGATATTTGTGGAGCTATGGCAGAATGATTGGCACACCAATGCTCTCCTATAGCTGAAAACTAGGATATGCACTGGCTCCAGAATGTTTGCATCCTCTTAAAGAAGAGAAGATGGGGTGGCACAAATCTAAAAATGTCAGATTGGACCAATTCTTTATTGAGCTTTTCTTTTAATATCATTTCCTGGGAAATATAGTCACATAGTATATGTGTATTATATGTGCACATTACCAAGCACCCAAGGGTGCCCCACCTACGCCTGTTCCTCCCGCTACATTTACACGAATGACTGGCAGTGAGTCTGTTACTTTTCTTTTTTCCACAATCATATTTAGTGATGTATTTAATAAGGTTTATTCTGTGTTGCCAAAGGTCTCTTTGATTATGAAAGTCGGCAGATTTTGGGCACTAGGGGAAGGAACATCAGTCTCTCAGACAAAAGTGTATTCACACATGAAATGCTTAAGGCACCGAGGGGAAAGAGATACAATGGGGTGTTTATCAGAGCGCTGGCAATCAGGCCTGCAGGTAACATGTCTGTACAGCAATGCGAGTGCTTTGAAGACAATAGTGAGTGGCTCTGTACCAACATTTCCCAGTCACAGACCTGCAGTGTGAAAACAAGCTGAGTATATGGCCTGTGTCCTCCATAATGAACACCCAGCTACAAACTGGCTGAATATATGGCCTGTGTCCTCCATAATGAACACCCAGCTACAAACAGTCTGAATATATGGCCTGTGTCCTCCATAATGAACACCCAGCTACAAACAGTCTGAATATATGGCCTGTGTCCTCCATAATGAACACCCAGCTACAAACAGGCTGAATATATGGCCTGTGTCCTCCATAATGAACACCCAGCGAGCAAACAAGCTGAATATATGGCCCGTGTCCTCCATAATGAACACCCAGCTACAAACAGTCTGAAAATATGGCCTGTGTCCTCCATAATGAACACCCAGCTACAAACAGGCTGAATATATGGCCTGTGTCCTCCATAATGAACACCCAGCTACAAACAGGCTGAATATATGGCCTGTGTCCTCCATAATGAACACCCAGCGAGAAAACAAGCTGAATATATGGCCTGTGTCCTCCATAATGAACACCCAGCTACAAACAGGCTGAATATATGGCCTGTGTCCTCCATAATGAACACCCAGTGAGCAAACAAGCTGAATATATGGCCACAAAAAATCGTGTAAAATGGGGGAAAATGTATAATGAGGATATTTAAAATGGAGGTTTCACCATATATAACAGTGAAATATTCCAAATGACCATTAATTCAGGATCTGTATTTTAATTTTCCCTTTAAAGGTAATCCGATGCCTCGCCCACAGGGCCCATTGCCACTGTTTTACATTCACTGCCAGTTTACACTGCTGTTGGTTAGAATCTGGATGGCTTCCAGGATGATAAATAGTTGGACCGGGAAACAAGCCACCACCTGTTGTTATTAGGATGGAATTTCAGCGCTCCTGGCACTTGAAGGGTTAACACCCATATTAACCCCTGGTGGACCTGGAGGGGAGGGTATGCAGGGTATGCTTGCGAAACCCCTGTGTGAATTATTAGTGCCCTGTGTTCCCGTCTGATGCCCGGTGTTCCTTTGCACAGTATAGTCTCTTATAATCTCTTCCTGGCAGAACACTTACTGGAGTGATGCACAGCAAAGAAAATAAAAAGCAAATGATGCATTGTGGGTGAAAAAACATATGCTTCCAGCCAGTGTATAGCCACCTCAACTGTGCAGGGCTGTACCTACAGATTAAGCAAACCCTGTGGCTGAAGGGGGGCCCAGGAGTGTAAAGGGCACAGTGATGCCCTAATTAACTAGAAATTTCAATATATCAAACATTTTGTGGCCCTAAATTAAATTAAATAAAACCTAGTTAGGGCACTCTGTCTCATACCATCACATACCGAGATCACAATACACATTTTCATAGTCGTAAACCAGGACCAGTGCTAATTGTTTTCTAATCTTTTTGGCTGGCTGCAGTTCCAAAATAAGGCCTCTGCCAAATGCTGCCAGAAAATAAAAGGGCCGGCTCCAGCATGCCCCGTGACATAAAAGTATCTTCCAGATCCTATAGTTATATTCTCTGACATCTTCCAAATCTATTCCTTCTCCCCCCCAGCAGCTGATGAAGCCCCGTGGAAATACGAGAGGCATTTGGAATATGGTCACATTCTATTCCACCTTCATAGCTCGACATCATGCTTGGGGATTAGTAGAACATTAGTCATTTCAACTGGGGAATTTCTTGCCGGGATTTTCTGCCAGTACACACTAGATATTTATAATTATATACGACCATCACACTCTCCGGGGCTCCGAGGATCCTCACAAAAAAGATTTTTTGTTTCCTGCAAATATGACTGCCAAGTGGAAATTCCAGAGCATGTGATAACGCCTTATAAATGATCTATAAAGCGCAGAACAGACGCTCCGTTCAATAGGCTGCCGTAATGGATGGAAATATAATCTAAAGATACCATTTCTTCCGCTCTGTTTCCATACAATTAAAAATTCAATGTATTGATTAATGGGGGGGATGATTTATGCACAAAAAGCAAAAGTAATTTTAACACTAAAGGGAAAATACACCCTAATGATAATTCCATTCCATTAGTGTAGGTTTTTTTTACAGACTGAGCCTGATTTATCCAGATATTTCTTTTTAATGATATGGGTAGAATCGGCTGCTTGATATTTTTATCTCTACATTTCTATCTACAGTATCTATCTATCTATCTATCTATCTATCTCTGTCTGTCTGTCTGTCTATCTATCTATATGTTATGCTGTTGAAATAGGAAATAACCAGTCACCCCAAATGGCCAGCCGCACACTTGTATCATATGAATATGGACGACCATAAGAGAAGCCAACAGTTTATGGCAGTGGTGTTGGCTGCAATCTTGTTGGTATTGAAAGAGAAAATATGCCCTAATGATAATTCCATTCCATCAGTAAAGGTTTTTTTTTGTAGACTGAGAACAGGGTCTCCTAAGGGGCCCCACACCCCCCCAAGGTGTCTCTGCCGGCCACGTCCTCCACAGGGGCCCCTGCCGCGCACCCCTAACCCCCCACAGGGGCTCCTGCCTGACGTCCTCCCCTGAACGCACGTATGTGAAACATGTCAGGGGAGGATATGAGCGGACAGGAGATGCAGTGATAGGGTCGCTATCTATCTCTCTATCTATCATCTATCTATCCCTAATTCTATTATTATGGCAGGTGCACAGGGCTCACAGAACTTGCAAATTGACCCCAAATTCATCCCCTATTAGTTAGCTTTTATGGCTGACTCACCTGATAGTTGGAATATTGACATTCTAAACAAGCTATTTGGAGAGAATTTGCAATTCCTATGAAGCTAATGCACCTGCCGGTAAGGTGCATGCTTATTACTTCCTGCACCCTGACCTGGACAGTATGGAAATGGTTAAATCCAATATGCTGGAAATGGTTAAATATGAGCACTGGCTTAGACAATTATATCAAACTTCTTTATTATTAGCTAAAGGGCAATCCCCACTCCCTATCCATAAAGCAATGGCAAAGGATACCCGGCTTGCTGTGGCTTTTATCTGTCTTTGTTTACAAAGCAAAATGCTGTTGCAAAATCTAGGGGTGAAACACAATGGCAGTAATACAGTAGTATCCTGCAGAGTATCCTGCAGAGTAACACAAAAAGTGTGTGTGTGTGTGTATTGCACAATGGATTATCCTCCCTGGGATAAACTAGTAAGGGAGAGCTTGGTGCATTTACTGTAACTGCAGGAAACCAGCCATATCTGATAACAACTTACTTCACCCCAAAATGGAAGGGTATTGGTTTCAGTTAATATACACACTATATCATATTATTTATGGTGTTCACAAAATGAATTATACAGTAAAGGTGGCCACACACATTAAGAACCGCTCCTTTGGTGAGGTTTCCAAGTGTGCGGATCTTCTCCAGCCGTCGGACTGAGGACAGCATCAATAAGCCACTGTGGTCCTCTATCCGACGGGAAAACCAAAACTGCCCAATCGATCAGGGAGTCCTGTCTGGGGCCCCTTACACAGCAGAAAAGCTGCCGAATTGGTCTAAAGGATTTGAATAGTGTATGGCCACCATGGCATAAATATTGATATAAAATATATATCAATACATGTATAAATACTGTATGTTTTTAATTTAAAAGGGGACTTCACCCAAACATAATGAAAGACAACATACTTTCCAATATACATTCATTCAATATTCAGCGGTTTTATTTGTAATTCTTATTTTAGGAGTTGCCTGATTGCTGTGATTTAAAGGGAAATAGTGAAGGGGTTCTGTCAGGATATCAAGTTGATCCCACTCAGAACTGAACCCCTTCAAAGCCCACTGGCAGCTGTGACTCCCACCCGAGCGTAAGGCCAGACAGGTGTGTGTGACAGGGCAATGGCGACAGGCGCGCAGCTGTGCGGCCTCTTGTCTATTATTGGCATGGACAGCTAACAGCCAGTCCCGACTCCTGAGCAAGAGGAAGCTGAGGCAGCCAGTCGATTTTTTCTCAGCAAAAGGGAGACTTAGTCACGGAACAGAAATTTAGATACAAACGAGACAGTTATTTACTGGAAACTATTTTCTAGGGAGAGGTTTCAGCTCGGATTTCTCAGCACACTTTGACTTAAAGGGACAAATAATAAAAATGCAGCTTCTGCTTGAACAAGTGCAGATTTCCTTTGAGAAACAGAAAATTAAATAAAGAGATTGATTTATTTAAAGACAAATTCCATTGCACAACAGAAAATATTAACACTGTCATAGTTTGCCCTTCTACAGCAGTTTGTCAAAGGAGAATACTGCCATGTATTTTGTTATATGGTGTCCCCTTGTCTGCTATTACAGGTATGGGACCTGTTACCCAGAATGCTCGGGACCTGGGGTTTTCCAAAAAAGGGATCTTTCCATAATTTGGATCTCCATAACTTAAGTCTGCTCAAAATCATTTAAATATTGAATAAACCCAATAGGCTTGTTCTGCCCCCAATAAGGGGTAATTATATCTTAGTTGGGATCAAGTACAGGTACTGTTTTATTATTACAGAGAAAAGGGAATCATTTAACCATTAAATAAACCCAATAGGGCTGTTCTGCCCCCAATAAGGGGTAATTATATCTTAGTTGGGATCAAGTACATGTACTGTTTTATTATTACAGAGAAAAGGGAATCATTTAACCATGAAATAAACCCAATAGGGCTGTTCTTCCCCAATAAGGGGTAATTATATCTTAGTTGGGATCAAGTACAGGTACTGTTTTATTATTACAGAGAAAAGGGAATCATTTAACCATTAAATAAACCCAATAGGGCTGTTCTGCCCCAATAAGGGGTAATTATATCTTAGTTGGGATCAAGTACAGGTACTGTTTTATTATTACAGAGAAAAGGGAATCATTTAACCATTAAATAAACCCAATAGGGCTGTTCTGCCCCAATAAGGGGTAATTATATCTTAGTTGGGATCAAGTACAGGTACTGTTTTATTATTACAGAGAAAAGGGAATCATTTAACCATTAAATAAACCCAATAGGGCTGTTCTTCCCCAATAAGGGGTAATTATATCTTAGTTGGGATCAAGTACAGGTACTGTTTTATTATTACAGAGAAAAGGGAATCATTTAACCATTAAATAAACCCAATAGGGCTGTTCTGCCCCCAATAAGGGGTAATTATATCTTAGTTGGGATCAAGTACAGCAAGCTCTGTGCCTATTGCTTGCTGGATCCATGTTCCTGTCAGGAACTTAGCAACAGGCACAGAGCTTGCTGGATCCATGTTCCTGTCAGGAACTTAGCAACAGGCACAGAGCTTGCTGGATCCATGTTCCTGTCAGGAATTTAACAACAGGCACAGAGCTTGCTGGATCCATGTTCCTGTCAGGAACTTGGCAATAGGCACAGAGCTTGCTGGATCCATGTTCCTGTCAGGAACTTAGCAATAGGCACAGAGCTTGCTAAAGCTGTTCATACACCTCACAAAGTGGTTGACCAACACAGCCATTCCGAGCCTGGCATCAGCAAATGTGTCACTACACATTATTCTTCAGGGGTCACACTAATTTTCCATCACCCACATCCAAGTCATCAGAATTAAATTTATGCCTCACCATCAAAAAGGCCTCAGTTACCTCAGAAAACAGGCAGCATAGGGCAGGTCCAGACCTGAGATTCAAACACACAGAGGCCAAACAGTCCCTACAGGCCAAATAATATATATTTTTTCTTAAAATTATCTTAAACTTTCCTAGTTCATGAAATTATTATGCGGCAGCTAAATTCATCTAGTTTTAAAAAAAAAATCCCTGTATAATATTAGGGGCTGCCCGGACAAGATAAGGCAAGGAGAAATATGCCTGTTGGCTGCTCCACCCAGACTAAAAGAGGGTTTCCAATAACCCAAACAGGCAAAGTCTGATGGGCGCAGACAGTCTGCAGGCTTGTGCCCAACTTGCTGACGGTTGGCTGGTACATCCCTGGCTGATTTATGTGTGTGTGTGCGCGCGTTAAGCCTTAAATTGCCGAGTCTCTCTCTGGCTGCAGTGGCATCCCTGAATGGTTGGTGCATGTTTCTGCTCTGGCCGTGCCGTCTTGGCTGGGAATCCCTGCCAGTCTCACACCTGTCTGAGACAATGAGACTCTTGTTAGGAGCCTCTCAAGCACAAGCCGTCTCTGATGGGAGAGGTTTTTTTCACGATTAGGCAACATAACGGAGGCGACTGCCAACAGCTAAAGTCCATGTTAGTTATGCTCAGTATTTCTTTCTCTAATTCCCAAATGAGCAGGGAATGGGAAAGGGGTTTCTTCCTCTCAATTTGGCAGCCCCCCCACTAAGCTCATAACAGGGCCTGAGATACTCTGCTGCTTAAGGATGAAGACACATGGAGCTACTTAGTAGCAGCTACTTGTCACTCCAGAAAATACCCTGCCATAAAGAATACTGAGAATTGCCTCTGCTAAAACACACGTCAGTCAGTTAATGATCAGCATTGTCTACTTTTGTAGTCACTGAAGTAGCTTCTACTAGTAGTCTTCACCCTAACCTGTGGGCTGAATTGTTAAAAAGCCATTCTTACTTTTATCAGTCATATTTTTTGGAGGGGCCACTTTCATGTTGAGGACCCAGAGCAAATGCCCTCTCTTCCCTACCCTATCTTGGCATTCTGGTTGCCCCCCAATGTGCTGCTTCTTCACAGTTCTGCGGCTTCTTCTACATTTTTTTTCAATTGTCAGACATACTGGGGCAGGGTGGGACAGACAGATACATCTTCCAATAGCAGTTACTTTTAAAATGATATAAGAACGAATCTAATGGCTTAATGAATGCTTATTGGAAGTTGCTTAGAAATATATATTCTTTCTCTCTGCAAAATGTTATTTTTGGGTTTACATTCCCTTTAATGCTAATAATGCCACAGTCAGAGTGCTACTAGATCTCCAGTGTCAGCGATACACTCTCACATTTGGTATCTGGTAGCTCATAAGGTTTAATCTCTGGTGCCAGTAACACTTGCTTAATTTTTATTTCACCTGTTTGGCTGATACATACTTGGGATCCTTGGCACCAAGCAAACAGACACTTATTATCCCCACTTCCAGTAATATATCACAAAGCTTTTCTCTCTGGTTTCAGCGGCACTTGAGTTTTATAGATCTGATTTCAGTGGTGCATATTTACGTATGGCTACAACAGAGACATATAGTTTTAAAGCCAATAGGTTTGCAGAGAAAACTGTTTATACATCGCCCAATCTACTGGGCATTTCTATTTGTTTTGTTTCCTTCAACTAAGGGTTTCTTGGATCCTTCTTGCCACTCTACTATGCTGGTATGATATTTGTATCGCTTTGGCGTTGCTGTTAAATGTACACTTTCAGCCATAAGAACCCATGTTGGCTATTGGACTCTTGGAATCCTCTCTGATCAGTTTCCTTTTTACTTGCTCTACATTTGCAGCATGGCTGACTTACGGTTATGGCCGACTTCACTGGTGTAGTCATTAAAACCATTCATGACTTGGTCTTCTGATTTGATATTAGAAACCATTGAAGACCAATAAAGTATTCTTAAAAAGACATTATCAGCCTATACTTTGTCTTCTGCTCTCACAGTCATTGCCTCAAAGGCGATTTGTTGTTCTGTCGCTTTGATTTCGACTCACTAATCCCTTCCCATGCTTGGTCTTAACTCAATGCTGATCCCCCTCATACCCATACATACACACAGTCTTTACTTTGTGTTAAACCCACACCATGACTTGGATTAAGAATAAAGGTGGCCACACACGTGGCGATCTGCGATCTTTCGTGCAACCATCGGTCGCACGAAAGATCGTCAGATCCGCCACTAACCTTCAGGGCTGAAACAGGCAGATAAGGAGGTAGAAACAATAGGATTTCTACCTCCTTCTGCCGACCCAGCCCTGACGGCAGATTTTGCTCAGGCGCCTTCTATGGCGCCCGATCAAAATTTTTTGACCTGGGCGATCGGCGAGTCGACCGATATCAGCAGCCTCCTGCGATACCGGTCGACTCGCCGACTTGCCATACACGCACCGAATATCGTACGAAACGAGGTTTTGTACGATATTATCGGTGCGTGTATGGCCAGCTTAAGAGGTGTTGACTCCATCACTGCACTTTCTCTATAAGATACTGAAAGGGATAGTCCACCTTTAGGTTAACTCTTAGTATAATGTAGGCAGTGATATTCTATGACAATTTGCAGCAGGTCTTCATTTTTTAATTAGTTAATTAGTTATTTACCTATTTTTCAGAATACCAAACTGGAAACAGTTTGGTATTTCAGCAGCTATCTGGTTGCTAGTGTCTTATTTTTACTAGCAGATAGGCAGAGGTTTAAGTGAGAGACTGGAATAAGTATAGGAGGAGCACTGCATAGGATTATAAGTAATAAAAAATAACCATAACAATTAAATCATAGCCTCAAAGAGCAATAGTTTTTTGGCTGTCATTAACCCCCAAATGAAAGCTGGAAAGAGTAATGAAGACCAATTGCAAAGTTGGTAGAAATACGACATTCTATAACATACTAAAAGTTAGTTTGAAGGTGAACACAGTTGATTGCAAGGAACCTAAAAGAATTACTGAAATTGTTCTGAATTCATGCAACATTCATGAGTGAGAAAGCTTTGTCCCTTGGGGGGGCAGTTGTTCATTTGCTCTACTGGCGGTTCAACAAAATGTAAAGCCCCCCCATCAACCTGACCTTAATCTAAGGCCTTACGTGTTCCCAGCACTGCTGTTTCCCTTCAAAAGGGGATGTGAGCCGTTGCTGTACAAGAAAGTGTTGGATACCGTTGCACGAAATCCGGAAACAGAAACAAGAACAAAGAATTGTAACAGAACATCTTTTGTAATAGAGAAAAAGGAAGTAAATATATTTATCTCAACGGAGCCCGGAGCGCTCAGGGGAACTTCACCTCTTGCTTTGCACTTTCTTATTTATTTTATAAACATTTTGTAACATTTTGTTTTGCGTCTCAGTTCCCTGGTAAAGTTATTCAGTCGGCCCTTGATGTGAATGACTATCTTCCCACGGGCCTTTAAGCTTGCCTTTATCTTGCACTACATTTTAATTTGATTATGCCTTAAGGGGCTGTATTAATGGCAGTCAACACCAGTGCTGAGCATAGTGGAAAGGGCTTTGTATTAGAACTGACCAATAATGAAAACTGCTCTCTTGGGTCCAGGGCACTACCAACATGGAGTTTGTGTGCTGCCCCCATGTATGCACGAGTTTCTTCCAACACTTCAGAAACATACAGTCATGTTAATTAAGTCCTGATTAAAACTTACTCTTGCATGTGTGTATATGAATGTGATAGGGACCTTAGATTGTAAGCTCCAGTGGTGCACATGGCAAAAACGTACATTGTCCATGGAAAAGCATAAAGCCTGCAAGTTTAAGACTGACTGTAGAGACTGATTTGATTTAGGGCAAAGACACACAGAGCTACTTAGTAGCAGCTACTTGTCACAGCTACTAAACGCCAGAAAATCCCCTGCCATAGACAGTACTGAGAGTTGCCTCTGCTAAAACACAGGTAGAGACAATTATCAGTAAATGATCAGCATTGTCTATTTCTGTAGTGGTGACAAGTAGCTGCTACTAGTAGCTCTGTGCGTCTTCACACTAAACAAAGTGGGAAAATGCTAAACACAGTTTGTTGTTAGAAACCAAATATTATTTTATAGGGGACATATATCCCACATAAATTAAATACAGAGTTACGCAGAATACCCTTCTAAGTAATCTTAGAATGTAAAATGTTTTTTTTTCTATTTGTTTTTATGATAGTAGCATTTTTACACTACTAATATCATGAATGTGTAACAGGAGCCCCCCTACTATTTTGTCTCACCTGTCAGCCCAGACAGAGCAGCAGGGGGTTCTTCTGTTCAGTGCCAAAATTATACCTGGTTCTGCCTTGGGCAGCCCCTTCCTTTACACTACAGAACAGTCCATTAGCATTTGCTTATTTAGTAGAATAGGGGTGCCCCCTGCCGCTACCCCTCATCTCCACCAGCTGATTTACCAAGTGTCCAGTGCCAGGCTGGGTTGTTTATATGTATATATATATATATATATATATATATATAAACCCAAGGGCCCCACCTGAAGCTGCTGTCTTAGTCACCTGCCCTCAGTGCTTATATAGGAAATACAGCTCTACTCCTGTTACAACAGCAGTGTAAAACTACAATTGTATATGAAGTTGTGTGGGTGAGTATATGTTCTGGTTTAGAAAAAGAATCAAGCAATCCCAAAATCACAGAATAAAAGGCTGCTGCAGACATGTTTATGTCACCTCAGTCTAAAAGACATTGCAATTAATTGTTAGATGAGCCTTAAAGTGACAGCTCAGAGTTATCCATCAACTCCCAACATCTATCAGCAGCAGCACTGGGGAAGTCTGGATACTACAATACACCTTTTCTTTACTTCTTACCCAGACCTCACATCACCTTGTAGATAGATCTAAGCTGCGCCCCGGGGGAAGATTTCGGGACCGTTTTTTTTCCCCCCCATGTTCTTATGTTTCAAGGTGACCTCATCTGTTGTGCCGAGAAGGTTGCATTTGATAAGTCGCTTTCTGTCTCTAATCCAGTAAAATAACCCAGCGTGGCTTTAAATCATCCCACGTCGCCCGCCGCTTTAGCAGAAATCTCTTTTTCTTCTGCCTTCTTTCTCTGTGATGTAAAACAAGCCGGAGCGCTCAAGTTTGCTTTCTTGGGCAGTGATGTCCCCCGGCCGCGCGCTCTCACTGCCTCCGGACCTTTTCCCACTTTATTGGTTTACAAATCCCTTTCTTCTCGGCACAGAGGGATGAGATCATACAGAGTAAAATGGGTGTTCGCTTCAAAGGCCTCTCTCTCCGCTATAGCAAAGACCTGTCCTGCCAACCTGCTTGATTAATCTGTTCCACTTCTAATTAGCGTGCAGCCGTCTCCAGCCGAGACCACCGGCGTTCCTGCCATTCTGGCTGCCAAACTATTTCTTTTATTTTCCTTATTCGTGGAACCCAATACCAAAATCAAAGTGAAGAGGTTTGAAGGTGTCTATTTTCTTTGTATGTTGCCTAATGTGATACTGTCATCCCCAATTTCCCTTTTTTTAATATTCCTTTCATTTTTTGTTACTGAATATACAGTGTTCATAAAATGATGCTGTAAAGTTGTTGCCTCTGTCTTGCTAAGTTTTCTTATATATAAATCACTTTAATAGTTAATGTTGTAAAAATCTGAAATCCTGCAGTAAAATAAAGTTAGAATCTCAGCCATAAAGCACAGCAGGACTGCTGCTTACAATGGGGGGGGGATAGGATCTGTGCCACTGTGACAGAATGCTCTGTTATACAGATAGCTAGAATCTCAGCCATAAAGCAGGGCAGGACTGCTGCTTACAATGGGGGGATCAGATAGGATCTGTGCCACTGTGACAGAATGCTCTGTTATACAGATAGCTAGAATCTCAGCCATAAAGCAGGGCAGGGCTGCTGCTTACAATGGGGGGATCAGATAGGATCTGTGCCACTGTGACAGAATGCTCTGTTATACAGATAGCTAGAATCTCAGCCATAAAGCAGGGCAGGGCTGCTGCTTACAATGGGGAGATCAGATAGGATCTGTGCCACTGTGACAGAATGCTCTGTTATACAGATAGCTAGAATCTCAGCCATAAAGCAGGGCAGGACTGCTGCTTACAATGGGGGGATCAGATAGGATCTGTGCCACTGTGACAGAATGCTCTGTTATACAGATAGCTAGAATCTCAGCCATAAAGCAGGGCAGGACTGCTGCTTACAATGGGGGGATCAGATAGGATCTGTGCCACTGTGACAGAATGCTCTGTTATACAGATAGCTAGAATCTCAGCCATAAAGCAGGGCAGGACTGCTGCTTACAATGGGGGGGATCAGATAGGATCTGTGCCACTGTGACAGAATGCTCTGTTATACAGATAGCTAGAATCTCAGCCATAAAGCAGGGCAGGACTGCTGCTTACAATGGGGGGATCAGATAGGATCTGTGCCACTGTGACAGAATGCTCTGTTATACAGATAGCTAGAATCTCAGCCATAAAGCAGGGCAGGACTGCTGCTTACAATGGGGGGATCAGATAGGATCTGTGCCACTGTGACAGAATGCTCTGTTATACAGATAGCTAGAATCTCAGCCATAAAGCAGGGCAGGACTGCTGCTAAATGCGCTGCTAAGCACATTATATTTATTGTTTAATAATTCTGTTACTTTACATGTAAATGGGTAAAGAGGCATCTCACATACGTAGGATATAGGTCGCCTATAGGCAGGCAGACATGCAGTAAGTACAATAATGGGCAGGTATATATTTAGGACATACTCTGGAAGCCAGTTTTGTTGCCTTTATCTAAATGGGGGTTTTGTACGTAAATAAATATTTTTGAGACACACCAAAGGCCTCTGTCCCGGCACATCTCTGGCAGACAGACTGACTAGCAGCGCTGATTGGGACTTGCTAAAATCCATTTGTTCACTTTTCTAATTGTAGGAATTATAGGGGTTATTAGATCAAAGGGGAACGATTATCCCAAGGTGTCACTTTATTTTAAAATATACCTATTATATTTATAATGTTCTTCTAATGAGTGCTGCGCAGTGTGGTGTTACCGAATAGAGGTGCTATTCAGAAAATTACATCTTCTCCCATTGAGAACTGCTGGGGTGTTGCTTTCCTTGCCTTGCATAACCTTCTTACCTCAGTATGTTATGGGCTCTGGATCCAAAAGTAAAAACTGACTTTCAGATAGGATCCTTGGCCACTGTGGTCTGAATATTCTATAATAAGGGACACCATATTCAGCTCCATACAGACTGTAAGGTCATTTCAGTTCCCCTTTACTGGCCCTGCTCAACCAGATCTGATACTGTGTATGTGCAGATACATATACAGAGATATATAGTACCTAAGATGAGAGATAAACCGAGACAGATACAGAGGGAGATACAGAGACAGATAAACATTAAAAGACAAAATATAGACATACGGACACAGGTATACAGAAAGAGAGACACAGAGAGAAATAAAAGGACAGATAAACAGTTAGAAGCAGATATAGAGAGATAGATACACAGAGAGAGAGATACAGAGACAGAAATACAGAGAGATACAGATATACAGAGACAGATGAACAGAGCGACATACAGAGAGATGTGCAGAGACAAATATAAGGAGGGAGAGATACAGAGTCAGATATACAAAGAGAGACAGATACAGAGTCAATTATACAGAGACAGATACAGAGTCAGATATACTAAGAGAGAGAGAGATATAGAGAGAAAAAGACATACAGAGACAGATATACAAAGAGATAGATAGATATAGAGAGAAAAAGACATACAGAGACAGATAGATATAGAGTAGATATAGAGAGAAAAGGAGATACAGAGACAGATATACAGGGAGAGAGACAGATATACAGGGAGAGAGACAGATATACAAAGAGAAAGATAGATACAGGGGGAAAAAGACAGACAGATATACAGGGAGAGAGACAGATATACAAAGAGAGAGATAGATATAGAGAGAAAAAGACATACAGAGACAGATATACAGGGAGAGAGACAGATATACAAAGAGAGAGAGAGAGATATAGAGAGAAAGAGATACAGAGACAGATATACAGGGAGAGAGACAGATATACAGGGAGAGAGACAGATATACAAAGAGAAAGATAGATACAGGGGGAAAAAGACAGACAGATATACAGGGAGAGAGACAGATATACAAAGAGAGAGATAGATATAGAGAGAAAAAGACATACAGAGACAGATATACAGGGAGAGAGACAGATATACAAAGAGAGAGAGAGAGATATAGAGAGAAAGAGATACAGAGACAGATATACAGGGAGAGAGATAGATATACAGGGAGAGAGACAGATATACAAAGAGAAAGATAGATACAGGGGGAAAAAGACAGACAGAGACAGATATACAAAGAGAAAGATAGATACAGGGGGAAAAAGACAGACAGACAGATATACAGGGAGAGAGACAGATATACAAAGAGAAAGATAGATACAGGAGGGAAAAGACAGACAGAGACAGATATACAGGGAGAGAGACAGATATACAAAGAGAGAGATAGATATAGAGAGAACAAGACATACAGAGACAGATATACAGGGAGAGAGACAGATATACAGGGAGAGAGACAGATATACAGGGAGAGAGACAGATATACAGGGAGAGAGACAAATATACAGAGAGAGAGACAGATATACAGGGAGAGAGACAGATATACAGGGAGAGAGACATATATACAGGGAGAGAGACAGATATACAGGGAGAGAGACAGACAGATATACAAAGAGCAAGATACAGAAAGAGAAACATACAAAGGCGGAAGTTCCATGATAGCAGATTATCGGGGGCCCTTGCCTGTGGGGGGAATGTGCCCCCAAGAGCAGCACAATTGCCTCTGTCTGTTCGGTGTGTCAGACACTCAGGTTCTGTACATGCAGCCACACGTGCTGCCAAGGGTCAAAATAGGTCAGAACATTAAAGGAAACATTTATTTATTTTTTACAAGAAGGGGTTATTTCCATTTTTATAACCTCTTAAACCGCACAGTAGTGCATGTGGGCACAGCGTTACTGCTGACTCAGGCTGTCATACTGCTGCAGGGAGAGCTGACTCATGCCTTGTAAGCCATGCCTCATCCACTTCCTCTACATTGTGTCAGTAGTCACAACCAGCAGTGAGGGCACAGTACAAAAAAAAAGGAAGGCAAATACTGCTTTTCATAGCAATTACATTTAAGTTTAACTTTAAATTGAATAAAAATGTTTTAATTATAGTGCTATATAAAATAACTCTGTGGGTCTGGGGCACTTTCATAGATAGCGCTATAATGGCATGGTAGATAGCAGAGAAAAGAAACTGACGGAACCATACATGTATGTGTATTTGGGTCGTTTAGTATCTGCTGTTTATCTCCCAGTAAGAATGTCTACAAATAGAATAGTATGGGAGAATCCCCTGCCCAAGCTCAGCCCGATTCACTGATTTGTGTTCTTAGCGCCTTTAGATGGGACTTTGGCTATGAAATTTGCTCTCTGCGACCCTCTGCTGCCATCTTGTGGCGGAATGCACCAACTGCATGAGTGCAGTGTGGGAATGTTACTGTGCTGTGCCTCGTCATGAATGGAGGGGAGCAGGGGTACAGGGCTTCACCCTGACACCAGCTTGCCTTACTAGGCTTGTTACCCCAATACTCTCTTGCCTTACTATACACATTGCCCCTTAATTGCTGAATAAAGGGAAAGCGTTCACTTAATGGATCACTATTAAGGTAACAAAATAACCAAAGGAACAGTTCAGTGTAAAAATGAAACTGGATAAAATAAAAAAAATTAATTATAGTTAGGTAAAAATGTAGTCTAGAAAGGCTGGAGTGAGTGGATGTCTAACATAATAGGCAGAACACTACTTCCTGCTTTACAGCTCTCTAAGCTGTTAGCAGTCAGTAACCAATCAGGTCAGATTCAAAAGCAAACTAACTGAACAATTACGTCCCATATGATCCTCCCCCCCCCCCCCCCCACTCAAGTCACTGACTGGTTACTGATTGCTAACAGCTGTAAAGGAGGAAGTAGTGCTCTGACCATTATGTTAGACATCCACTCACTCCATCCTTTATAGATTACATTTTTGCCTAATTATCTATATTTTGCGCAGTCTGTCTAGTTTACCCAGTTTCATTTTTACACTGAACTGTTCCTTTAATGATAACTGTAAGTAGAGGAATACTAAGCAGTGTGCAGTCAGCAATTTGTTCATTCAGGTTTCCAGGTTACAGGATACAGTGACTGGGCATTATATATTCATACTGAAAAATTAGATTGTGAACTCTCTGGGCCAGCACCTTGTTTTACCTAAATAATAGTGTAAATAGTAGTAAATCAGTGCATGTCATTTTTATTTATGTCTTTATTCCATAAGTCAGTTTATTGTTCTGCTCCCCAGCCACTGAGCCAATGTAAGCTCTGTGGGTCAGGAAGTTGAAATTACATTTCTGTGATACCTGATGGGGTGCCCCAGCCCCAAACAAATAGCATTACTTTGCATTGGGCTAAAGAGATCTTGGGGTACATGCAGAAGCACTAATCCCCTTTTTCCTACAATACTGACCATTTTTTGGCTCTAGGAAAACCTATTGACTCAGTCACTTTTGTTGCAGATACAAGACAAGTCCAGGCGTCTCCTCCTTGGTCGTATGACCAGTCCTACCAGTACCTGGGATCCATAGCAACTCAGTCTGTACACCCTGCTACCCCCATATCGCCAGGAAGGGCAAGCAGTATGACGTCTCTCAGCGCCGAACTCTCCAGCCGACTCTCAGGTAAGGGGTTTCAGAGGGCAACAAAGCAGCCTATCCCCCACTCAGTGACCTGCTCACCAGTGGATGGGGGAGAATAGGGACTGATCCTATGGGCAAACTGCACAGCGTGCACCAATGGGAGAGTGCCAATACAGTAGAACATTGCACTAAGATGGGGGCACTTTCATGAAGCTTTGCCCCCTTCTTTAGACAATAAGTACCCCCAAGAAATACCTCTGTATGAAGCATGGAAGTCATCCCGTATAAGATCCAGGCGTGTCCCTTTAAGACGTACCGTAGCATTACTCACTTAGGCTGGGCCGCTCGGTTACAATTGAATGATTGTTCATGGACGACTGGATTTCCCTAGGAAACTGCACTGTGGATTTGCTTCTACACAGAGAGAGCAGCAGCCTCCCGGTGAATGTGATACTACAAAGCTCCCCGGCCCTCCCAGCCAGACGCCGCACCTTGTCTCGCAGGCACTCTCTTTCTTTACCTAGGGGCTTGTTTGCTTTGCACTCATTGTACTGTATGTTTGCTGCCAAACCGTGGTCCGACACACTGCGCCCATGGAATCACCCGGCCACCCTATTAAGTGCACAAGCCTCTTAACCCCTTGTGGTCTGGTATTTTGTCTGCAGCATTGACAGGGTTAATCTTGTTCCTTTTTGGATCAGTCCAAAAGGGAATCTGACACCAACAAGCTTTTAAGTTTTAGCCCCCTGTAAATATACAGTGCCCTAGGCATAACTCCATTTGCAGGGCCATCATCAGTAATCACTGGGGCCCCATACTACTAGGTTAGCAGGAACTCCTCCCCAGGGGGCTACCAGCCATCTAGGTGGTGTAGGTGTACCCTACCAAAAAGTAAAATAGGCCCCCCTATAAAAAAAAATTGCTCTTGCATGTATAGCAGTGCCCCAATCCTCACCAACCATGCACCAATCATGGCAAATAATGGATCCACTTCCCACTCCCCTGCAAGTACCTACAAGGGGGCAAAATAAAACTTTTTTTCATAAAAATAAGGGTGCCCCCTACCAAAACCTGCCCTCCTAGGAAACTTATATATAGAAAAACCAGCCCCACCTAGGAATAGGTTTGTTCTCTAAGGGGCAAGTTGCCTATTTGGTTAATGCCATGGCAGTGGAGAAATGCCCAGTATGCCCTCCCCGGAGAGAATGCCCATTAGAGTATTTTTAGGCAAAAAGCCCCAAACACAAATGGCCAATAACCAGTGCATTGGCAGGGGGCACAGAGAGGTTCCAGGCACCCGTGCCATTAGCCTGTGCCATTGTGCTGCTACCCATCTCTCAGTGTGGCACAAACCTCAGATTAAGGGATTAGAGCCAAGCGCAAAGGCGAGAAACAATCCGGTTAGAATGAAGTTGTTATTGCTTCCCAAATACCCCGACGGCATGTGTATAATCCACCCTTACGGTATCTGACCTCTGAAGCGCCATTTGCGTCTCCGTGTTGATAGAAGCATTGCAAGGCGGCGATGAGAGATGATCATAGGGCTGTGAAGGAAGCGGAGATACAGTGTGTGACTGCTGATCTTATCTCCCCCCTTACTGTAGGCAAAATATCTCTTTGTCTGGGGCACACAAAGTAGCTTTTCTCTTATCCCCACCATCACACACTCTCGCTCCTGAGCGCCTGTACATTTTTATTCCCATACCTCATCAGCACATCCGACATGGATAATTTAGTAAAGGTCAAGTAAAGCTTACATTTCCTTTTGGGCCTGTAATTGCAGGGGCTGTTGTATTCTCTCTGGCACTCAGTAGCCCTATATCATTTGTTTTCTTTTCTACCAGTCAGCAGAAGTATACAGCATAAGCATAGCCCTAATGCCCTGCCCCATGTATGATTTAAGGGACAATTAATCAGGGGATATTTTGTCCAGAAATGTGGACAAACAAATGTTTATATGCACTGTCTAGTAAAAGGTTGACAACATACAAATGATGTACAAATACAGATATATTATTATATAAATATTTACTCATCATCAATGTTGTACTGTCTGTAACCAAGTGCATTGGTTCCTCGGGGGCGGGAAAACAAACCCTCATCTGTTTCCTGCCCCTGAAGAATCACTACACTCAGTTATAGGCAGTACAACATTAATGAAGCTTATAAATCTATTTAAAAAGAGTTCTTCCCCCCCCCCCCCGAAGAACCACTACACTCCTTTACATTAATGAGGACTATAAGAGTTTTGTTTTCTTTTTCTGCCTGTTTCCCGCCCTGAGAAACCACTACAACTTTTAGGCAGTATAACAGTAATAAGGACTATATATTTATGAAATTAGAGCTCTGTTTTCCCGCCCCTGAGGAACCACTACATTCACTTATAGGCAGTATAACAGTAATAAGGACTATATATTTATGAAATAAGAGTTCTATTTTCTTTTTCTGCCTGTTTCCCGCCCCTGAGGAGCCACTACATTCACTTATAGGCAGTATAACAGTAATAAGGACTATATATTTATGAAATAAGAGTTCTATTTTCTTTTTCTGCCTGTTTCCCGCCCCTGAGGAGCCACTACATTCACTTATAGGCAGTATAACAGTAATAAGGACTATATATTTATGAAATAAGAGTTCTATTTTCTTTTTCTGCCTGTTTCCCGCCCCTGAGGAGCCACTACATTCATTTATAGGCAGTATAACAGTAATAAGGACTATATATTTATGAAATAAGAGTTCTATTTTCTTTTTCTGCCTGTTTCCCGCCCCTGAGGAGCCACTACATTCACTTATAGGCAGTATAACAGTAATAAGGACTATACATTTATGAAATAAGAGTCCTATTTCCTTTTTCTGCCTGTTTCTCACCCCTGAGGAACCCCTACACTCTATATATTTATTATTATTATAAAAGCTTTTTTTTATTTTCCCCAAATTAACCTAAACAATGTCTCACTTTTTTACACTGAGAATTTTAGAAGCTGTGGCTTTATTGTAAGAGCAGTATTTTCTCCCCTGTTACACTATATTATATAAGATTTAATGGAACTGATGACTTTCCCTTTAAAACCCTTCATGACAGGGAATGGAGGGGGGAGCAGAAGTACAGTCAGATCACTGTGCCCCCGGTATGAATGAGCTCAGTTACGGTTGGCATGAAACGCTGCCTTGTTATCCCAGGGAGCACAGTCTGGTTTGGGTGCCCCGAGGATTAGAACGCGCTACAGTAAGGACAAGAGGGTTTATTAATTGCAAGAGACACAATGTGGCATCCTTGCACGCCTGGAATCCATATCACATGGCGCTGCTTGTTGTCAGCAGCAGGAAAGGGGGACACCAAGAGCCATGAATGAAAACGCTGGAGCTTCGGCCGCCCCCGCACTCCTACATCTTAGGAATCTGTGGAGCGAAAGGACTGTCTCTTGGCTCTAGTGGGAGGGCCGAGGCCTCTCTCTCCCATTGGAACCGGAGGAACTTGGTCTGTTACAGAGAGAAGCATTTCCTTTCACTCACATCCAATAAATAGGCCGACAATATAGATGTGTCCTTTAATCTGCCTTATTAATACCATATGTTCCCACTCAGCACTGGCTTCTCTTTTCTTTATCTTCCAACAGCTTGCCATCCGCTCATATTTCCATCTTCTCATACTTTCATTTTAATTTGTTTGTGTTGGCAGTTCTCAAGGTTTGGTAGCTCCAGCTCTAGATCCATTTATGGTTCTAGACTGGCTCCATTACCTCCAGCTTTAGACTGACTCCATTACCTCCAGCTCTAGATTGGCTCCATTAGCTTCAGCTCTAGACTGGCTCCATTAGCTCCAGCTCTAGACTGGCTCCATTAGCTCCAGCTTTAGACTGACTCCATTACCTCCAGCTCTAGATTGGCTCCATTAGCTTCAGCTCTAGACTGGCTCCATTAGCTCCAGCTCTAGACTGGCTCCATTAAATTCATTTATGGTTCTAGACTGGCTCCATTCGCTCCAGCTCTAGACTGGCTCCATTAGCTCCAGCTCTAGACTGGCTCCATTAGCTCCAGCTCTACACTGGCTCCATTAACTTAAGCTTTAGATTGGCTCCATTAGCTCCTGATCGACTCCATTAGCTCCAGCTCTAGACTGGCTCAATTAGCTCTAGCTGGTTCTATATGCACTGGCTATTCACTGACTTATTATTTACAGCTCTAGACTAACTCCAGATCTATTCTGACTCCATTAGCTCCAGCTCTAGACTGGCTCCATTAAATTCATTTATGGTTCTAGACTGGCTCCATTCGCTCCAGCTCTAGACTGGCTCCATTAGCTCCAGCTCTACACTGGCTCCATTAACTTAAGCTTTAGATTGGCTCCGTTATCTCCTGATCAGCTCCATTAGCTCCAGCTCTAGACTGGCTCCATTACCTCTAGCTCTACATTGGCTCAATTAGCTCTAGTTCTTAGCTGGTTCTATATGCACCGGCTCTTCACTGACTTATTATTTCCAGCTCTAGACTAGCTCCAGATCTATTCTGACTCCATTAGCTCTAGTTCTCTGCTGGCTCCATTAGCTTCAGCTCTACACTGTCTCCATTAGCTTCACCCATACACTTACTCTGTTAGCTCCAGCTCTATTCTGGCTCCATTAGCTTTAGTTTTCAGTTGGCTCCACATGCACCAGCTCTACATTTGCTTCATGAGCTCCAGCTCTGCCCTGGCTTTATTAGCTTCAGCTTTAGACTGGCTCTATTAGCCTACATTTACGTCTAGACTGGTCTCTTTCACCATCTGTTTTGGCTGCATTAGTCTAACTCCAGAGTGGTTCCATCACCCATGAAAGGTTCTGTGATCATTTTACAGGTTTTGCTCCATTAGCCAAGTTTGGCTCTAAACTCGGTCTTTAAACCTATCTGCACAGAGGGGCTCCTCAGCCAGGACTCTACATAAGATTGTCCCTCTCAGCTCCAGTAGCAGAGTTCTGTAGTTTTGCTGCCATTGTTACTGACGGGTACCCTAAACCTCACCACATCCTTATTTCTCTGTTCTGGTCCAGCGGTCAGACTATAACACTCATTTGGCCATATCCAGGAAACATTGGGTCAGGGTGCACTGTTGGGATATCAGGATGACAGATGATAAGTTCCCCTTTAGATGCAATCATTTCATCAGTCCACAGACCCCAGAATGTAACAGTATGATCAAACGCTAAGGCCTAAATTCCATATTTAAGATAGAGACAAGACAATGAGAAATGGCTGATCTTATCCCCAACAAAGAAGCAAATCCAGCTCTGGCAATTATGTGCCGCACTGTTTGTCTGCAGGCGAGTTGGGACCTGATTCACAAAGAAAACTGATGTTTCCTCAAAGGGAAAATGTCTGCTTTGAAGTGTTTGTACATGGGACATGGGGCCCCGGAAAAGTGTCTTCAACTGCAGATGAATTCAGTTCTGACTGAGTTACTGAGACTGTTATTGAAAGCAAATGGAGCAATGAAAAGCTTTTGTTTTGTGCAGGATAAAGCTTGCCCCCCCCAAACTCACACATAACCATAACCAGGGGCAACCAGGAAGTGGTGTGGATCATACCACTTCCACACAGGGCCATCTTTCTCTCTGCTAAGGAAAGTTGGTCTGGGTCACAAGGTACATTTCCCAGCTAGTTTCCATACACCTTGTGACATGTGTGCTGCCATATTGTATTTGTTTCTATAGTTCTACCACCAATAGTTGTGTTTGTGCAGAAAATGACATTATTTTAGATATTTACAGTGTTCATTATTTTCCTTCTTCTCAGGAGCCTCAGACCTTACTGCTTTCAGTGATCCTCGAGTCGGCATTGACCGTCAGTTCTCCACTCTTCCATCCATCTCGGACCCCCGTATGCACTACCCAGGGGCTTTTACCTACACTCCAACCCCGGTCACTTCAGGTATAGGAATCGGTATGTCAGCCATGACCTCCGCCACCAGGTATCACACCTACCTACCCCCTCCATATCCTGGATCATCCCAGGCACAAAGCAGCCCATTTCAGACCAGTTCCCCATCCTACCATCTCTATTACGGAACATCGGCCGGATCCTACCACCAGTTCTCGATGATGTCGGGAGGAGACCGATCCCCGCCTCGCATCCTCCCACCTTGCACAAACGCTTCCACGGGGTCCACTCTCTTGAACCCTAACCTTCCAAACCAAAACGATGTTGTGGAGGCTGAAGGAAGCCATAGCAACTCTCCTACCAACATGGGAACCACCCCAAGGCTTGAGGAAGCTGTATGGCGGCCATATTGAGATGTTGCTACAGACATGGAACAAATGGAGGACACGTCAGATGGACGAGATATTGGCGAGGTGGAAAAACTGTGAAATCCTCTGGTTTAGCGACGCTGTGAAAAGGCAAAGATCAGAGGAGACATGGAGAGAATACGCAGACAGGCCACTGGCTGTTCCTCCTAGGGATTTACTATTTTCAACATATTTTGGATTACAATTTTTTTTTTTTAAATTATTTTAACCCAGATTTAAAATATATGTGGGGGTTTTTTCTGAACCAGAACCATACGCTAAATTATTGGAACGTTAGAAAGACTGGGCTTTGCGGCTTGTTACGGCCTATGTAATATAATGTCAGTCCCTATGAACAAAAAAAAGGAAAAAAAAAGTTTAAAAAAAAAATGACCCTGCTCTGAAATTTCAACATTTGCAGCCCTGTTAATAGGCACCTTACGGTTTGTTTTTGCTTTTTGCATTTTTAGCTTCCATTTATCATTTTTCCATTTTTTTACCTAAACTTTTGTATATTTTTATTGTAAGATTTCCTGCGCTCAGTGGCGCCGCTCAGTGGCCCGCCGGGTCCCCGCCGCCAAAAGTGTGCGTTGTATTTATACGTTGATGAGAAATTCAGGGTGTCCGTATCCGCTGAAACTTGTACGCTCCAAACGATACAAGGTTATTGTTTACATGTTTATTTTATATCGGAATGAATGACTTTTATTTAAATGCAATTTCTTTTTCCCCAAATTGATTGGACAAGGTTGATAGATCTGATCTGCTCAAAAGAACTTGATATGATGCTCATTTTGCCCTCTCAGTGCTCAAAAGAACTGCTTTTGTTTTGTTGTTTTCGATATATTAGCACTTTTTACACTTTGAAACAACAGTGCCGCCTACTGTTTATTTTTGTTAACTTCAAAAAATGAATTTTGGGAGAAGAGGAAAGTCTCTGCTCAGAAAATGAAGTTAGTGAGCAGAGAAGAGGCATCTGATAGTTATCTGGTTATTTATAAGCCAACAGATATCACAGGACTATCCTTTTCTCACAAAGTTAAGGTGCCCATAGACGTTAAGATCTGCTCACTTGGCGAGGTCGCCAAGCGAGCAGATCTTCTCCCAATATCCCCCCCTTTGGGTGGGCGATATCGGGTGAATTCATGCTAATTCGTTTGGCCCTGGGGCCAAATGATTGAATTAGAACGCGGAATAGGCGCAATCTGTTCGGGGACTGCATCAACGTGCTGATGCGGTCCCCGATCCGACTAAATTTTTTAACCTGCCAATCGATATCTGGCTGATTTCAGGCCAGATATCGGTTGGGCATTGCCGTCATTTCTGCCCCTACACGGGCCGATAAGCAGCCGAATTGGTCTAAGGGACTGATATCGGCAGCTACAATCAGCCTGTGTATGGCCACCTTTAGTTTTCAACCAACTGAAGTTGACCAAAGAGAACAGCAGATGGCGCTGTAGTTTCAAATACTGCTAATATATTGCAAACTAGAAAAGCAGTCCATGAAAATTGCTCAGACAGCCCTCCAGGAATATCACAGTTACAGAGAGTCAGATGTTACAAACTATATTTCCCAGCATTCTTCCAAGGCAGGCGATAATGCTGCCGTTTGTAGTTTCCAGTTGAATAGATTGTTCAGGCAATTTTGACGACTCGTAGCGAATCAGGATTGTTTAGTAGATTCAAATAGCCAACAGCCAATCAGAGTATTGTAGTGTTGATGTTTAGACTAATCTGCAGCCAATCAGATTGAGAAGATCATGGGGTTTCCAAGTCTTTGCCTCTCAGCAGCCTGATTGGCCAAATAACTGACCAGTCAGGTTGCTTAAAGTGTAAAACAGGCCCGTTCATCATAACCTCTCCTCTACTGGGCCCAGCAGAGCAGCCAAAGTAGTGTTTAGGGTGCTGGGCTTGGGGGGAGTCTTGGGTGGGCGGACACATTTTACAGTAAAACCCATTGATGGCGCTAAAGATACATCATGTTGCAGCCAATCACCAATCAACCTGTACCCAATCCGAGCAGTAGATTGTTCACATGACCAGACCAACTTCCAGCCAGTGGTTCATTAGAACCTTTGATACCCTACCTGTAGCCAATCAGAGCATTAGAATAGTCAAAGGGCTCATCCTGCCTTTAGCCAATTGAAGCACTGGAACATGCAGAACACAGACTGCCCCACACAAACACCTATTTATATGCATACATGGGATCTTGCTAATGTTAGCATGTTCCTTACATGTCTGTGTGCTCCGACACGCAGGCAGCTGAGAGCACGTTTAGTTCTATGTATGAAATGGCCAAAGTAGTAAAAAAAAATACAAATTTCAAAGAAAATATTTGCACTGAATTTACGCCTAAATCTTCCAAAAAGATGATCTAATTTTAAAGGCAAACTTAACCTTATTTATACGTCGGGTTTATTCTTTTTTTTTATATAAAATGTTAAATAAAGCCTAGGTTCTGCACAGGGAGCCCTATTTATGTCTATATATTTATTAATGTGTATAGGAGCTGCCATACTGCTTTTCTGCCACGGTAAAATGAACTCTTTTTGCTTCAGCTCCAGCAGCGAGTCAGCGCCCCTCGGTGGCCAAATGAATAAATAACATTTGAGAATGTTTGCTTAGTGCCTCCGAGGGATATTCTGTTATGGATTAGCCTTGTTTGTACTGATACAAAGCTTATGGGCATCAGCGAGGGTTTTGCCAATACCATTTCATACATGGTACTAACTATTCATGTTACGGGGGATCCATGTTTGTCCCATAATGCCCCTGGGCCTTTTATTTATAAGCGTTCCTTCAGTCTGTGTCTGTGCGTTGGGCTCTGTAAGTCCAACTGGATACAACATGGCTACAGGAAGATGTCGGTAGTGGAACCGTTGTTTTTTTCCTTGTTTAAAGGAAACATATACCCACGTAAAATGACTCCTCTGAGCACTTTTGCATTATTGTTTTCTTTTATACTTTATAGTATTAGTAGTTGTTGACTGCTAATATCATGAATGTGTAACAGGAGTGCCCCCTGCTGTTCTATTTGGTTGCTGTTACTGATACAGGAAGCACCTCCTGATGTTCTTCTGCTCACTTCCAGCTCTTGTCTTATTGAGCAGAGTCAATAAAGCTTTCTCTGTTATGTCTCTCTCTTGCCCAGACAGCAGGGGGCACTCCTGTCACACATTTATGATATTAGCAGTCAACAACTGCTAATATAAAGCACAAAAGTGCTCAGATAAGCTATTTTACAGTGTTCTATAGGCGGGTATGTGTCTATATAAAGATAAATATATACATATTGGCCAAACATGGGTTCTGCTGGTAGGGTTCAGCTGCCCAGGAGGTGCCACGTTATCCCAAGCCCCGTGTTCCTCTCTATACCTTCCTCTAAGGACAGAGTCGGAGAGTTCCCTGTGCAGCGCAAGTCCATTTGGGGAAAGATATCCTGTTACTCTCATGGTTCTGAACAAACAATGGTACTGGAATTGGATCTCAGAGGTACTGACCCAGGAACTGCTGATCTTGTACATTTTATTTGCTGTTGCTGAATGTCCCTCTGTACAGAGCCTGTGGGAGCCGGGCTGCACATCAGTGTTGGGGAGAAATAAACCAGAACTAAGGAATGGCTGCGGGCAGCGCATTACTGGGTCCCATTGTGACGTTTCTTATTGTAGAAATATATTTTAGGCCAGGTCCGGTCGCACTTTTTTGGGGGGGATAAAGTGTAAAACAAGTGAAACATTTCATAAAATTCTTAAGTTTGGTCATATGCCAAAAAAAGCCTAGAAGTGCTAGCAGCGAGAACCGGCAGTGCATTCATTTCTCACTAAAATCCAACTGGAACCTTATCGGTCAGACCAAATATATCACATTTCCCTTTATTTGGGGGTGGGTGGCACTGAGTAACTTTATTCATTGGTTAAATAAAAGCGAGTGTATTGCAATTGGCCAACGCCGTGCTGCTGTTTGTAGATTTCCCGGGGCAGTACTGCTTGAAACCACTAGGTGTCAGTAACGTTCCTTCCACTGCCCCAATGCATTTTCCTTATTCTGAAAGCATTTCTGACTCTTTTTGGCAACGACCTACTTATAATTCCTACAAGGCTTATGGAAGAAGCTGCCATGTTTATAACCACAATCCCCGGAGTTGGGTCGGGCCTGACTAAATGCCCTGGTTATATAAAGGTTGTATTTATGGAAATGTAAATAGCTGCTTCCCGGCACCGGGGTCTCAGCGCTTTAAAGAAAAGAGCTTTATGGAATTTTTTTTTTGGGGGGGGGGGGGTGTTTTTGTACTATTTTGTCTCGTCTTACAAACACTGAAGTGTGAGATCTGCTTATTTTTCTGCTCGAGATGCAGTTCTTATTTGTTCACTTTTTTAAACAGCATGGTAATTGCCCTGTCCCACCGGGGGGCGGGGCTTGATATAAGTCCATGGCGTGTCGCTGGTTGGACAAATCACGTATCACTGTGGCTCTGTTTTGGATGTTGAACATTGAATTGTCCCAATAAATAAACTTCCAAACACAAACCGTGTCCTCTCTGTAATATCATTGTGTTGCTTTGCTTTCCTACCCCCAATTTCTATAAAGTTATTGGTTCAATGGGTTCTTCACCTTTAAATTAACTCTTTACATGACATAAACATTGATATACTGTGGTTTTTTCAGTTATTTAGGTTTTTTGTTCAGCAGCTCTCCAGCTATCTGGTTGCTAGGATCGTGTTTACCTTAGCAACCAGGCAGTGGTTTGAATGAGAGACAGGAATATAAATAGGAGAAGGGCTGAATAGAAAGATAAGGAATAAAAAGCAACAACAATAATAACCAATAGTTTTCTGGCTGCCGGGGTCAGTGACCCCCATTTGAAAGCTGGAAAGATGCAGAAGGGGAAGGCAAACATTTCAAAAACTATAAAAAAAAAATAAACAATGAAGACCAATTGCAAAGTTTGCTAGAAATATGATATTCTATAACATAATAAAAGTTAATTTAACGGTGAACCAAAATGGCATTGCTTCCAGCTGGCTGCACGCAGTGTTCATCTCCCATAGGCCTCCTGTTGTGTTATAACCCCCTACCAAGGAGCTAGACAGGGTATTGCCATTCTTAGGGGTGAGGAGGGGAGGCTATGAGTGGGGCAGTTGTACAGGACCCTATACGTTCTCTCATAACAGCATATGGATTCCCGAGGCCATAGACCCTGATTGTATATCTGCCATATTGGGGAGGGTGATGGTTTCAGTCCTATACACAAAGGCTGATGCACAAAAGGGGTTATTCACCGCTAAATAAACTGGGCATGTGGGGTGATGTAGAGATTGATATTCTATGACAGGTTGCAATTGGTCTTCACTTTTTATTTCCTTTGTTCAGCAGCTCTCCAGTTTGGAATTTTAGCAGCTATCTGGTTGCTAGGGTCCACACTGCCCTAGCAACCAGGCAGTGGTTTGAACGAGACACTGGAATATAAATAGGAGAAGGGCTGAATAGACTTATAGGTAATTAAAAGTAACAATAACATTGTAGCCTCACTGAGCTGCTGGGGGTCAGCGCCCCCCTTGGGAATACTGCAGAGAGTCACAGAAGAAAAAGATGGCAAATTATTCAAAAACTGTAAGGAATAAACAATGAAAAACTGCTAAGATTTGGCCATTCTATAGCATACTAATAGTTACCTGAAAGGTGAACTGGCCCCTTAAGGGATCCCGATTCAGTAGTCAGAACCAGCAAAATAGGGGCCTGGCAGGGGAGGGAGAGAGAGATACAGATTCCTGGTCGGTTTCCTGGTACCAGTGACATCATGGCTCTCTGGGCCCCGACGCTGTTTGCTAAACATTGCGTTGCTTGCGGAGGTGATGGGACAAAAGCCCAAGTGAGGGTGACATTCAGCATACAGGGACCCATCTCAGCACTAGCACCCTGACTGCTGCTCACTGGGTACTGACATTCTGTCCAACTGGGTCACTATGTAACATTTGGGCCTGAGAGGCACCGGCCTCAATGCTAATCATCAGAACTAGCCGAGCTTATCCCAACTATAGCTGCACTGTATAACCACATGGGGGCGATGTACCCAACTATAGCTGCACTGTATAACCACATGGGGGCGATGTACCCAACTGTAGCTGCACTGTATAACCACATGGGGGCGATGTACCCAACTGTAGCTGCACTGTATAACCACATGGGGGCGATGTACCCAACTATAGCTGCACTGTATAACCACATGGGGGCGATGTACCCAACTATAGCTGCACTGTATAACCACATGGGGGCGATGTACCCAACTATAGCTGCACTGTATAACCACATGGGGGCGATGTACCCAACTATAGCTGCACTGTATAACCACATGGGGGCGATGTACCCAACTATAGCTGCACTGCATAACCACATGGGGGCGATGTACCCAACTATAGCTGCACTGTATAACCACATGGGGGCGATGTACCCAACTGTAGCTGCACTGTATAACCACATGGG
Source organism: Xenopus tropicalis (assembly GCF_000004195.4). NCBI lineage: Eukaryota > Metazoa > Chordata > Amphibia > Anura > Pipidae > Xenopus > Xenopus tropicalis. The sequence goes on from NC_030678.2 coordinate 13,977,421, forward strand.
GGCGATGTACACAACTGTAGCTGCACCGTATAACCACACAGGGCAATGTACCCAACTGTAGCTGCACCGTATAACCACATGGGGGCGATGTACCCAACTCTAGCTGCACCATATAACCACACAGGGCAATGTACCCAACTGTAGCTGCACCGTATAACCACATGGGGGCGATGTACCCAACTCTAGCTGCACCATATAACCACATGGGGGCAATGTACCCAACTGTAGCTGCACCATATAACCACATGGGGGCGATGTACCCAACTGTAGCTGCACCATATAACCACATGGGGGCAATGTACCCAACTGTAGCTGCACCATATAACCACACAGGGCGATGTACCCAACTTTAGCTGCACTGTATAACCACATGGGGGCGATGTACCCAACTGTAGCTGCACCGTATAACCACACAGGGCAATGTACCCAACTATAGCTGCACCATATAACCACATGGGGGCGATGTACCCAACTGTAGCTGCACCGTATAACCACACGGGGGCGATGTACCCAACTGTAGCTGCACCATATAACCACACAGGGCAATGTACCCAACTGTAGCTGCACCGTATAACCACACGGGGGCGATGTACCCAACTGTAGCTGCACCATATAACCACACGGGGGCGATGTACCCAACTGTAGCTGCACCGTATAACCACACAGGGCAATGTACCCAACTGTAGCTGCACCGTATAACCACACAGGGCAATGTACCCAACTGTAGCTGCACCGTATAACCACATGGGGGCGATGTACCCAACTGTACCTGCACTGTATAACCACACAGGGGGCGATGTACCCAACTGTAGCTGCACCGTATAACCACAAGGGGCAATGTACCCAACTGTAGCTGCACCGTATAACCACAAGGGGCGATGTACCCAACTGTAGCTGCACCGTATAACCACACAGGGCAATGTACACAACTGTAGCTGCACCGTATAACCACACGGTGGCGATGTACCCACTGTAGCTGCACTGTATAACCACACGGGGGCGATGTACACAACTGTAGCTGCACCGTATAACCACATGGGGGCGATGTACACAACTGTAGCTGCACCGTATAACCACACAGGGCCATGTACCCAACTGTAGCTGCACCATATAACCACACGGGGGCGATGTACCCAACTGTAGCTGCACCGTATAACCACACGGGGCGATGTACCCAACTGTAGCTGCACCATATAACCACACAGGGCAATGTACCCAACTGTAGCTGCACCGTATAACCACACGGGGGCGATGTACCCAACTGTAGCTGCACCATATAACCACACAGGGCCATGTACCCAACTGTAGCTGCACCGTATAACCACACGGGGCGATGTACCCAACTGTAGCTGCACCATATAACCACACAGGGCAATGTACCCAACTGTAGCTGCACCGTATAACCACACGGGGGCGATGTACCCAACTGTAGCTGCACCATATAACCACACGGGGGCGATGTACCCAACTGTAGCTGCACCGTATAACCACACAGGGCAATGTACCCAACTGTAGCTGCACCGTATAACCACACAGGGCAATGTACCCAACTGTAGCTGCACCGTATAACCACACGGGGGCGATGTACACAACTGTAGCTGCACCGGCCTTCTACTTCAGAGGTTCTGGGCAATTATTGTGTTTTCTGGTGGACTGAGGAGCAGGACCCCCCCCCCATCACAAGCTTTGGGGCCCCATACAAGTTATAATATGGCCCCCCCATAAACACAAGTGCGCAGCACTAACATTCTGGCAGCTGATAATAATAATAAGCAGTTCATGAGGAGAGTTTCACTGATTAATGTGCTAATAAACAGTCACCTATAGGGTCGGGTTGCCACCTTTTTCCCTTTAGAATACCAGCCTTCGGATTTAGGGGGCGGGCATAAATGTCACTTGGGGGCCAGGCAATGATGTCACAGGATGGAGAAATGGGCGGGCTGGGGGAATGGGCATATGGGGTAGGGAAATGGGCATATGGGGTAGGAAAATGGGCATATGGGCTGGGGGAATGGGCATATGGGCTGGGGGAATGGGCATATGGGCTGGGGGAATGGGCATATGGGCTGGGGGAATGGGCATATGGGGTAGGGAAATGGGCATATGGGGTAGGGAAATGGGCTTATGGGCTGGGGGAATGGGCATGTGGGCTGGGGGAATGGGCATATGGGCTGGGGGAATGGGCATATGGGGTAGGGAAATGGGCATATGGGCTGGGGGAATGGGCATATGGGCTGGGGGAATGGGCATATGGGCTGGGGGAATGGGCATATGGGCTGGGGGAATGGGCATATGGGGTAGGGAAATGGGCATATGGGCTGGGGGAATGGGCATATGAGCAGGGGGAATGGGCATGTGGGTGGGGGAATGGGCATATGGGGTAGGGAAATGGGCATTTGGGCTGGGGGAATGGGCACGTGGGGTAGGGAACTGGGCATGTGGGTGGGGGAATGGGCATTTGGGCTGGGGGAATGGGCATTTGGGCTGGGGGAATGGGCACATGGGCTGGGGGAATGGGCACATGGGGTAGGGAACTGGGCATATGGGGTAGGAAATGGGCATATGGGCTGGGGGAATGGGCATATGGGCTGGGGGAATGGGCATATGGGGTAGGGAAATGGGCATGTGGGCTGGGGGAATGGGCATATGGGGTAGGGAAATGGGCATGTGGGCTGGGGGAATGGGCATATGGGGTAGGGAAATGGGCATATGGGGTAGGGAAATGGGCTTATGGGCTGGGGGAATGGGCATATGGGCTGGGGGAATGGGCATGTGGGTGGGGGAATGGGCACATGGGGTAGGGAACTGGGCATATGGGCTGGGGGAATGGGCATATGGGCTGGGGGAATGGGCATATGGGGTAGAGAAATGGGCATATGGGGTAGTAAATGGGCATATGGGCTGGGGGAATGGGCATATGGGCTGGGGAATGGGCACATGGGGTAGGGAACTGGGCATATGGGCTGGGGGAATGGGCATATGGGCTGGGGGAATGGGCATATGGGCTGGGGGAATGGGCATATGGGGTAGGGAAATGGACATATGGGCTGGGGAATGGGCATATGGGCTGGGGGAATGGGCATGTGGGCTGGGGAATGGGCACATGGGCTGGGGAATGGGCACATGGGCTGGGGAATGGGCATATGGGCTGGGGGAATGGGCACATGGGGTAGGGAACTGGGCATATGGGCTGGGGGAATGGGCATATGGGGTAGGGAAATGGGCATATGGGCTGGGGGAATGGGCATGTGGGTGGGGGAATGGGCATATGGGGTAGGGAAATGGGCATTTGGGCTGGGGGAATGGGCACATGGGGTAGGGAACTGGGCATGTGGGTGGGGGAATGGGCATTTGGGCTGGGGGAATGGGCATATGGGGTAGGGAAATGGGCTTATGGGGTAGGGAAATGGGCATATGGGCTGGGGGAATGGGCATGTGGATGGGGGAATGGGCACATGGGCTGGGGGAATGGGCACATGGGGTAGGGAACTGGGCATATGGGGTAGGAAATGGGCATATGGGCTGGGGGAATGGGCATATGGGGTAGGGGAATGGGCATATGGGCTGGGGGAATGGGCATATGGGGTAGGGAAATGGGCATGTGGGCTGGGGGAATGGGCATATGGGGTAGGGAAATGGGCTTATGGGCTGGGGGAATGGGCATATGGGCTGGGGGAATGGGCATGTGGGTGGGGGAATGGGCACATGGGGTAGGGAACTGGGCATATGGGCTGGGGGAATGGGCATATGGGCTGGGGGAATGGGCATATGGGGTAGAGAAATGGGCATATGGGGTAGTAAATGGGCATATGGGCTGGGGGAATGGGCATATGGGGTAGGGAAATGGGCATATGGGCTGGGGGAATGGGCATATGAGCAGGGGGAATGGGCATGTGGGTGGGGGAATGGGCATATGGGGTAGGGAAATGGGCATTTGGGCTGGGGGAATGGGCACGTGGGGTAGGGAACTGGGCATGTGGGTGGGGGAATGGGCATTTGGGCTGGGGGAATGGGCATTTGGGCTGGGGGAATGGGCACATGGGCTGGGGGAATGGGCACATGGGGTAGGGAACTGGGCATATGGGGTAGGAAATGGGCATATGGGCTGGGGGAATGGGCATATGGGCTGGGGGAATGGGCATATGGGGTAGGGAAATGGGCATGTGGGCTGGGGGAATGGCATATGGGGTAGGGAAATGGGCATGTGGGCTGGGGGAATGGGCATATGGGGTAGGGAAATGGGCATATGGGGTAGGGAAATGGGCTTATGGGCTGGGGGAATGGGCATATGGGCTGGGGGAATGGGCATGTGGGTGGGGGAATGGGCACATGGGGTAGGGAACTGGGCATATGGGCTGGGGGAATGGGCATATGGGCTGGGGGAATGGGCATATGGGGTAGAGAAATGGGCATATGGGGTAGTAAATGGGCATATGGGCTGGGGGAATGGGCATATGGGCTGGGGGAATGGGCATATGGGCTGGGGGAATGGGCACATGGGGTAGGGAACTGGGCATATGGGCTGGGGAATGGGCATATGGGCTGGGGGAATGGGCATATGGGGTAGGGAAATGGACATATGGGCTGGGGAATGGGCATATGGGCTGGGGGAATGGGCATGTGGGCTGGGGAATGGGCACATGGGCTGGGGAATGGGCACATGGGCTGGGGAATGGGCATATGGGCTGGGGGAATGGGCACATGGGGTAGGGAACTGGGCATATGGGCTGGGGGAATGGGCATATGGGGTAGGGAAATGGGCATATGGGCTGGGGGAATGGGCATGTGGGTGGGGGAATGGGCATATGGGGTAGGGAAATGGGCATTTGGGCTGGGGGAATGGGCACATGGGGTAGGGAACTGGGCATGTGGGTGGGGGAATGGGCATTTGGGCTGGGGGAATGGGCATATGGGGTAGGGAAATGGGCTTATGGGGTAGGGAAATGGGCATATGGGCTGGGGGAATGGGCATGTGGATGGGGGAATGGGCACATGGGCTGGGGGAATGGGCACATGGGGTAGGGAACTGGGCATATGGGGTAGGAAATGGGCATATGGGCTGGGGGAATGGGCATATGGGGTAGGGGAATGGGCATATGGGCTGGGGGAATGGGCATATGGGGTAGGGAAATGGGCATGTGGGCTGGGGGAATGGGCATATGGGGTAGGGAAATGGGCTTATGGGCTGGGGGAATGGGCATATGGGCTGGGGGAATGGGCATGTGGGTGGGGGAATGGGCACATGGGGTAGGGAACTGGGCATATGGGCTGGGGGAATGGGCATATGGGCTGGGGGAATGGGCATATGGGGTAGAGAAATGGGCATATGGGGTAGTAAATGGGCATATGGGCTGGGGGAATGGGCATATGGGCTGGGGGAATGGGCACATGGGGTAGGGAACTGGGCATATGGGCTGGGGGAATGGGCATATGGGCTGGGGGAATGGGCATATGGGGTAGGGAAATGGACATATGAGCTGGGGGAATGGGCATATGAGCTGGGGGAATGGGCATGTGGGCTGGGGAATGGGCACATGGGCTGGGGAATGGGCACATGGGCTGGGGAATGGGCACATGGGCTGGGGGAATGGGCACATGGGGTAGGGAACTGGGCATATGGGCTGGGGGAATGGGCATATGGGGTAGGGAAATGGGCATATGGGCTGGGGGAATGGGCATATGAGCAGGGGGAATGGGCATGTGGGTGGGGGAATGGGCATATGGGGTAGGGAAATGGGCATTTGGGCTGGGGGAATGGGCACATGGGGTAGGGAACTGGGCATGTGGGTGGGGGAATGGGCATTTGGGCTGGGGGAATGGGCATATGGGGTAGGGAAATGGGCTTATGGGGTAGGGAAATGGGCATATGGGCTGGGGGAATAGGCATGTGGATGGGGGAATGGGCACATGGGCTGGGGGAATGGGCATATGGGGTAGGGAACTGGGCATATGGGGTAGGAAATGGGCATATGGGCTGGGGGAATGGGCATATGGGGTAGGGGAATGGGCATATGGGCTGGGGGAATGGGCATATGGGGTAGGGAAATGGGCATGTGGGCTGGGGGAATGGGCATATGGGGTAGGGAAATGGGCATATGGGGTAGGGAAATGGGCTTATGGGCTGGGGGAATGGGCATATGGGCTGGGGGAATGGGCATGTGGGTGGGGGAATGGGCACATGGGGTAGGGAACTGGGCATATGGGCTGGGGGAATGGGCATATGGGCTGGGGGAATGGGCATATGGGCTGGGGGAATGGGCATATGGGGTAGAGAAATGGGTATATGGGGTAGTAAATGGGCATATGGGCTGGGGGAATGGGCATATGGGCTGGGGGAATGGGCATATGGGCTGGGGGAATGGGCACATGGGGTAGGGAACTGGGCATATGGGCTGGGGGAATGGGCATATGGGCTGGGGGAATGGGCATATGGGGTAGGGAAATGGACATATGGGCTGGGGAATGGGCATATGAGCTGGGGGAATGGGCATGTGGGCTGGGGAATGGGCACATGGGCTGGGGAATGGGCACATGGGCTGGGGAATGGGCACATGGGCTGGGGAATGGGCATATGGGGTAGGGAAATGGGCATATGGGCTGGGGGAATGGGCACATGGGGTAGGGAACTGGGCATGTGGGTAGGGGAATGGGCATGTGGGTGGGGGAATGGGCATGTGGGTGGGGGAATGGGCATATGGGCTGGGGAATGGGCATATGGGCTGGGGGAATCTGCACATGGGGTAGGGAACTGGGCATGTGGGTGGGGGAATGGGCATATGGGCTGGGGGAATGGGCATGTGGGTGGGGGAATGGGCATGTGGGTGGGGGAATGGGCATGTGGGTGGGGGAATGGGCATGTGGGTGGGGGAATGGGCATATCGGGTAGGGAAATGGGCATTTGGGGTAGGGAAATGGGCATATGGGGTAGGAAATGGGCATATGGGCTGGGGGAATGGGCATATGGGGTAGGGAAATGGGCATATGGGGTAGGGAAATGGGCATATGGGGTAGGGAAATGGGCATATGGGGTAGGGAAATGGGCATATGGGGTAGGAAATGGACATATGGGCTGGGGAATGGGCATATGGGCTGGGGGAATGGGCATATGAGCTGGGGGAATGGGCATGTGGGCTGGGGAATGGGCACATGGGCTGGGGAATGGGCACATGGGCTGGGGGAATGGGCACATGGGGTAGGGAACTGGGCATATGGGCTGGGGGAATGGGCATATGGGGTAGGGAAATGGGCATATGGGCTGGGGGAATGGGCATATGAGCAGGGGGAATGGGCATGTGGGTGGGGGAATGGGCATATGGGGTAGGGAAATGGGCATTTGGGCTGGGGGAATGGGCACATGGGGTAGGGAACTGGGCATGTGGGTGGGGGAATGGGCATTTGGGCTGGGGGAATGGGCATATGGGGTAGGGAAATGGGCTTATGGGGTAGGGAAATGGGCATATGGGCTGGGGGAATGGGCATGTGGATGGGGGAATGGGCACATGGGCTGGGGGAATGGGCACATGGGGTAGGGAACTGGGCATATGGGGTAGGAAATGGGCATATGGGCTGGGGGAATGGGCATATGGGGTAGGGGAATGGGCATATGGGCTGGGGGAATGGGCATATGGGGTAGGGAAATGGGCATGTGGGCTGGGGGAATGGGCATATGGGGTAGGGAAATGGGCATATGGGGTAGGGAAATGGGCTTATGGGCTGGGGGAATGGGCATATGGGCTGGGGGAATGGGCATGTGGGTGGGGGAATGGGCACATGGGCTGGGGGAATGGGCATATGGGCTGGGGGAATGGGCATATGGGGTAGAGAAATGGGCATATGGGGTAGTAAATGGGCATATGGGCTGGGGGAATGGGCATATGGGCTGGGGGAATGGGCATATGGGCTGGGGGAATGGGCACATGGGGTAGGGAACTGGGCATATGGGCTGGGGGAATGGGCATATGGGCTGGGGGAATGGGCATATGGGCTGGGGAATGGGCATATGGGCTGGGGGAATGGGCATATGAGCTGGGGGAATGGGCATGTGGGCTGGGGAATGGGCACATGGGCTGGGGAATGGGCACATGGGCTGGGGAATGGGCATATGGGCTGGGGAATGGGCATATGGGGTAGGGAAATGGGCATATGGGCTGGGGGAATGGGCATATGGGCTGGGGGAATGGGCACATGGGGTAGGGAACTGGGCATGTGGGTGGGGGAATGGGCATATGGGCTGGGGAATGGGCATATGGGCTGGGGGAATGTGCACATGGGGTAGGGAACTGGGCATGTGGGTGGGGGAATGGGCATATGGGGTAGGGAAATGGGCATGTGGGCTGGGGGAATGGGCATGTGGGTGGGGGAATGGGCATGTGGGTGGGGGAATGGGCATATGGGGTAGGGAAATGGGCATTTGGGGTAGGGAAATGGGCATATGGGGTAGGAAATGGGCATATGGGCTGGGGGAATGGGCATATGGGGTAGGGAAATGGGCATATGGGGTGGGGAAATGGGCATATGGGGTAGGGAATGGGCATATGGGCTGGGGGAATGGGCATATGGGGTAGGGAAATGGGCATATGGGGTAGGGAAATGGGCATATGGGGTAGGGAAATGGGCATATGGGGTAGGAAATGGGCATATGGGGTAGGGAAATGGGCATGTGGGCGGGGGAATGGGCATGTGGGTGGGGGAATGGGCATATGGGGTAGGGAAATGGGCATATGGGCTGGGGGAATGGGCATATGGGGTAGGGAAATGGGCATATGGGCTGGGGGAATGGGCATATGGGGTAGGAAATGGGCATATGGGGTAGGGAAATGGGCATATGGGGTAGGGAAATGGGCATATGGGCTGGGGGAATGGGCATATGGGGTAGGGAAATGGGCATATGGGGTAGGGAAATGGGCATATGGGCTGGGGGAATGGGCATATGGGCTGGGGGAATGGGCATATGGGCTGGGGGAATGGGCACATGGGGATATGGCTGGGGCAGACACTGTTTCTATTTAAAAGCGGCAGATCGGCCAGAGAGAGAGTCATTTATGAGAGATTTATGGGGAGGGTTTCCAGCCTTACAGACGGCAGGTATATTGGCAGTACATTTGTAATTCTTTTAAACCTGTCGTCCTAATAAATAATTCCATATTCTCCTCTATTGTGGCATAAACTTCACTTACACTATATAAATCATTTTAAAACTGAAAATTCATGTATAATAACGGAGCGTACGCTTAGCGCGTTCATGCTCTCCCGACGCACAAATCAGGAGGGGGTATATATAACCCACAGCCCCCCCCCCCATAAGCATTAACCCTTACTAAGACATATATATAAGAAAAAATAATCACATTTACAATGATAAGAAATATAATAAAATAGACACACCATCTTAATCAAAACATGAAGGGCCCCTACCCCGGCCCTGGTGAATCGCACCGGCCCAGACCCGATCCCTGCCGGCACCCCCCCTGGGCCCCCGGTCTCCCTCCCCTGATGCACTAAAAGTAAGATTAATTTACACACGCTTGGGGGGCGTCAGGCAGGTACTGGAGGCACCAGGACACCGGGAAAATACCCAGTGGGCCCCAGCGGCCCACACCCGACCCTGTTGCTGCTTTCCCTGGCTGCCGAAGTCCTCCCCTGACGCGTTTCACATATGTGCATTCAGGGGAGGATGTCGGGCAGGGGCCCCTGTGGGGGGATATTGGGGGTGCGCGGCAAGGGACCCTGCAGGAGATGCATCTGGCAGAGGTACCTTGGGGGGAGCGGGGCCTGCACCCCCCCAGTCCGACCCTGGCTGGGGGTCCTGTTGGGGTAGAAAGTGGGTTTATTATCTAGAACTTGGAACTGGGCCCTGTAACAGAATCCCCAGTACTTACATATACTTTCCTGTATATAGTGAGATCCCTTTCCATATCCTGTGGAGAATCACATCTCAGACTGACATGTCTCACATTTCTCTGGGGCTCAGAACCCCAATCAGCAGCATTACATAGAGATTCAGGCCTGTCACTGGCAACTGCCCCTTCATACGCAGCTCTAATTATCATGGGGTAAAGCCTCTCTATAAAAACCGGTCCCATAATTGCATGACACCCAGGGGCGAGCCAAGCCAACCGGGCGCCCTAGGCAAGCCGCTCGACCACCTCGCCCTGCACCTTCTCCCCCCTCGTGTGTGCTTTGGCGCAAGTGCAGTTTGGGGGGGTGCGATGTGATGGGTCATTGCCCCCACCCCGTAATGACAAGCGGCGGGTCAATGACAATGGAGCGCGGACTAGGAGTAGGAAGGAGAGGCTCCCCCCCCCCGTCGTTGTGCCCTAGGCAGCTGCCCCTTCTGCCTTTCCCCTAATACCTATACAATCGCCAATATAACTATAAGGATTCCAATCTCCATAGACATGGAGCCGCTCAGACCAACCCATAAAAAGACTGGAATCCGTGGGAGGCAAAAGAAGGATCCTGCAGGGAAGGGGCATCTGCCACTAACGCTACATGATCTCGGCAGGATTGAGCTGATTCGGAAAAGTAGCCGTTTGGACGCATAATAAGTCTGGAAAAATCCAAGACCTTTTTTCGGCGCTAAAAAATCAGAAAAAAAATCCAACTGTTTGTAAATGCCCTCCTTAGTGTATGAACCCAACGGGGTATTCAGTGTTGTACTGGGGCCACATGGAACCCAATGGTGAGACTGGGCTACATACACACATGGCAACATAAGCCCAATTCTTTAACCCTTCCTGCACCTTGTGGAGCTAAATAACTTAAGTAGTGGTTCAGCTTTAAGTTAACACCACGGTCCCCAAACTTTTCAGTTGGTCACTAGGGGACTGCAATTTTACTTTTGAAAAGTGGGCGGTGCCATCAACAATCAATCAGATTTCACCTATTGATTTTTATTGGTTTGTTGCCAGGCTTCCCAAACTTTGCATAGTCAGACACTGGGTGACTACGCATTTAAGGTTTTTTGTATTTTTGTAAGTGGGTGGAGCCACCAACAGCCAATCAGATTTTACCTATTGACTCTAAATGGGGAAATCCAACCTGCTGCCATTCTCACAGTATTAACACCAGGGTCCCCAAACTTTGACATGACCTATGTATATTCATATTTTAAAAAGTAGTTTTTTCGTGTCAGTATCACTTTAACTCTTAATATCTTGGAATTTAAAAATTCATCAATTTTACTTCAACTTGTTTTTAAAGTTTACTTATCCTTTAACTGCAGTAAGGTCACAAACTCAAACGTTTATTAAACAGCCGCAATCACAAAGCCACATCCCTTTTCCTTAGAACGGAAGAAATAACATCTTCTCTGGAGCCTCAGTCACTATCACTGACATCTCGGCCTAAAGGCCCACTAACCCGACAACATCAAATGTAGCCTGAAATAAGAGCAAGCACATTGGCTCGTTTACTAAAGAGAACCGTTTATTGTGAAAAAACTGCCATGGTTGGAACAGGTAACAGACTGAATGCAACATTAGGATCAAGAAATTCTGGAACAAAGGATGAAGAGATGCAAGAACATTCCGGAAATAACCTAAGCTTTATGAAAGCCAATAGATACTTTAGATACTAAAGGGGAGCAGGCAGGGATTTTGATTCATGGAGATTTATGGACTTGGTAACAAGGGAGTGCAAATTACTGATGACTGTATGGAATTTTATGTTGTCCTTTATGTCACAGGACAAAGTGTAACACAGAGGGTCTCAGCTCCATCCCAACTTGGCCCTGTGGTTTAATCAAATGAGCAGAACTGTAGCCAATATGGCCACCAATGCACTGGGTTGATTTAGTTGTTTGGCTCCTTGACAAATTACAGTGTATGTTCAGCTTTAGTTAAACTGGGAGCCTTTACTGAGACTTTTGCATATGTTAAGTAGTGTAATTGCCATGGTAAAGAATATATATTTATGAATTGGGGCTATGCTGATAGTAGTTATATCTCATTTATTTCCCTTAGCCCAGGGCTGTCCTCCTGGAGGATCAAAACTGAATGTGGCCCCCACAAAATTTTATAACCCCCATGATTGACCTAGGGCTTCACCTACTTCTTTGTTATCCGTATTTTTACATGCATACATATAGGTGGTGTTGCTACATTGCTTGCCTCTATTAAGACTTTCCACCAAAGCCTCACTAACATTGTGCTGCTGCACTGCTGAGTCCGTATGCAGAAGGCACTTCCATGTAGGCAATAAGACTGGAATAAGACGATAAAAGGGGGAAATAAATGAATAATAAACTCAACTTATCAACAGGAACAAAGTCAATGTACATGTAGTCAAACAAGTAAAATATCTGAAAGTATTGGAATGTGTATTGAATGAGCCAAATGGGGAAAACTGCCCCTACAGGTACCTGGCAAAAGACTGACTGCGTGTATGGGCCATACCACCTAAATGCTATTCTCTAATGTATGCATACAGACTCAGGGAGCCTACTCGGCAACAGCATAGCACTCAGCATATAGCGGATAGGTCTGTTAGGCAGGCTCAGAAACAGCACAAAACATCATCTTCTTAGCAGGCAGCCATCTTGAACATCAGGTTCTTGAACACAAAAGGGTTTTTACAGCAGTTGAAGATTGTCAGTTCACACATAAACCTCGGGCACTGATAAAGCTCTGTGGGAAAAAAGCAGAGAGGATAAGTGAATACTGGGGAACATTTTCTATATATAATGAACTGAAGGAGGCAGAAATGGTATATACATGGAAATGCAGAGCAGCCCTAAGAGGGTCCTAGGGCAAGTTACCCAGTAGAGAGAATCCATACTGAAGGACTAGTCAATAAGCAGGTGATTCTGCAATCAAGCATGGGGGGGGGGGGGGGTGAAGGGCTCCTCTAAAGTGCCAAAAACAAAGCAAGTGAAGAAACGTATGCAAAAGGAATGTCTTTTAAAGTTGGTAACTTCCTACCATACAAGTCAATATGGAAGGTCTGTAGGATCTCTTACCAGCATCTATTTGGTATACTCCAGCTCAGCTTGCCATCCGGTCCTAGTTTAACTGCACCACTAGCCACGAGCTGCAGTGCTGCCGGGAAGGCTCTGTGTTCTGCCTTCTTAACCCTTTCTGACAAGCTCTCCTCTGTGTCACCCAGCTCTACGGGAACAGCCTCCTGGAAGACTATAGCCCCAGCATCTACTTCCTCCTGCAAAATACAAGCTTGAATGAGAGTACAGAAGCACAATATGGAGCACATACTGTCATGGCGTTATCCCGACACCCACTTGGGGAAGCAAAAGATGGACACTTACAGCTACAAAGTGAACTGTGCATCCTGTGAGCCTCACACCGGCTTCCAGTACCAGCTTATGTGCGTTGGCTCCTTTAAACGAGGGCAGCAAAGATGGGTGGACATTTAGAATCTTCCCTACAGGGAAAAAAAAAAAAAGGGTTAAACCATTACACAATGATTTTTTTTAAAGCTTTATAACAGCTGCAACTGGTACATAATAATAATAATACCAATAATAATAACTGGGTAACACGAGCACCATCTAACTGCTATGGTTTCCCACACGGAGTAAACGGAGCACATTATAACATTCCCCTGTACTCGCAGGATAAATGTATTTCTTTATTAAACCTACCCTCCCACTTTCTGACAAAGGGTCCGGATAAAATTCTCATGAATCCCGCCAGGCAGACAAACTGAATGGAATACTCCTGAAGGACTTTATCAACGGCGTTGTCAAACTCAATGCGGTTGCAGTACTGTTTGTGGTCTAAGACCTGGAACAAGAAGCAAATATCAAATTATTTGTAGGTAAAGCCGCTACCCTGTGAAGTTATTTCAAAAAATAATTTCCCCTTTAGAATCACTAATGCAATGAGCAGCAGCACAACTTACCACCGTAGGGATCCCGGCGCTCTCTGCTTTCTTCAGTCCCCCGGCCCCGGCTTTGTTGGAGATGACGAGGGCTATGTAAGCTGCACTATTTGGTGACTTAGTGCTTGCTATTAAGGCCTCCATATTCGTCCCTTTTAAACAAGGAGCATTAGCGTTAATTGACTCGTTGCTCTATGTTCCTGGGTCACAGTGGCCATATTACTACATATAACCCATTATTGCATAAGAAACTATCCTACTGAAGCATCCCAATGTAAATCTAGATTCTAATAAAAAGGAGACACTAAGAACTAAAGAATATTCCTGTTGCAGGTCTTTTAAGGTCTCTATAAAGGCCTTTCTTGATCTGTTGCTAACTCCCTGCTAAAGCCCAGGCTAAAATCCTCCCACTTTCATACAGGAAATAATTCCTACCTGTCCCAGAGATGAGGACAGCCACTCGCACTTTGTCTTTGTTTGCTGCCCCCTGCAGGCTGGAGGGCTGTTCCGGCACATAATGCTTCACCTCAGAGTCGGTTCTGGTAAAAGCCTCCGTTAGGTTTTTGATTTCAACACTGCAAGAGTCTTTCACAAGGCAAGGGATATTCAGTTATGTGTTTGTGTACTTAAAGTGTCACACAGCGCTATACAATAGACAAAGAAGAAGGGGCAAAGGGATATTATAAAGACTGGAAATACTTAGCCTTCTATACCTATACCAGCTTCCCTATGCTCTAAGTGACATTCTAGGAGGCATATTTATTATAGAACGTAAGCCAACATCACTGCCCTGCCCATAGCAACCAATTAGATCATTCCTTTTGTTTTCTAGCATGTAGGTGACCATTTAATTCTAATTGCTAATTGGTTGCTATTGGCAACATCGCTGGTGATTCTGGCTTACACACTATAATAAATATGCCCCTTGGTGTTCATGCTGAACTTGATAACATACCTTTGGCACGTGGGATCACTGCTCCGATGATCCAGGCCTCCTCTTCTCTCTGCACATCTCTCAGGACCTGTCTGGCCAATTGTTTCCCCACTATTAGGACTGCACCTATCCCACAGTTGAATGTCCGGGTCATTTCTTCCTCTGACAGGTTTCCCTCTTTCTGCAGCCAGGAGAAGATCCCTGGAATCTTCCAACAACTTGCATCTGAAAGGCAAGGAGCAACTGAATCACTTTGAACCAATTTTTCTTACCAGGTTCTAGAAGGTGCTTTATGACAAGCAAATATCTGTAATAATAATGATGATAATCTACAATCTCAATATGGTGCCTAATATTTGCCACTGAATAAAACTGACTGATTATCGTCATTAAGTGGTAGCAGTATTGTCGTTCCTTACCCAGTGAGACCCCAACGGATGATGGAAGGACACGAGGGATATTTTCCAGTAGGCCTCCTCCAGTGATATGCGCATAGGCCTTCACGCTCCCGGATTTCAGCACAGCTAGGAGCGTCTTACTGTAAATTTTTGTTGGAGTGAGCAGAGTCTCTCCTGAAAGGGAGGCGAGAGGTAAGATCATATGGACTGCGGCACAATGGAGGCACATAGATGGGGACCAATAAAACACAGCAAATATGCGCAGGGAATACCTTGTAGCTATAGAGTCTGATTAAGGAGGGACCCTCCTACCCAAGGCACAGAGAACATTACCCATTAATATAAAGGCACGGGGCTTACTTCCTATAGAAGAGGAACACAACCAACACAACAAGTCCCCTTGTAACGTGCTGGCATTAGGGCTCTTACCGAGAGTCTGCTCGCCACAGCCTGCTGGTGCTGGGTGGGAGAAATCTAGGGATGACTTCTCTAGAACCTTCCTCACAAGGCTGAAGCCATTGCTGTGAACTCCAGAGGAGGCAATTCCTATAACCAAGTCGCCGGCTTGTATCGAGTCCAACTGGGGGAGCATCCGGCCTCTTTCCACGGCCCCCACAGCGAACCCAGCTAGGTCATACTCTCCTGGAGAATACATTCCCGGCATCTCAGCCGTTTCACCCCCTGCCATGTACACAAGCAGAGAGATAAATATAAAACCGGAAAACAGATTTAGAATTCATAACAATCTTTTTTGCCTAATATACCCATCACTGTAATATGTTCCTTCAAAAAGTATGAACAAATACCATTTGTATATGCTGAAATCCAGCTGCAAAACAGTTCTTCTCTTTCTGCATCATTTTAAATCCTGGCAGGGGAGGAGGGACTAAAACATTGATGTTACAAATTGTAACAAAATTCTCCACAGCTTACAGACAGCATGCAGGAACTACATAACCCACAATGCATTGCACTGTGATGTTCCTTTCCTTATTGACTTCACGTGTGCAGCAGGGAATTGTGGGATTGGGAGGATGCAGGCTGAAGGCAGGCTGAAGGCAGGCGACTACTGTTACATTTTATTTGAGTCACAAAGTAGCCAGCCAGATCAGCAGGGGAACAGGGGGCGGGGCTTAGGAAACTGCTACAAACCATATTATTACATTAAACATCATGAAAAAGCTGCATATTTTAATTGATTTATATTGCAAAGTTGCTTGAAATCATGTTTACTTTTCAAAAAGCTTAAGTTGTTTTTGGGTGGCGTTCCCCTTACCTAGGAGGGCGCAACCAGCCTTTTTGCACGCTGCGGCTATTCCAGAAACGACAGATTGAGCCACTGCCACATCTAGGGACCCACATGCGAAATAATCCAGGAAAAACAGCGGCTCTGCCCCCTGCGCCAGAATATCATTGACACACATGGCTACCAGGTCCTGCCCAATGGTGTCGTGCTTATTGCAGGCCTGTGCAATCTGCCAAAAATGAGACTAAAAATCAGATCATGGGAGAGATTTGTTTTTGAACTATGGGAAAATCTAATCTATTAATACACAGTCACCCAGATATTAAATAGGACACTATATGATAATATATGACTATATTATTTCACATGAACTCATGAAGACTGGGCTGAGCTTGCCTTCCATCAATGATAAACCCATCTGCAAGGTTTTCTAATGGGTGTTTAATGGGAATTAATGGAGCACACAAGCACAGGAAGGCCCAGGTTCCCAGAAGCTCCATAGTTGCCTGCACTCTCAGGTAGAGCCATACATACAAACTGTGCAGTTATCCCAAAGCATTGCTTAGCATAGGGAATAGGTTTGCTATGAACAGACTGATAGCAAACTGCAGCTATGCCTGTAGAATATTATAAACGTATGAAGATTATAACACAATGGGAGGGCAAAGGAGGGTGATAAGGAACATTGTGGCCAGACAGGTAGCAGTGAACAGAAGCCTACACTGAGCCTTTAGCACCCTTATAAAAACTTGGGTGGAACCAAAGCAAGAGGGGAATATTTATATATTTACATCTTAATAACAAGAGTGCAAAGGGATAGTTAAAAATGAAAGTATTAATCTCCTAGTTTGGCCATACACTGACTGCGATGATCCAGCAATGCTTTCAAAACTGCCACCCAACTGGCATTCACACAGAAATTGACAGATCTGGCAATAGGTTTTTATAATGTATAACCTGCAGCTCCTTCAGCACCAGTTCACAGGGCCTGTGTGCCCAGATGATCTCATTAAGACCTTGGTCTAAGTGTAAGAACTGACCAGCATGTAGCCCTCTCTATGTAATGCAGCACCAGGGACCAGACAAGGCTATGAAACTGCTATGGCTTTGGGACAAGGTCACCTTACTCTGTATAAGAAGCAGGATATTACAGGCGAGGTTATATCATTTAGCCCCAGTGACTGGCCTGCAATATGGAGACTTTTCCCAGAAGCACCAACTTTATTTCTAGCTTATTCACTAGATTTTATTTCTGGAGGTGCACATGTAAATCTGGCCTTACCTTCAGTTTTGTGCCAACGCCATCAGTCCCAGAAACCAAGATAGGATCAACGTACCCAGCAGCCTTCAGATCAAACAGGCCAGCAAACCCTCCGAGTTCTGCGTTGCATCCTGCCAGGCGGACATATTGTAACAGTTACCCAAGCACAGCACATATTACTAAAAAAATATCCCCCTGGCAAAGCATTGCCATCTTCACACACACAGAGCATTTGGTGTTGTCAGGATATATTTGGTGTTGAAACAGGGATATATGCCTTTGTGCAGGGCATTACATACACTGTAACACATAGAAGGGGCAGAGCTCAAAAGCTGCAGACCAAATACTAAAAGCTTGAACCAAATAGGCAGGGTTAGGCAACTAACCCAAGGGCCTTCAATTAGGACACCAAAACCTGACCCTTGCATCAGTTCCAGACTCAGTTTGCAGCCTTCGCTAAAGCACAACGTGATCATAAGTAAACTCCAGTACAGATAATACAAAACATGATTTCTCCCCAACCACTTTTATCTGACTGACCCTTGGGCAGGGTTTAGCCCACAAGCAGATCAGGCGAGGGTTGGGTATTAGTAGCTAAAGTAAAGTTTTTTTCAGCTAACAATGTTGGATGACTCCTACAAGGTCATTGATTAATACATGTACCATTCCATTGATGCCTTCCGAGCAATGTAACAGAATAAAGGTCCCTATACACGGATCGATTCTAGCTGCCGATATCGGTCCCTTATTAGACTGATTCGGCAGCTAATCGGCCCGTGTATGGGAACTACTGACGGGCCTGCCCGACCGAAATCTGGCCTGAAATCGGGCAGATATCAATCAGGCAGGTTAAAAAATCTAGTCGGATCGGGGACCGCATTGGCTTGTTGATGCGGTCACCGAACCAACTTTGCCTATGCACGTCGTTCTAATTAGCCTGGATTCTCCCGATATCGCCCACCCGTAGGTGGGGGATATCGGGAGATGTATGGGCATCTTTAGGGAGGAAAAACAACATAACTTTTTTTTATATGGATCCCATAGTTACAGTTATGAAATGTTCTCCAGCAGTGAGTGATTACCCACCTACTATGACCAAGGCAGGACACCAATAATTAGGAGACTTACCTGGTCTGGCAGTGGCTGCAGCCAATGGTTTAATTGCTTTCACTAAACTGTTACCAGCTTCTATATCCACACCACTATCCTTGTATGTCAGGGACCTGGCAGGATAAAGAGGGGAGCATTGTAAGAATGAGGGTGCTGTGAACCCACCCCATGAATAAGACTGATGCAGTGTTCTGAAATGGAAAATAAAAAGATTTCTAGATCTCTATATCAGAGTTATTTAATGTGAAGTAAAGCAGGGGAACTCCCATATCTGATATGCATAGATCATATTAGAGATAGAATGTGATTTAGATATAATGTGACCTAAAAGGCAGATCACTGCTCTACAAAGTCTGAAGCAGAACCTGCGATTAGCAAGGGGTACATTTGCAGCCCAGTGCTGAACCCCAAAGTCGACTGGGAAGAAAACATGCAGAAATCCTATAGCTACATCCCTACAGCAGTGACCAAGCAACTACCTACACATGACTTTGTCACCCCTATTTATTGGTGAGGAATTACATTTGCAGTACTGGGCCTGGTATGACACATCTTCCATGTTATAAACACAGGGGAATAGTACTCTATATAATCATTGCTGGCACTTGGGGGTAGAGATTACACAAGCAGGTGAGTGATATGAAGGATTCAAGGAATTCAGACCTTCCTACTATGCTTGAGACCTACCAAGATCACATACCTAGTAAAGGACATGTAAGCAAGTCTCTAAGTTCTAGTAACCCCAAGAAACCTAATGGCAAGTAACATTAACTGGTTTGCTCTTTGAAAGCATACATCTGATTGGTTAGTAAATGCTGCTGGACCTAACTTTACCCCTATTATTGCATAGTCTTGTTACAGCTTGACGGCAACCACTAGAGATGGGAATTGACTGAAATATGACCAATTCTAGGGCAGGGAATAAAGAGAAGCAAAACAGTCCTGTTCAGTGGCTTCACCTGGCACCAGCAGACTCCATTGAGTGTGTGTGTGTGGGGAGGCCTGGGAAAAAAGGGGTTCCCAGTAAGGGAACTGCCTGTGCCAGTGTTGCTGAAACTTGCATTAGCGGGAAAGGGGCAGTTGGGCAGGTAATGTGGTAACACAATGCAGAGTTGGGGGTGGGGGGGGCAGAAACTGTCATTTACACCACTGGCCCAGCCAAATCACTAGTTCTACAGCTGACTGGTACTGTGTGTTTCCCGACTATGACAAATCCCCCCATTAAAGAGTAATAACCCACGGAGCAAGTTAGTTGCCCGCAATAGATCTCTGCTATCATGCGCGACTAACTGCTCCTAAAAGGCTTTCAAGATATTGACCTTTAATTGAAATTAAGACACATTACACATTTTTTTAGCAAATCAATTTTTTTTTGGTTACAAAGAAATCGTCTTATACACAGCAGGGTGAAAATATGTAACAGACACGAGAGTTGCTGAGACTGAATGACTCAAGGTTACAGCAAATCACACACAGTTCCAGTAACAGGAGACAAAATAAAACAATTATGGGACATTTATCAGCACAGTAAATATAGGAGCCAGTCACAACAATAAGGAAATTACTTTTGGCCTGATTATGGATTGTCATCATTTATCCAAAAACACAAATACCACGACGTGCATTAGATAAGTAACCCATACAATCAGGACATAGTGCCATTTATCTAATGGGGTTTTATAAAAAGACGTCCTCTATTAGGATTTTAACTATTGTTATTTTGTCTCATATTGGGGTTAACATAACCTACAGCTTACTGCAACATGAAAGCTAAATTTGTACAATTAAGAAATGTAAGAGAGTAGAAAGTGTATGTATAGGTATGGGATCCATTATCCAGAAGCCTGTTATCCAGAAAGCACCAGAGAGATGGCAAATAATTCTAATTATTCCTTTCTCCAACTTCCAACTTATAAATTAAAACAATCCTATTGGGTTAATTTAATGTTGCAATCATTTTTAATATATTTAAGGTATGGGGATCCATATTACAAAAATATTCTTTATCCAGAAAACTCCAGTTTGACAGCATTCTGCATAACAGGTCCCATACCTGTACTTGGTTTATGGGCTTGGTGGGTTCTGTGTGCTTTAATTCATTCTATTTAACCTGGTCCAGTTGTATTTCAGACCCAAAGGCTACACAGTTCATGCTACAGACAGTCCTCAGATCAAGTGTTCCGATACACACCTGGATTGATTAAGGTAAGCAATAGCCCGGAAGCCAATGTCCTTTCTATACACAGCTCCTTGAAACTGTATCGCTGCCACCCCCTTGTTAGCCTGGTCTAGAGCCGATACAAGATCCTTCTTGATTGATGTGACAGTTAGAACTCTCCCTCCACTGGTCACCACTTTTCCATCCTTGAGGGCGGTGCCTGCATGGAACACTTCCAGACCCAGCTCTCCAGCCTTTTGGAACCCTGCAGGAAATACACAGATTATTCATCTAATTTCCAAAGAAATTGTAATGTTTAGAACCGGACCTTAACCCCCACAGGTGATAAAAGGGACTACGTTTGCACAGGAGCAATAAGCCATAGCAACCAAAAGTATGTTTGCTTTTAAACAGGTGACCAGTTGATTGGTTGCTGTGGGTTACTGCTCCTGGGCAAACTTAGTGCCTTTTATTTTGTAACCCCAGAAAGAGAGAAGGATATGCAGGGGTTATGTAATAAAAGGCACCAAGTTTGCCCAGGAGCAGCATCCCAAAGAAACCAATCTACAGGAAGTATTTACTGGTCACCTATTTAAAAGCAAACATCTTATTGGCTACTGCTCCTGGGAAAACTTACTGCCTTTTAATACATATGACGGGGACAGAGTGCAGCACCAAAATGCTCTCTGGTAGGTCACAGCCTTCCCCTATGGTACAAGACAAGACAGGGAAAAAGAGGTAGCAGGGGGCTGAATAGATTCCCAGCATTGCCAAGTACTGTACCTTCTTCACCAATCACTGTTTAACATGCGTTCTATGGAGCATAAGGAGCAACCCTAAATTATCTTTTGCACCTTCTAATGCGCTTATAGGGTTGTTACAATAACATGCACAGTCAGTATCTGATTAGATAATTAGTATCTACAGCTCAGTTCAGAATGGAACATAATAAATGTTGTAATGGCTTTTTATTAGTTACAATAAGAGTCAGGCCCTGACTGCCAATCTGTGGGTTCTGGCAAACGCCAGAGGGGCTGCTGTAAGATGCCATAGACACTCACTATTTAATGGGCCTGTGGGGGGGCTGTTTGGGCCTCTGTGTACTTAAAATGCATTGGCCTATTTTGTATCCCAGCCCAGAGCTGACAGACGACACTTATCTAAGACTCACCAGTGATCTCCAACCCCTTGGCATAGTTAGAGGGATAGCCTCCACTGGCCATAACAACTGTAACAGCTGCGTGGTTTTCTAGCCACACTGGCATACAACTGGCCAGTTTGCCATCAATAGTGGCCACAATAACATCATAAAGGTCACTCTGTAGGAGTGGGAGAATCACCTGAATTAAAAAAGAAAAAAAAGAAAAAATTAGAACATGAATAAAGTAATACTGGCAAGAAACAGGAACACAGGAAGAGGCTCCTTATCAGAGAGCACAGTGGGTAATGGATGGAGGGGGGTTAAGGATCTGGCTTCCATATATATTGAGAGACCAGCAAGGAGAGGCTGGATAGGCTCTCCTGATTGTACACATTGTAAATACTTAAAAGAAATAGAACTGTTTAATAATTACCTGGCATTCTGGGTCTCCAAATCTGCAGTTAAACTCAAGTACCTTGGGGCCATCCATAGTGAGCATCAGGCCGGCATAGAGCACACCTGGAAAGAATAAATAATCCCAGTGCTGTCATACTGCTTGCAAACTGGCAATTGTATTATACTGTAAGGATAATAAGGGATATCATCTGTGTGTAACTACTTGTTTCCTATCACACTTTCACTATCACTTCCAGATTGTCAACAAATGAGTTCCCATTTATACCAAGGGCTAATAATATCTTATTGTCAAGGGAAGCAGTATGCATTTAAACAGGAAAAACCTGTTGATGTTATATATAATCGTTGGCCAATTCATTTTGCAGAAAATGTACATATAAGCACTGCCTACTTAACAAGCAATCAGCATTTCTTTATAAACTCCATGACAGCCAATTGCAACTCATGGCACTATTTCAGTTGCACAAACACTTACCGACATACGGTGCACCATCCTGACGGATTCCATTAACGGTTTTCAACAAGACAGTGTCTTGGATTTTCTCCAGAAAATCTTTTGTAATCTAAAAGATAAATATTCTTGTTGTACGGTATTGGTGTAAGCAGAGAAAGGCGTTTGTGGGTCCCAAACTGTGGGGCTAGCCTCCATGGTGGGATCCAATACAGGACGAGGCCTCAGCCTGCAGTAGGATATTAAGTCCTATAAGTAGAGCCTTAAGGAAAACTGGGATGAGTGCTTATTTCCTCTTTGAGGGCTGGACAGAACAACAAACTGACCAATGAGTATAACATCATTTACCACTTACCTGCGGAGCTGGACAATAGGCTCCCATTCCACCCGTGTTAGGGCCAAGGTCACCATCCAACAGTCTTTTATGATCTTGAGCTGGTGGCATTGGAGCAACTGTGACTCCATCTGTGAAACACAAACACTGCAAAAGAAAAACAATATCCCATTGTATCAAGAAAAGTATAAAAGACGGAGGGAACTATATTGCATAATGAAAGAACATATAATTCTAAGCAGTGCAGGGTGGCATTCTTATACATATTTAATATAATTATAAGGCACAGGCACAGCCTGCAGAGCTAAACTCTACAGACCTATCATAGTTCTCTTTTACCAACTGCCCTCACATTGCCGTAACCCAGTGCATATTTAAACAACAATAATATAAGAGAAGCCCTGGCTGGGGCATAAATGGAAGCTGCCTTTTTCATTAGCTGATAAGTGAAAAGTGCAGAAAAAACAACCTAAACAGAATACATATCAGCACAAATGACAAAAACCATCAACCTACAGAGACTTCTTCCCCTTCCAGCAGCTCTTCCACAACCACTGTGTCTCCAGCTTCTCCAAATGCCTTGTCCTGTGATGGAGAATACAAAGGAATTGGGTTTATGGGCAATTGCACATTTATTGAACAGCATGTGTCACCATCTCTCGATTGTGCTTTTACTCTGCTTAGATCTGACTAACAAACTGTATTTTCACACTCTCCTCTGCTGGCTAACTTAATTTTCTGCCAACTTTACCAAACTGAACAACATGTGGTGCTGTTGTTCCATATTCATTATCTTATCTAGTTTACAAAAATACATTGTAAAGTACAAAACTGCAGTGACTAGGACATAGAAAATTCCCAGCAGGCTGTGACCTTCACAATATCACCAATGCTGGCACCAGTGATTGGCCTTAGAATAGTGACCAATAGTTGTTCCCCTTTGAGTATGATGTAGAGAGTAAAATTCTGAGACAATTTTCAATTGGCCTTCATTTCTTTATTATTTTTAGTTTAATTATTTCACTTTTTGTTTAGCAGCTCTCCAGTTTGAAGTTTAGGCGGCTATCTGGTTGCTTGAGTTCAAATTACCTTAGTAACCAGGGAGCGGTCTAAATGAGAGATTGGTATATAAATAGGAAGGGGCCTGGATATAAAAATTAGTTATAAAGATTAACAATAACACTGTAGCCTCACAGAGCAATAGTTTTTGGCTGCTGGGGTCATTTGAAAGCTGCAATGAGTTGGAAGAAGGCGGCAAATAATTTAAAAACTATAAAAAAAAAAAAAAAAATACTGAAGAGCAAATAAAAAGTTGCTTAGAATTGGCCATTCTATAACATGCTACAAGTTAACTTAAAATTACTGAAGTCCAATCCCACATCGTTCCAATGGCGTTTTTGGAATGTTGCGAGTTGCAGGTCCAATGGGTACAGGCCATATTCCCATTGGCCTATTATATAACTCACCTGCATGATCTCATTCACAGCTTTGCAAGCCTCTTCCTTACTGCTGGCCACAATCACTCCCTTGCCCGCTGCCAAGCCACTCGCTTTGACTACCAATGCAGGGAAATCAGCACTACAAAGACAAGATATGAGATGTATTAAATACATCAGAAGTGTGTAGATTAGAAGCTAGACCACTTTAGGAGCAGACAATAGTTGATGGCCTTAGTTTCATAGTGAGAAACCTGGTTCCTTTTTAATTTAATAGAACAAAAGCCCCTTCTGACTGTATGAAGGAAAAAACTGAGCAGCCATTGCCTTTTGCATGCTATGGCCCAGTAGGCAAAATCTGCTCACATCTTCTCTTTATAGATGAGGAATGGCTTCCAATACACATCCATGACCCAAGCACAAACACACAGTTTTGCAAAGGCACCAAGCTTACCATTATTAGCAGTAATTTGAAACTTATTATATACATGCTATGCTCTGAACAGTTTGGGCACCCTCACAGAACACAGTTATCCATAATGTACCTCATAATAAAGCTGCAGGCTTCCTTGGGGTCAGTGAATGATTTCCAGCGGGCAGTTGGGATGTTGTGTCGGTCCATAAATTCTTTGGAAAAACTCTTACTGGCCTCAAGCTGTGCCGCCTTGGCTGTAGGACCGAAACACCTCACTCCGGCTGCAGTCAAATCATCGATAATCCCTGGGGAGAGAGAGAAACAAAGGGGATGAAGGCTTAAATTACTCTCCGAAGGGTGAAGGTGATAATTTGGGCATGTAATTTACCTGCTGCAAGAGGAGCTTCTGGACCAACAACCACTAGGCCAACATGGTTATCTTTGCAGAACTGGGCGAGCTTGGCATGGTCACTGACTGGGGCAGCTGTAACGGAAGAGAAAAAAGAATCAGAAAGCTCCGCAATCAGCAAGTTATTTTAACATGATGCCCACTGATTGAGAACCGACTCCTGTCTGAACATACGGCAATATGAACAAAGTCACTTTAATCTCTAATGCAACAGAACTAACTGTCCCCTCTAGGCAGGGCACTCACCCCAAATCTCCCCCTAACTGGCCTTCAGGCTGGGCCCCCTTAGCCCATAACAAGGTTACAGATATATAGAAACATTGGGGTAACAGTCACCCTGCTATAGTTCCAGGGGTACCCAGGGCACAAATAAGCACTCACCCCAAATCTCCCTCTAACTGGCCTTCAGGCTGGGCCCCCTTAGCCCATAACAAGGTTACAGATATATAGAAACATTGGGGTAACAGCCATTCAACAAAAGTTGTCTCCAGTTGCACTAATAGCTTATCAAATAGGTACTACTTGCTATCCCTCAGCACCCATCCTTCCTGCCCCCTCCCCATAGAAAGCTCTGCTTAGGGCTGCACATTATAAATGTCGGTGCAGTCGGAACTGGTGTCACAAGACAACTTATGAATGAACTTGTGATCAGCACTTCGGGCTCCTGACATGGACCCAATTGCCAATGAGGATGCACGGTAATTGGTGAATATTACTAAGGAAGTGGCAGTAGGAGGACTAAGGGTGTGAGTGAGAGCAAAAGCTCACTACAGATAAAGTCATTGTTCTTATGGAATTTCTAATTCAAAAGAAAACACATCTGCGTTCGGTTTCCAGCTACAATTAACTAACCTAAAATTAGGTGCTCTCCACATGATCAGAATTTGTATTTATGTTTGATGTATAAACACTCTCCTGTGGAATATGTGGCACATGATAAATATTATGGTTATTAATAGTATTATCATTGCAAATGGATGAACAGGGATACAATTACTGAGCTGTCTAATCAGACAGCAGGGTTGGACTGGGGTGTCCAAGGCCCGCCAGAAGTGTGACTTTAAGGGGCCCTTGGTGTGATCTGAAGGGCTCTCCTCCCAAGCTAACTATAAAGTTATCTGCCCTTTTATGGGGCCCTACAGTTGGGACTAACTAACTGATATCTGGCCAACAATCGGGCAGGTTAATTTTTCCACTGGACTGAGGAACACATTGGCTCATTAACTTTGTCCTCTCCCCTATGGCCTGTATCTCTGTCATTATGATCCAATTAAGCCCGATATTGCCCACATCAGGAAAAAGATCTGCTCGTTTTGAAACCTTGCTAAACAAGATCAGCCAGCTTTAGGCAGAGGTTGCATTTGACATCCATAATGCTACAAATGGCTACAGTCAGGGCAACAAAAAGAGCTCAGCCGCTTTACTTCTGCTTGCCCCGTGCCAGTGTTTAGTGGGACTCCATGTCCAGTTCTGCTGCATGTAGGGAAACTGAATGAATGAATAAATAAATACCAGCAGTTCTGGTGAGGATTTGGAAAGCAATGCCACCAAATACTAAATGCATCATGACTGCAGGCAATAATTACAGCTGCACGGAGCACTCAACATGCAGCCCCAGCCAAAAACGTTGGTCTGCTCCTATTGGTACCCTATATAATCTTTATCATAATCAGGGGGCTAATTACTATTACAGTAAACAGAAACAGATTTTACATCTATATCCAGCAACTAACGATTAGGTATTATGCAGTAACATGGGTAAAATTTCCAGTAACCAATAAGCAGTTAGTTTGCACCTGCCGAGTGCTTCAGAATAAAGAAATATAAAATAATGTCGTTACCAGAGGGGCAAACCCTGCCCAAGTTACTTCCTAACCACAAGGCTATTTATACCAGTGACATTAAAGTCTCCATTAGAAATAGGAGTCATGATCAGTAGTGCGGCCAGGCCTGTTTCTTGCAGGATGGCAAGGCAACCTTAATTTCTTTCTGTACTAGGGCTCTTACTACTCATTGGGGGGAATTCACAAAAGTGATGATATTAAGACAAAATAAAAGTGGAGATAGATTTGTTGGATTTACCACCTAATTCACAAACCTATGTCTCCACTTTTGGGAATTTGTCTTTTAAACAGACAGTTTTCAGATTTTTCAGTCATTTTACCGACATATTTTTATGAATTTGCCTTTGGCTCTTGGTAAATCTGTCAGTGCCATTAAATCCAGTCCCAATTTTGGGAATTTGATTAGGATATATGGAAAGAATTTACACTGGGGAGCTGATAGGAGAGTAATGGAGATATTCTCTGAGCCGTATAATAGTGCCCAGCTGGTATAGAATACAGGAGATTACAGCTGTGAGCACTATCTGTTATCCCCTGCTGGTATATGGTACAGGAGATTCAGCCTACTTCTATGCATTATCAGTAACTCTTCAGCCAGTATATAGTTCAGCAGGGGGGTACACTAACCATTTAGCTGTTTTGTCTAGACAACGGGCCCAGTATT
Source organism: Xenopus tropicalis (assembly GCF_000004195.4). Lineage (NCBI taxonomy): Eukaryota > Metazoa > Chordata > Amphibia > Anura > Pipidae > Xenopus > Xenopus tropicalis. The sequence goes on from NC_030678.2 coordinate 14,005,475, forward strand.
GAGTATGTTGCAGACTACACTGATTTCCAACGCTGCTTACTATAGCAATTACATTTCCAAATAACTTTTAAAGCACTAATCATTTTTAATAAATTCACATTGGAAAGTTGCTTGGAATTATGTTTTCTTTTATTAAGCAAAAATTATTTGTCGGGGTTGACACGTCCTTTACAAATATATTAGAAGACCTCCTTTTTAGAGTGCCACCTTGAATTACTTAGCATGGCCATATCTTCCCTCCCCCAGTTATACTATACTACACTAGCTCATACTGTGCTAATTAAACATAATGCTTTATTCTTTTTGCATGATGGCACGTGGAAAACTGAGCAGCATTTTCACCCAGAGATCTCAATATGACCCTTAAGCTAACTACATTATTCAGCATCTTTTGTAACCCTAAAGTTAAAGACATTGAGGCTCACTTATCAGCTTTCTCAGAGAATGTTGATAAATGGAGGATTCATCCCCCTAGTTATATAGGTGTTGGTGCAAGGGGCAGGCTTTAACCCTGAATGTTTCATTCAGTCGGTTAGGATAGGCCAACCGCCAATATGACGCTGACAAGAGGACGAAAGAAACATCCTACAAGCGGGAGGAGCAAGCGTAGCCGAGTGGTCAAGACACCCGCCTTAAGCCAGCCAGCCAGTAGTTCTAATCCCCCCATAGCTAGAAATATGTCTCACCACAGGTTACGCCCTTGTGACCACTGGACAGAAGTCACTTAACCTCCCTATGTCCCGGTGACCGCTTGGCCCAGAAATGGGCTGCTGCGGTTGTAGTTATGACTTTTTCACTGACTACATTTCCATTTCCCCACAAATCCTCTTTTTTTGCACTTTCAAGGGCAGCTCACAATTTATGATACAGGTATGGGACCTGTTATCCAGAATGCTCAGGACCTGGTGTTTTCCAGATAAGGGGTCTTTCTGTAATTTGGATCTCCATACCTTGAGTCAACTAAAAATAATTTAAACATTAATGAAACCCAATAGGATTATTTTGCCTCCAATATGGATTAATGATATCTTAGTTGGTGTCAAGTACAAACTCACTGTTTTATTGATACAGAGAAAAAGGAAATTATTTAAAAAAAATTAGAATTATTTGCTTATAATGGAGTCTATGGGAGATAGCCTTCAGGTAATTTGGAACTTTCTGGAGAATGAGTTTCCGGATAATGGATCCCATACCCGTAACAACTATCAAACTTCCCACCATAAGCATGCCTGCTTGCCCCTGTCACGGTGAGTGGAATCGTGCCGTCTATGGCAGCTGAAAGCAACTGTCATGGGAAAAAATACGTTTCTTATCACTGGCAATAAGAAGCCGATTGATAAGTGAGCTGAGCTACAGCACAGGGACAATGGGGATTATAATGGCCGCCAAAATCAGCAAGTGCATTTTAGGGTTATTTTTGGGAATTTCATTAGGATATATGGAAATAATCATAGAACAGAATCTACACTGGGGAGCTGATAGGAGAGTAATGGAGATATTCTCTGAGCCGTATAATAATAGTTCCCAGCTGGTATGTAATACAGGAGATATCCTGTGAGCACTATCTGTTATCCCCTGCTGGTATCTGGTACAGGAGATTCCCCCCCTTCTTCTATGCATTATCAGTAACTCTTCAGCCACTATATAGTTCAGTAGGGGGTACACTAACCATTTAGCCGTTTTGTCTAGAGAACAACCCCAGAATTGAGTATGTTCAGACTACACTGATTCCCAAGCAGACTCATGTATCTAAACTGATTACTAATGAACTCTGAGCATTGAATTGCCCTTGTGTCTATACAAAAGGAACAATAAAGTGGTCAGGTTCCATTCATTGTTGTATAGGTTGTTTATTTTATAAACAAGTAAAACACTGATTAAAAAAAAAGTTTAATTTATATTTTATATATAAAAAGTTTTTACCTCACATTTGCATGATTATGCTAGTTTTAGCTTAATGAATGAATAACATTTTGAGCGAGTATATTGTATACATTTTTATTTAGAGGAAAAGTAAAGTCTGCCAGGCAAATTTTTAGTTTTAGCAGCCCCCATAGCATGTCCAGAACTACAGAGACAGCATTGGCCCCCACCTTTAGCTGTGTCCCTTCTGTTCCCAGCAGCCACATGGTGATCAGCAAACAGTACATGCACACTGGCACCCAAACTGGGATATTGGGGTACAGGGTTGGACTGGCCCAACAGGGCACTGGATAAAAACCCAGTGGGCCCTAGTCCTGTTGGGCCCCTTTTCGCCGGGCATGTTGGTGTGTGGGCCGGATTGCTGCTGCCCAGTAATGAGTAGGGGCTAGAGAAGACGGTATTTAGACCCTTACATCTTGTTACAGAAGTGGAACTGCACAGAAATAAAGAAAACATTAGAAAGCCCAGCTTGTCCTGAAAAAAATGATGATGAAATGACAAATAGCAAATGAAATGCAAAATCCTGCTGGTAAAATCCTTATTCCAAGGCTCCTGTAGCTGTGGGACTGGGTTTGATGGCAACGACAGATTTACTAAGAGCAAATTCATAAAAAAATGGAAAACGATAAAATCTGAAAACGGTCTGTTTTAAAGACAAATTCACAAAAGTGGAGATAGAGATTTGTGAATTAGGTGGAAAATCCGACAAATCTATCTCCACTTTTATTTTGTCTCAATATCAGCACTTTTGAGAATTCCCCCCCATTGTGTTGGTTCAGAACTGGTTTTACTTCCAGAACTGTAACCAACAACCCCAGTACAAGAAGAATGAGTAATATTTCTCCCTGTCCATCAACTTAGCATTATAGAAGAGCTTGTCATTTAATCATATAGTTAAAAGTGCAAAGAAACATGTATATGTCACCAGATGTTCATGAACTACAATTCCCAACAACCCAGCATCTGCCAAGTAGGCGGAGCTAGTGATGCAACGGGGGTGCTTTAAAGGAACAGTAACACCAAAACATGAAAGGGTACAATATAATGTACTGTTGCCCTGCACTGGTACAACTGGGGTGTTTGCTTCAGGAACCCTACTACAGTTTATATTGATAAGCTGCTCTGTAGCCCCGAGGGCAGCCATTCCTGCACTGGTACAACTGTGGTGTTTGCTTCAGGAACCCTACTATAGTTTATATAAATACCCCGCTGTGTAGCCCCGGGGGCAGCCATTCCTGCACTGGTACAGCTGGGGTGTTTGCTACAGAAACCCTACTATAGTTTATATAAATAACCCGCTGTGTAGCCCCGGGGGCAGCCATTCCTGCACTGGTACAGCTGGGGTGTTTGCTACAGAAACCCTACTATAGTTTATATAAATACCCCGCTGTGTAGCCCCGGGGGCAGCCATTCCTGCACTGGTACAGCTGGGGTGTTTGCTACAGAAACCCTACTATAGTTTATATAAATACCCCGCTGTGTAGCCCCGGGGGCAGCCATTCCTGCACTGGTACAACTGGGGTGTTTGCTACAGAAACCCTACTATAGTTTATATAGATACACTGCTGTGTAGCCCCGGGGGCAGCCATTCCTGCACTGGTACAGCTGGGGTGTTTGCTACAGAAACCCTACTATAGTTTATATAAATACCCTGCTCTGTAGCCCCGAGAGCAGCCATTCCTGCACTGGTACAGCTGGGGTGTTTGCTACAGGAACCCTACTATAGTTTATATAAATACCCCGCTGTGTAGCCCCGGGGGCAGCCGTTCCTGCACTGGTACATCTGGGGTGTTTGCTACAGGAACCCTACTATAGTTTATATAAATACCCCACTGTGTAGCCCCGGGGGCAGCCATTCCTGCACTGGTACAGCTGGGGTGTTTGCTACAGGAACCCTACTATAGTTTATGTAAATACCCTGCTGTGTAGCCCCGGGGGGCAGCCATTCCTGCACTGGTACAGCTGGGGTGTTTGCTACAGAAACCCTACTATAGTTATATAAATACCCCGCTGTGTAGCCCCGGGGGCAGCCATTCCTGCACTGGTACAGCTGGGGTGTTTGCTACAGAAACCCTACTATAGTTTATATAAATACCCCGCTGTGTAGCCCCGGGGGCAGCCATTCCTGCACTGGTACAGCTGGGGTGTTTGCTACAGAAACCCTACTATAGTTTATATAAATACCCCGCTGTGTAGCCCCAGGGGCAGCCATTCCTGCACTGGTACAGCTGGGGTGTTTGCTACAGAAACCCTACTATAGTTTATATAAATACCCTGCTGTGTAGCCCCGGGGGCAGCCATTCCTGCACTGGTACAACTGGGGTGTTTGCTACAGAAACCCTACTATAGTTTATATAAATACCCCGCTGTGTAGCCCCGGGGGCAGCCATTCCTGCACTGGTACAACTGGGGTGTTTGCTTCAGGAACCCTACTATAGTTTATATAAATACCCCGCTGTGTAGCCCCGGGGGCAGCCATTCCTGCACTGGTACAACTGGGGTGTTTGCTTCAGGAACCCTACTATAGGTTATATAAATAAGCTGCTCTGTAGCCAGGGGGCAGCCATTCAAGCTGGAAAAAATGAGGAAAAGGCATAGGTTATATAGCAGATAACAGATAAAACACAATTGTATCCTACAGGCTTTATCCGTTAGATGATATATAACCTATGCCATTTCTGCTTTTGAATGGCTGCCCACATGGCTACACACCAGGGTTTTTATTTAAACTCTAGTAGTGTTTCAGAAGCAAACACACAACTTTTACCAGTGCAGGTCAACTGTACATTATAGTTTAATTTCTTTAATATATTTAGATTTTTTTTTGTTGTTACTGTTCCTAGAGATTCTCTATATTCCCACTCACCTGTGTTGGAGATCTTGCCGTGTCCCACAGTGCCAGCATTCCCCGGTGCCACGAGCACTTGTTTCACATGGACCGACTGTGCCAGCTTCCAAGCCAAAGCATGTTCCCTGCCCCCGCTGCCAATCACTAGGACTGTTTCTGCCATGTCTGTGAGAACAGGGGCACAAATCATTAACATGGATAAATACGAGGTGCTTGTATCACATTATATAGAAAGAAAAAATATTATCCACACATCCGTCATAAGCAGAACTCCAAGTGTTTGAGGCTGGCATGGGGGAACCACCCCTCCAGCCGCTAAAAGGAAATTGCTCTGTGAGGCTACAATGTTATTGTTACTATTTTTCATCTTTCTATTCAGTTCTCTCCCATTCCAGTCTCTCATTCGAACCACTGACTGGTTGCTAGGATTAATTGGACCCTAGCATCCACATAAATTAACAAAAAGCAAGATCATTCAAAAACCACAAAAGATTATTTGCAAATTTCGTCCATGTCTGCACCAAACTAAAAGATTACGTAAAGTTGACCTATCTTAAAGACTCTCTTTTGGAGCACTCGCCCAGCACCTGATCTGGGAACTGGCACTTATATTGTAGTGTCACCCACTGTGACCTACAGCACTTACATTTGCCTATTTGTGTCTGTAAGTTACCCTCCCATATAGATTGTAAGCTCTACGGGGCAGGGACCTCCATCCTCTTGTGTCTTTGACTCTTATCTTATTGCAACTGTATCTTTTATTTGTGTTTATTGTAATACTTTGTATTTATCTATTATCTTAATAACCCCCCGTTTGTATTAATGTATCCTACTGTACAGCGCTGCGTATATAAGTAGCACTTTATAAATAAAGATATACATACATACATCCCTTTAAAATACATGAGGCCTGGCCAGAGAGGGGCGTCAGTGATTAGTCACACAGGGGGTAACTAACATATTGCCCCCCCAGTTATTTGGGGTTTGGTTCAGTGTAAGTGCAGTTAGTGCCCCTGGGGTTTCTTTGGATCAGGGGTACAGCAAATACCCCCTAGGAGCAGCTAGTAACATTACTTCATTACTCTGCTGGGGAAACCTTGTGTAGTGATGGAAATGGCACAGCACCCAGGCACCCAAGCACCCAGGCACCCTGAGGGAACCGGAATTTCACTTTATTCTGCTGCCAAAGAACATCTACACGCCCTGGGCCTGTTATACCTTGCTGGCTTAAACACCAACTATCTGCCACATTATTATTATAACGATGCTAGCAAGCTTAAACCCCAATCCCTATATGGTATTCAATGTAATACAAAGAATAAAGAATTACAATCTAATTGAGTCTATAGAAACAAGGGCTGTAAGACGCAGCTGCTCTACAGATAGACTACAACTCCCAATATCCCCTGCGAGTCTAACCAAATACACTTAACGTGTTCTAATCAGGAACTGGGCAGTGGGTACATGGCAAGCTCTGCCTTCATATAGATAGAGTTATGTGACTGCATTAAGTGTATTAGTTTCCCTGCTGTTCCTCCCCCGGAGCCCTACCTGGTACCCGGGAGCCTCCCGCAATCAGATCCGTATAAATGCGGCACACACGTGTGTTCTGTGGCGACTGAAACAACCCAATCCCTTGCCCAGCAGCCCCGGCCTACATACACGGAGCGGCGCCCTCTGCTGGCCGGCTGACCGCTCCCACACACTCTTCTACCTCAGCGCAATCAAACTTCTAGTTCTGTAGCGACTGAAACCACAACGTAGCCGCTAGCTGACGTCACAAAACGTGAAGACGTAGTGACGTCTCCATACGTATCATTCGGCGCCTTCTTCAAATGGCTGTATAAATCAGAGGGGGGCATCAGTATTTAAATGTCTCAATGTGGGGGGTACAGTGTGTGGTGAGATGAGCTGGGCTAGGGTTATGTCTGGGGGTTGTATTTGGCTCCAGAGCAGTGTGTAGGGAAACTAGACCTATCTATCAAATTTGAATGGGTTGTGGCAGCAGGTGAGGTGTATAGTTATTGATGGGGGGGGGAGGTGTGTAAGTAAGGCATTATTTATGTACCTTAGGTATGTGTATGCCTTGCAGTGTTTGTGTCCCTAGTTGTATAGGTTGTATACTTGACTGTGGGAAAGTGAGGCAGCATGTGTCACCCCAAGGTATGTTTGTGTCTTTGGGGGTGAGGTTAGGGCAATGAGGGGGGTAGGTTGGGTCAGTCTGTGTGTGCCTCCAAGGTATGTGTTTCATTGTGGGTACTCATGCTGGCAGAAAAATGTTGCAAGTCCCAAGCACAAAGTGCCTACATGCTTTGCATTAAAGGGCTTACTTTTCCACCATGCAGCAAGTTGTATGGGCCCCCAACCCCCTAGGCAACGAGCCAAGGGTGCACCCACTTACCTGATTGTCAAAGGAACTGACATCCACTGCCCACCCACTCACTTCCTGCTGCATAGGCTCTGCCATCCTGGGACCCTCCTGCATAGGCTCTGCCATCCTGGGACCCTCCTGCATAGGCTCTGCCATCCTGGGACCCTGCTGCATAGGCTCTGCCATCCTGGGACCCTCCTGCATAGGCTCTGCCATCCTGGGACCCTCCTGCATAGGCTCTGCCATCCTGGGACCCTCCTGCATAGGCTCTGCCATCCTGGGACCCTCCTGCATAGGCTCTGCCATCCTGGGACCCTCCTGCATAGGCTCTGCCATCCTGGGACCCTGCTGCATAGGCTCTGCCATCCTGGGACCCTGCTGCATAGGCTCTGCCATCCTGGGACCCTCCTGCATAGGCTCTGCCATCCTGGGACCCTCCTGCATAGGCTCTGCCATCCTGGGACCCTCCTGCATAGGCTCTGCCATCCTGGGACCCTCCTGCATAGGCTCTGCCATCCTGGGACCCTCCTGCATAGGCTCTGCCATCCTGGGACCCTGCTGCATAGGCTCTGCCATCCTGGGACCCTCCTGCATGCAGAAACAGTGCCCTTTCTTTACACATGTATACATGCACTTACACACACACTACACATTTTACTAAAGTTAGTAGTTTTTTTTTTTTTTTTTTTTTTTTGCTTTTTCTGCTTTTCTGACTTTTCAAAAATATATGGTTTCCTGGGGAAAACCTAATGTTCCAGGATTTATGGCTTTAGAATCTAAAGTATGCTGTATTCTGGATTTGGAAAGCTTGGGTTCTCCGGAAAAAAACAATACATAGTTTTCCTACCTAAACGTAATACCCCCCCCCCATAAATGCCCCTAAAATGAGAGAGCACAGAATGTTTACAAAACAACACAAACAATCCATATACATTTGCACAAGCATCCAGACGCATACATACCATACACACTATATGCATTGATATTCCCTATGCCTAAATGCATATGTAGCTCATACTCTGTATCCATTTTTTTAGATGCATATGCAGTAGTCATATTCACTTGCTTATTTCTATTCCCTGTCGTTGTCATAAGCCTTTAATTCTCATACGACTTTATTTCTTTTCTTTGCCATTGTATGGTCTTTTGCTTATTTATTTCCCCTTTTGGTCAATGTGCCATTCAGTACATCACACCCTGCGCTACATCAATGGGAACATTCCAAACCATTACTAGTCCTTTTTGCACAGGAATGGTGTCAAAACACCAAAAACCGCTGCATGGCCCAAATGCCTTAGGAATGCCACACACCATCATCCCCTAGATCAGTTTGCTTGCTCCATCTTCAGCATTAAAATATATATATATATAATATATCTCTCTACACGGATAGTTGGAATCTCCGCTTAGGTCTCCTACACACAGACGTTTTATTATGCAGTTCCTTTCAGTTGATCTTTCATGGGTTCCACCACAATAAACCACAGACTGTTGTTATCAATGAGGTTTCACTCGCTCTACCGCAGGGAAGTGTGAAACCCAGGTAGAACACAACTTGATCTATCTATCTGTTGGAGCTCCCTATAGATTCTGTCAGAGTTTGAAATGAGGGGTAGGCGTGTCCTAACGGTCCCTGCCAGAAGCACAGTAGGAGGGGGAGAGCCAATCACAGCCCTGCAGTCACACAAGCACAGACAGGCTTCAGTTCCCTATCAGGTCAGCCTAGCTGTTGATTGGTTCCTATCCGACAGTGCAGTGTACTGAGGGCCGCCGGCTCCCCAGCTCATCCAGAGAATTCAGCCAGCAGGAAGTGAAACGGATGGGCGGGGCTAGTGGGGTTTTGGGCAAATTTCTCAATAAATCAGTCCGAAACTTTTTTAGCACAATCCTTCTATAGCTAGAGGAGTACAATTCCCTGGTACATTGTTCATTTTTATAAGATATGTCTCCTTTAATGAAACGCTTAAGTCAGTGTAGGACTGGGCAGAAGGGATGACTTTGACACAGTTGGCCAGCTTGAAGTATATTGCAATATATGGACAAACAATCTTAGTAGCTTAAAGCACAGAATGTCTTAATGTCCTATATATACTGATAATGGGTGAGTGCAGAGGATCTCTAATTGTTGTTTGGATACCTGGCAATGAACAGTATAACAGGGACTTATCTCACAAAACACTTTAATGGTTTTATACAAAGGCAGCTATTGCATAAACCTGCCCTCTCTCCTGTATTGAAATTGATTTCACACAATAAATGATAAAATGCTTCAATGTCTTTTGTCTTTGCTTTTGTTTTCTAAATTTCAGTAAGCTATTCAAAGGTATTTGCTGTTTGGTTGGATTGCTAACTCCACTTGTGCAATTTGGCACCTATGTTCATAAATGAACCCTTCAGTGCTTTCTTCTGCCCAAGTAACTTCATTCTTCTCTTAGTTACCCAGCTGCTGCCATATCTTAGCTGTGCTAAAAAAAAAAAAAAACAGGCAAGGAAAAGCTAAAGATCCCAATTAGCATCTGAACAATTAAGACAATAAAAACCCATGGATCGTTAAATATGGCACAATTTGGTGGAAAATCCACTAGCCAGCAACCCTTGATAGAATGTCCGTCGCCCCCCTCCAAGGGCATATGTTACACTTCCCTTACATTGGATAGTTAACGCATTACACCCCTACAGCTGTGTGTTGGGGTGCAGAATATGTGAAGTCCACACTAATGTTCAGCCTTTCAGTGTTAAGGCTTCCGTAAATGATATTTCCCAGCAAAGCAGAACATGGAGTCCATTCACAGCATCCCATAGTGTTTAACCCACTGGGAAATAGACTCTTACCATGAAATACACTATATCCTAGTGAATTCTATTATCCCAGTAGAGTAGTACAGGGCAGCTGTTCACACTATCCTGCTGTGTCCCCTGCCACGCAAGTGTGACGTATTGGAGACTGGCACGAAACAGGGACACACCACACTCTGGGAACAGGGGTTACACGGGCTTTATTACACCAGGTTATAACAATGGGAGAAACATGAACAAGATAATATCACATAAGAGCAACAGGCTGATCACCAATAAGCCTCCTCAGGGGTAGGGAATCCAAACTGTTGGAGTGAGTCTTCCTGCCGCAGCTAGGTTAGATTCCAGGGAGGTGCCCTGCTGCAGCCAGGGTGCTCCCCAGTGTCTGAAGAAGATGCCCCAAGCCAGGAGCTACACATGCAGCTTCCTCAGCTCCTGCTGCCCCCACAACAACCCCCACCTCCCAGGCCATAAATACACTGCTCAAAAAAATAAGACATCATAGATCTGAATGAATAAAATATTCCTATGAAACACTTTGTTCTTTACATAGTTGAATGTGCAGACAACAAAATCACTCAACAATTATCAATGGAAATCAAATGTATTAACCCATGGAGGTCTGGATTTGGAGTCACACTCAAAATTAAAGTGGAAAAAAACACTACAGGCTGATCCAACTTTGAAGTAATGTCCTTAAAACAAGTCAAAATGAGGCTCCGTAGTGTGTGTGGGAAGAATGGAATGAGACAGCAGGAGAAGGAGACAAGGAGGGGAAGAGGGGATGGTAGTTGCCTACCACTGCATTGGAACTGCGACCTTCTGCTCTATGGCTCCCTGACCTTGCATTTACAGAAGTGAAGGGTGTCAGGAGTTATGAGTCACTGCCAGTAGCAGAACACTGGCAGAGTCAGACTGGGGCACCCGGGCCCACGGGGTACCCAACTAAGCCCCGGGACTGTATTTAGGTCTGGTGTCACCCTAGGCACTAGACCTAAATGCACCTCTCAGGTGGTGGAAGCAACGATACACACAGAATTACTCTATGTGTGATGTCATTCTGCTGGAAGTGTTGTTACTTCTGTAGTCGCCTGTACACCCCCCAGCTCCACTGCTGGATTTCCAAAGGGTTTCATCTGGCGGTGGTTGGGAAGATTTTTTAGACTTTTTTTCACCCCCACCCCCTTAAAGCTGCCACCCTTGGCACAGGCCCATGGGTGCCTGTATGTAAATATTCCCCTGCTTGGCCCACCACCCAGCTACTGCCAATCCCTGCTCCGACCCCACCGCTGTACTACTTACTTCGACTTGGGGCGGGGCTGCTTTTCTTCAGCAGGGTCTGGGCCAGGAAGAATCTTGGTCTCAACCGATCTCAAAACATTTTTCCCACATTACAAACAGGTCCCTCTAATGCTTTTCAGGCAAATTCCAGACATTCTTTAATAAAATTCATATTTTGCACTCTTTTTATACCACCCTACTTTATAGAGCAGTATCCTGCATAACTCTCTATGGTTGAGCTGTACTCTCTACAAACTGCCCCAGTCTGGTTCAGAAAATATAACCGTTTGAAACTTGAACAGGTAAATTTGCTGGATTTTTCTACTCCATAGTCTCTTCTGGATTCTTGGTGTGTGTCAGAGTCCTGCTGTTGTGACATCCAGGTAAGAACACAATGCTGATTGCCCTTAGGGTGAAGACACACTGGGCTACTAGTAGCAGCTACTTTTTTGCAATTGGTCTTAATTGTTTATTATTTGTAGCAAGTCTAAAATGGACACAAATGTGTGCACCAGTCATTAAAGGGGTGTTTCACCTTTAGGTTAATTTTAATTTTTTTATTTGTTTTGCATGGTTGATTCTAACAAAACTTTTCAACTGGTCTTTTTTTATATAGTTTTGAATTATTCACTTTGACCATTTACAGCTTTCAAATGGGGATGTCACTGACCCTATCCGCTAAAAAGCTGTTTTTTTTTGTTCTTCCTATTTAGGCCCTCCCCTTCCATAGACCAGTCTTGCATTCACACCACTGCCTGGTTACTAAGGTAATGTAGACCCTGGCAAACAGATAGCTGCTGACAATTTAAACTGAAGAGAGCTGTAGAACAAAAAATGTGAAATTAAACTTAAACTCTGCGTGGGGATGACATCATGTGGGCGGACTGGTACCATCACAGGGGCGGGGCAATGACATGGCAATTAGCGGATTGGGTTTTCCAAATTAGGCCAGGAGTGGCTCAAAAACAAGACACAAGAACATTTCCTTTCAGTTTATTTTTTGCAAGTGCTGTACATGATATTGAGTGAATGCTGTGCGAGTAGCACACCAACAAAAACAAATTTACAGCCATCTTCCCCCTCCCCACACATCTGTACACAGCATCGACATTTCTTGCTTTTCAAATAATTTAAACAGAAAGTGAACACATTTCATCGCTCTTCAGACCTTCAAGGAAACCAAGTTTGAAAGCCTTATTCAAGTCTGAACAAACAGCAACAAAAAGAAAAAAAAAAAAAAAAAAAAAGTCCTTTAAAACAGGAATAAATATTTAAATATCTGCAGCAGAAGCTCCACCTCTCCCATCAACTTGTGGTAAGTGAAGCAGAGGTTCGTCCGTTCCTCTATGGCAGATGCAGCATTTCATGAAGGTACAGCTGTGTATGGGGGGATAGCAGGACATCTATGGGGAGATAAAGGGAAAAAAAAAATTAAAAATTGCAAAGTGATTATTAAATGGCTTAAAGGTCATTTCTTGCAAGCCAACAGAAAATAATAGCACTGCTTCATGTTGTACAAGGTCCCCCCTACCGTAGCACCAGACTCCTTTCTCATCCTAGTGCCTTCTCTCTACACATGCACTCCTCCATCCTTCCCCTCACTTAATATACAGAAATGGGCATAATGCAAACATACAAAAAAAAAGTACTGTTTTATTATTACAGGGGAAGAGGAAATAATTGTAATCAAATAATTCAATTCTTTAAAAATGGAGTCTGTGGGAGATGGCCTTCCCATAATTCAGAGCTTACCGACTATGTTGAAGATTGGGGATGCCCTAAATCTCAGATTTGGTTCAGGACTCTGCTGTATTAGAGCCTTTATTAAAAAAATAAATACAGGTATTGGACCCATTATCCAGAAAGCTCCAAATTACCGAAAGGCCATCTCCCATAGACTCCATTTTAAGCAAATAATTCTAATTTTAAAAACCGATTTTCTTTTTCTCTGTAATAATAAAACAGTACCTGTACTTGATCCCAACTAAGATATAATTACCCCTTATTGGGGCAGAACAGCCCTATTGGGTTTATTTAATGGTTAAATGATTCCCTTTTCTCTGTAATAATAAAACAGTACCTGTACTTGATCCCAACTAAGATATAATAAACCCAATAGGGCTGTTCTGCCCCAATAAGGGGTAATTATATCTTAGTTGGGATCAAGTACAGGTACTGTTTTATTATTACAGAGAAAAGGGAATCATTTAACCATTAAATAAACCCAATAGGGCTGTTCTGCCCCAATAAGGGGTAATTTAATGGTTAAATGATTCCCTTTTCTCTGTAATAATAAAACAGTACCTGTACTTGATCCCAACTAAGATATAATTATCCCTTATTGGGGGCAGAACAGCCCTATTGGGTTTATTTAATGGTTAAATGATTCCCTTTTCTCTGTAATAATAAAACAGTACCTGTACTTGATCCCCACTAAGATATAATTACCCCTTATTGGGGGCAGAACAGTCCTATTGGGTTTATTTAATGGTTAAATGATTTTCTAGTAGACTTAAGTTATGGAGATCCGAATTACAGAAAGACCCCTTATCTGGAAAACCCCAGGTCCCAAGCATTCTGGATAACAGGTCCCATACCTGTACAACCTATTCTGATTAGGGTTCAATTCAGTTTGGGATTCTGCCAAATCTGTTGTGGCAGATTCAATATATGCCCAAATCCTAAAATTGCAGACTCCATAAGCCTACTAATTATAGATACAATATCGACAGGGGCATAACTAAAATGAAGTAGACCCTGGGGTTGCAGGAGGGCCCAGGAGTATAGGGGACCCAATGAGACCTTAGTAAATGAGCAATTTCAATATACCGCAGTAGAATAATGTGAAGTTACCAAGAATTTTGGGCCCTGAATTGAATTTGCCAGTAACATCTAGTTACACCACTGAATATCTAAATATGTTCTTTTGTTTGCATTTCCCCAAAACAAATAAAGTAAAAGGATATACCGGTATGGGATCAGTTAGCCAGAAAGCTCTGAATTACCTGAAGCCCATCTCCCATAGACTCCCATTTTAATCACATGATTCACATCTTTTAGAATTATTTCTTTTTCCTTGTACTTGATCCCAACTAAGATATAATTACCCCTTATTGGGGGCAGAACAGTCCTATTGGGTTTATTTCATGGTTAAATGATTCCCTTTTCTCTGTAATAATAAAACAGTACCTGTACTTGACCCCAACTAAGATATAATTACCCCTTATTGGGGGCAGAACAGTCCTATTGGGTTTATTTCATGGTTAAATGATTCCCTTTTCTCTGTAATAAAACAGTACCTGTACTTGATCCCAACTAAGATATAATTACCCCTTATTGGGGGCAGAACAGCCCTATTGGGTTTATTTAATGGTTAAATGATTCCCTTTTCTCTGTAATAATAAAACAGTACCTGTACTTGATCCTAACTAAGATATAATTACCCCTTATTGGGGCAGAACAGCCCTATTGGGTTTATTTAATGGTTAAATGATTCCCTTTTCTCTGTAATAATAAAACAGTACCTGTACTTGATCCCAACTAAGATATAATTACCCCTTATTGGGGCAGAACAGCCCTATTGGGTTTATTTAATGGTTAAATGATTCCCTTTTCTCTGTAATAATAAAACAGTACCTGTACTTGATCCCAACTAAAATATAATTACCCCTTATTGGGGGCAGAACAATCCTATCCAGAAAACCATTACCAACTATAAATTATAGAACATAACTTGTATAAATCATATTTACGTATATACACACACACACACACACCTCATCCACAATTTTTCTGCCACCTATGCTGGAATTTTACATTTACTGAATGACCACATGCGCTGGCTAATGTTTTCCAGTGTAACCATCATTTCTGGTCTCCGTGCAAGAACTTTGCAGTAGTCAAGGGGGTTACTTAAAAACACCAAGCACATGGACTGAGAACTAAGTAAAACCCAACTCCAGTATTAAAGCTTAGCTTCCATCATCTTTTCCCATGGCCTCCTGTGGAAAAGAAAATATACTGAAAAACACAGAATTAGTCATTAATCGGCACAGATGAGTGCAGAGTAAATAAAACTTACTCCATTTTGTCCTCGAGTTTATGAATAGTCTGCTTGTCCAGGTAACGGCAGAACAAGGAGAGCAGGTTACTGGGCAAGAAGAGTGGCTCCACCATGGAGGACTTTGAGACATGAGACAGCTCCTTAGCAACCAGGAAAACTGTATCGGTCCTGTCACAAATAAGCAACATCATTAATTGTGTGACCCCTTAAGTCTGATTTTAGATAAATGAACCTAAGTGTATTTACCATTTTTCAAAGTCTCCAATGCAAGGCTCCATAGGCATGTCAGATGATAGCAGCCTCTCACCGTGGCTCAGCAAACAATAGAGCAGCGAGATCCCAAACTAGACAATGAATAAAATCCGTAAAAAACTAAATAGGAAACATAACCCAACACTTTATAACAAAGAATTACTACAGTAATATTAAGGCTTGCGTAAAGCACTAGTATTGGTGTATTTCCGGACCTAAGGGAGTAGGCAGAATAAGCACAGTGGCAGATCATTTGCCCCCTGATTTATTCAAATTTCCTAGACAAGCCATGAACAGATTGAGAAGCAGGAGAACAGATGGCAAAGAGATGGGCAGTTGAGGCGAGAGATCGGGCACACAAGAGTTGGGTAGAGAGCCGAGAGGGGCAGTGCTGTCATATCAAGGTGGTGGACAGGCAAGTTAGGGTGAGTGGGCACAAGAGATACTTGCCTTAGGCACCAATACCTCTTGGCTCAGCTTGGTTTTCGGTCACATTGGTGGTTGAAGCCCAATTTAGAATTGTAAAAAGGTAAGTTTCTTTGTCCTGCTTTAGTCAGAGCTCTTCTATTTAATACACCTAGCTAAATTTAAACAATGACCACCACAGGCAACACTGATGTATAAGTAGATGTTACTGGGCGCCATAGCAAATTCAGTTTAGGGCCCCAAAATATTGGTAAGTTGACATTTTTCTTCTGCAAATATTGAAACTGTTAGTTAGGGTCTCACTGGGCCCCCCTGCAACTGCAGGATTGGCTTCCTCTAGTTACCGTATATACTCGAGTATAAGCCGATCCGAATATAAGCCAAGGTACCTAATTTTACCTAAGAAAACTGGAAAAATGTATCGACTCGAGTATAAGCCTAGGGTGGGAAATGCAGCCGCTACTGCTAAGTTTCAATAATCAAAATAAATACCAATACAATTACATTAATTGAGGCATCAGTGGGGTATATGTTTTTAAATATTTCAAAGAAAAACATTAAACTAGCTCTGTAAGTGGAGAAGAGGGTCAACAAAAACAACAGGCACTGGAGGGTCTGGTTGCGGGTGGCCTAATTTGCACACAAAGGACAGAGGGTGCTAGTCTGGAGGCACCCATGGCACCCGACTCGAGTATAAGCCGAGGGTGACTTTTTCAGCACATTTTGTGTGCTGAAAAACTAGGCTTATACTCGAGTATATACGGTATGCCCCTGTGTACAGGAGACTATCAGAAAGGGTAAAAATCCTAATGGCATTGTTTGCCCATCATAGGTTTTTGCTACAAGGAAATGTTGTTTTACAGCAAAATGCACATGCAGGTTTAGCAACAGATATGGGGAAGATGGAAATACAGCTTTCCTGGCCCACCATCACATAGCCTCTAGCAAAGTGTACTGTACTTCTACCAGAGTTATAAGAAAAATAAAAAAGATAAGAATTCAGTTTCACAAACCTGATTCTGAAATGCAAGTGTGAGGGGCAGGTCACTGGACTCTGGCAATGGTCGGGTGAGCTCTTGAATGACTCCGATGAGTTCAGTGAAGGAAAGCCCATTGATTATATTCTTTAGGGGGCCGTAGAGAACAGAAAGGGACTACGGGAAAATATACAGGGTTTTAGAGGGGAACATAATATAGACGAGTGGGGAATTTCCAAATTGAACGTAATCCAAATCCATTAGGTTTAGGCCAAATACCAAGTCCACTTAGGGTTAACATTTGATGGCAAAGGCCTATCGATTTTCTAGGATATCCTCAGGACAACCATTCATTTACACGACCTTAAGCTAAGGGGGCCAAACAAATATTGATACAGGGCCTGAACCCAAAGAGTCTGAAGAGTTCTTTAAATTCAGTTCTGCTGAATACTAAATATTTGGCTAAAGCAGAAAGATACAAAAAGTGTCTTGGCATTTGGTTCAATCCCATACCATCAGTACATCCCTAATACAGGCAAGTCCTTGTGTCAGAGATGATGGCAGTGCTATTGCTTCAAAGGAAAAATGACCAGTATCTTTGAATTCCATTATTGTCACCCCCAGCATCTACCACACTATGCACCTACCTCTTCCGCCGAGTCATTCTTTATGAGGAATGGTAAGTGCTGAACTACGAGCAAGAGAATCTTCCCGGCCTGCACCCTCGTAAGGAATGGAAGGAGCCGTGCTATCAACTTCTTGCCTTTTCCCACTTGCAAGAGCTGCAAAAACTCATTCTCAGATTCACTGCAAGGAAAAGTGCATAAGACAGGATCAGGCTGACCATTAGAGATTAAAAACAGATATAAAAGTAAATCCTGTAATTTCCCCCTTTGTAACCACTTTTACAGAATTTCCAGCAATCAAGGCATCTATGATAATTACAGCAAATGTACTGGGACAATAAGGTCAATTGTTCCCCATTGTCTCCCCACATGTACATCACTAAACCAATTCCAGGTACCTACTCTTCACTGTGGCAGGGTGCCATATTGAGAATATCATATATCCTTTGCACTTTATAGTTCTGCTTGTGCTGAAAGTGTGCATGCTCTTCTTCGGGTATATGGGACATCTTCCTTGCCAGCTCTTCAACTTCTAAGAGTAAGAGGAACACCTAATATAAGCAAAACAAGAAAGTAAAACAATTAGCCAAGCTCAGGAATGCCCAATTCAGAGTTAAAAAATTCAAAATTAACATTACTCTGGGCAATTTTGTGGTTATATATGGAAAAAAAAAACACTACTTCCATTTTGCCAGTGTTGGCCATGAAGTTGAGGCACACACTGGTGCTCTACCTAAGGGCTTGGCAATGCTTGGTGCTATCAAAATATGAAAGGCAGGATACCAGGTGGAAATACTCACCTTCTCAGTGTGTTTAAGGACTCTTAACCTTTGGTACCCAAGTGCTTTAATAGCCTGTAAGGCAGAAGGACAAGTCACATATCAGAGTTTCTGCTCTTAGTTTTGTTAATCATACAACTATTTCAGGCCACACAAACCAAGAATTTTTATTCTGTAATTAGATCACAAAATTGTGTGTAAGGAACATAACATGGCTGAAGCAAAAGTTTCAGAACCCAAGTCATTGCCCTCTCCCACAAGCCACTGTGGTCGACTGTTGCTATGCTGTCATGGGGCATATTTATTATACTGTGTAAGCCAACATCACCGTTATGGTTGTTATGGACAACAATTAGCAAATAGAATTTGTCACCAGTATCTTTTACCGGTGATGTTGGCTTACACACTATAATGAATATGACCATATGGTGTGAGCATTGTGCACATTAAGTAGTCACTCTGTATAACCAATCGTTTCCCATTAAATCCAGTACACAGCATTTACGCACCTCATCTGGCATGGCGTAGGAAACGGCATCTATTGCTCTCCTCGGGCTGTAGCAGGTAGAAACAGCCACTTGTCCAAGGGAACCCTCAATATGAACCACTAGCAAATATAAAAACAAATTATTTAGATGTACAAGGTATTACCTAGAAAAGTTCAAGTTAAACCCAAAATAGAGTTTTTGTTTAAAGAAATGAATGTACAATAAAGTAAACTACTTCTAAGTTTTAAAAGTTACTTGTATATTTAACTGCATCTGGAAGGCATTTTTTGTTTATCCTTTTCTGCATTCCAGATTATGGCTATGACACAATGTGAGCCACCACATAAGCACAAAAACTCTTTCCTTAGGGATGCCAAATAAGTACCGCGATTGGCTCTTTTACAGCCCCATGTGGACTTTTAGGCTGCGGGAGACTGCTTGAAGTAAAACAGTCTTTTTGCTTCCAAAACTTGCCTCCAAGCCAGAAATGTAAAAATGGGCACGTACTTTGAGGCCACTGGGAGCAACAGCAATGGGAGTAATGAGCAAATTTTGTCCTGAGCCCCTGGTTGGGGATCATTGGTTTAAGCAGATACTGCTTTCACTAGAATATTCAGTTTTAATAAAATATTTACTGACATTTTTCAAAAAAGGGCCCATTTATGAATGCAAGTCCATGTTAACCTAAGCTCAGATGGATACAAGGCTGCACACTTATTGATGCTACTCGTAAAAGGCAATACGCAATAACGCAAATTTTTGTAAGGTGCTCAATGCAACAATTCAGATGTGAAAGTGCCCACTGATGCAAAGAAGCCCTGGAGCTACTGCCACCCTGACATTGGCAGCAATTCCAGGGCTCCCAGGAGCTGCATTAATAGGTGCAACATACATGCACCTAAAGAATCAATACCTATTCACCCACTACAGTGAACAACTGACAAGTGATAACATTTTAACTGGATGAATATCAGCATAAAAAACAAAACCCATTGATAGTTGAATAAGCCCCTGTATTATTATTAGAACACTCCAAAGTATTGGGCACACTGTGCATCAAAACAAATTAAAAACAATCATTGAACTGTGCCTGTCAACTTTGGGTTATTTGTTTATTTCAGCTTGCAATTGAGTTACTTTGACATTTGTGGTGTTAGTCTATAACAGGGATCCCCAACCTTTTATACCTGTGAGCCACATTCAAATGGAAAAAGTGTTGGGGAGCAACACAAGCATGAAAAAAGTCCCTGGGGGTGCCTGTAAGAGCTATAAATTGGCTATTTGGTAGCCCCTATGTTGACTGGAAGTGTACAGAAGGCTCTGGTTGGCAATTACACTGTTTTTATGCAATCAAAACTTGCCTCCTAACCAAAAATTAAAAAAAAAAAACACCTGCTTTGAGGCCACTGAGAGCAACATCCCCCCCGAGCCACTGGTTGGGGATCACTGGTCTATAATGACCCTATCATACTGCCTTGTAATGGTTAAAGAGCCCCTCCTCCCTATACCACTTTGGTTTTAAAGTTTAATATAATGGAAATAAAAAGGTATCTTTTTCTATTGAGCTCCGATTTCCTACCTATAGTTTTTAAAAGGGGACCAGTTACTCAAACTACAAACTGTATAACATGAAACAAATTCCTATTGTCATTAACACATCCATACCCATTATAAAGACATTTAAAAATCCCAGCTGTCAATCTCATATATTGCTTTCACTACCACCTCTATGCCTTAGGCAGACAATTACCACAACTTTCCATTCAGCACTCGCTTTCCCCCCTCCGATTTCACCATCCAAATGTGTAGTCAGTACATGGGAATCAGGTCCCCCATTCTGGCACATACACACAATTTTAGAGTTATACAAAGCTGGTCTTAATTACAGTGCCCATAACATGGCACATACCGGCTTGCTGGGATTGTGCAATTGAAGGGGTATATAGAACCATGTTAATTGGATTCAGTTTCATGAGTGATCCCCTGAAACATTTTCAGCAGTAGGAACAGTAGGCCAACAGCAAGTTAAGAAGTGACCAATGAAGACAGTTAGGGAATATAGCCCACATTTGTCTTATTTTAAAGTGGCATAACTATAAAGGAATCTGACCATGCAGTCACAGAGGAGGTCCAGTGCCATTATATAGCACAAATAAACAAAAAAAACATACATTAAAAGACGCACACAAAAAAAAACAAAAAACACAAAAGCACTAAAATGTAGATTTGTTACTCTACCTGACTCGTACATCTCTGCCTTTTGAATGTATGGTGTAACCAGTTTTGTGGGCTCTCGTTTCTTGCGTTCTCCCAAAAGTTCTTCCTCAGCCAATTTACGCTCTAACTTTTCATAGTAAGCCTAAGAGAAAACAAGCAAAAAAACAAAAAAAAAAAAAAAAACCATCTTCATAACAAGGTAATCATGATGCTCTTTTAACATGAAATTACACTTTTATTTTGTTTTAGTGAACATATTTACTGGAGTAGAGTAGAAGAAATGTTATTTCTGCTCTTAAATCGGAAATCTATTCACAATTTATTCTTTCCTTTCTCTAGGGCTTATGATGAACTCATGTTTGTCTATTGTTGTAAATCAGGGAAAATAAAGCTACTCCATGTTTTGTCCTTACAATGTAGATCAGTGATCCCCAACCAGTGGCTCAGGGGGAACATGTTGCTCCCCAACCCCTTGGATGTTGCTTTCAGTGCCCCCAAACCAGGGAGTTATTTTTGAATTCCTGACTTGGGGGCAAGTTTTGGTTGAATAAAAACAAGATTTCCTACCAAATAAAGCCCCTGTAAGCTGATAGGGTGCATAGAGGCTGCCTAATAGCCAATCACAGCCCTTATTTGGCTCCTCCATGAACTTTTATGGTGCTTGTGTTGCTCCCCAAGTCTTTTTACATTTGACTGTGGCTCACGTGTAAGAAAGGTTGGGGACCCCTGATGTAGCTAATTGAGATTACCGTCTCCCTTTTTTTGTAACTGTTTTGTTAGGGGGGCATAATGTGTATGGTTTTAATGAAAGAAGATGGACTGGTATGTGGGGATAAGGTTTAAGACAGGTCAGCGACACTTTGATATAACAGAACCATCTTTCTTACCTGATAATAATAGTCATCCAAGTGGGGATTTTCACTTTGTAACTGAATCATTTGCAGTTTTATTACCCACTCCTTTTCCTTTTGAGACATTAAGCTCGCATAAGGGTCCGGTCTACTTTCCCACTGCTTCCGACTTGAACTAAAGGCAGAAGAGACCATTGCAAACTAGCAGATGGAGCTAAACACCACAATTTACAAAACAGTGGTACAGTAAATATAATTACCTTTGCGGCCTCTGACGTTGACTGAGTATCCTTCTATGCTGGGGGTGCAACTGTGTGACATGGCCTGGAACCCTACAGTATTTCAAAAGGGTAAGAGAAACCAAGGTTTCAAAACAATTTTGCTCATTAGAATTCAACTGTTTTAAGACTTGCTTAGAATATATTGATAGCTAAAGTTCAGGCCATACACAAGAAGATAGGTTCTTTTTGTCCCAGACAAGCCATTATTGGCCATATTTGGCTACAAAGGTGGTTGATCTGATGGTTCTGCCCCACAGCCAATGACTGGATCGGATCGCATTGCATAGCATAGGTCCTGCACAGACCTACTAGAGAAACACTTCTGACTGGACACGGTACTTGGGATTTCCCAAGAGCCTGATCAGATATCAAGGGGCAGTAGTCAGTCATTGTGGCTCCATATACAGCTGACTTAGCTTTTTAAAAATTGTCACCCATGTTTGGCCATCTTAAAAATAAGCTTTAAGATGAAAAAGTATATGCAAGACGACCAACTGAAATTGAAGAAATTGTCGACTCATTATTTTAGTATAAAATGCTAGGCCACTCGGCATAATTCTAGATTTTATTTGAATTACTTTTAGTGAAGGCGATTCCACTGCCTGGTTACTAGGGATCTTCACCCAAATTTGACACCCTCCCCCCCATAAAGAAATTTTAAACAGTTTTCCAGAACAAGCAGTGCAAGTTCAAGTGTCAGAACAAGCAGTGCAGTATATACAGACATACTGGGGCTCATTTATAAACACTGGGGCAGTAACCCATAGCAACCAATCAGTTGCCAGCTGCAAGTAAACCATATAAGCAAACATCTGATTTGTTGCTATGGGTTACTGCATAGGTGCACATTTGCACAGTGTCTATAAATAACCCCCACTGTTTTCATTAGCAATTACAGATAACTAGATCAGTGGGAATGTTTACTTAGTATATACTGCAAAGATACATAAGGTTACATTCACTTCCACTATTAAGGCAAAAACCTTTTTGGGTGGAAACAAAAGTTTAAGAGAGGAAGGGGAAAAGTTAAAAGAAACTTACTTAAACCTTTGCAGTGCATTACCCATGGGACTGAAGAATGGGGAGAAGCTCGGGCTGGGAGACATCGGGCCAAAGTGCATCCTCACCATTTTAGGAGTCATTGGTCGGGTTGGGGTGCTGACGTTGGGTGACATTGGTCTAAATGGAGTCTGAGATACAAAACCTGGAGACTGGTGGGAGAGAGAAATTGAGACATGCATCTACTAAACATTTGTAGTAAGATGCAATGCATAATCCAATCATGTGACCACTAGCTATACAATTATAGGATGAAAACATAAAATAGTAATGGCTCTGAAAAGATTGGCTACATTCTCTATAAAAAAAAAAACCAAAAACCTCCAAAACAACTTCCTTATGGTTTTTCAAAAATATTGTAGTTAAAGTATCTTCAGCCTTCAATTAAAAGGGACCCGTCACATTAATAATTCCAAATCTATTTTTACCATGTTAGTGGAGCAAAATAATCTTTACTGACACTACATGATATCAGTTTTCTCCCCCTCAATCTTGAATCTACACAATCACAGCAAGCAGGCAGCTGCCATTTGTAAACACTTAAGAAAAGATTTGCATTAAAAATCTTGGTTTATGCTCCACCTGATGCCCATGTACAGGATACATAAATGCAGTGACATCTAGGAAGTGCTGAATGGAAAGTGAAAGAAATTGCCTGGCCAACCTATATGCCGGAGGCAGAGGCAGGCAATATATGATTGACAGCTTAGATTTATAAATACATTTATATACAGCTTTTTGTGTGTGGGTGACAGGTCCCCTTTAATATCTTGTCCATCCTTGAGGTTATGGACAGCGGCAGCCCTGTTTGGAAAGTTTAATGTTGCAGCTTCAATTTTGTACTTACAGCCTAGGTGGACAGACCAAAGATCAGAGGAAGAAAATGTTGCCTTATCTATTCAAGAAAGATACTCTCTGGTATAGGTTATTGGCAGACAATGGTATTTTGTAAAAAAAAAAAAAAAAAATGAACTGGTTTATCTGTAGTAATAAGTCAACTGGACTTACTGTGTTTTTCTATTTTATTTTTTTCTTGAAGACGTTTCGCCAGTCATCCAACTGGGTTTCTCAATTCAGAACGACTTATACAAACATCTTCCTGGAATAAATACCCTGGAATGTTGCTCCAATCAACATAATCTGTTTATCATAACCAGCATGGGATCAGGCATCTCATGAAGGTGAGGTGTTGATTGTATTGGCATGATTGGAGCTTTGAGGTGTTATTAAACCTTCCAGGGAGAGTTGCCAAACCAGCATTGTACATGTATAGATTTTGCCCCCCCCCTGCCTCTCTTTAAACTTCTTTTTTCTGTTTTAACATATATGGACTCTTTAACACCTCTTTTGAACCAGTCACTCTCACTGTCTATAATCTGGACCTGGCAGTCTTCAAATGTGTGTCCTTTTTCCTTTAGATGTACTGTAGGTACACGGCCTGACCAGAGGAGCTGGCTCTTCTGTGCTGCACCATACGCTAGTGTAACAATTTGGTTTGGTACCCACATACAAGTCCGAGCTCTCCTCACTGCACTGCTTACACCATGTCACTCCTGTTATGCTTCGGGATTGGGTCTTTCGGGTGAACCAGTTTCTGCCTCAGTGTGCTGCTGGGTTTAAAACACACAGGGATGCGGTGTTTATTAAAAATCCTTCTAAATTTTTGGACACCCCAGCTACATATGGGAGGACTAAGTTCTTTCGCCTGTCCTGCTTTCCTCCTTCACCGGTATTTTTGGTATTATTGCTTCTCTTTCACTGGTTTTAACAAAGGCCCAATCTGGATATCCAGTCGCCTTAAGGGCCCCTCTGAGATGTTCCAACTCTTTCACCTTTGCTTCTGTGCTGGTGGGGAGGTTTTCTGCTCTGTGATGTAGTGTTCTGATAACTAGTTTGTGCTCTAGTGGAGTCGAACAGCAGGTACTGGTCTGTGTGGGTTGGTTTCCTGTAGACCTCTGTTTCCAGCTTTCCACCTTCTCGGACGCTTACCAAGCAGTCCAAAAAAGCCAGCGTGTCATCTTGCACATCTAACCAAACTTGATGCTGTGGTCCACTTTGTTGATGTGCGCAGTGAAAGTCTGTACCTCTTGTGTGTGTGTATTTTAACCCAGGTATCATCCACATATGGGAAGCGATGACTGGGAGTGATTCCTTTGAAGCTATCCAGGGCCTTTCTTTCCATTTCCACCATATACAGGTTTGCAACAATGGGTGAAACTGGCGATCCCATGGCGCAGCCTGCTTCTGCCTGTAGAACTTATCCTTGTAATTAAAATAGGTGGCACTTAGGCATAGGTCCAGTAATGAACATACTTGCTCTGGGTTAAGTTTTGTTCTGTTGCCAAGGGTGTTGTCTTTTAGCAACAGAGTTTAAATAGAGGCAGGGAGGCAACATCTATTGTCTGCCACGTACAATGCTGTTTTGGCACCTCTCCCTGGAAGGTTTAACACCTCAAAGCTCCAATCATGCTAATACAATCAACACCTCACCTTCATGAGATCCCTGATTAAGGGTATTTATTCCAGGAAGATCTTTGTACAAGTCATTCTGAATTGAGAAAGCCAGTTGGATGACTGGTGAAATGTCTTCAAGAAAGAAAAAAAAAAAAAAAAAAAAAAAAAAGAAGGTCTAGTTGATTTGACTTATTACTTCAGATATACCATGACCTGGATGAATGTGAATCTCCCCAAAAATAAACGGTATCATCCACTCACATGCCATGTACCCTATAAGCCTCAGCACTCTTAATACCTGATTTGGGGTAAAGATTGGTGGACCTCTCCTTGGTGGTGTGAAGGGGAATGGTGGACGCATTGAGCGAGGTACAAGAGGAGATTGCTGCAATAGAAATTGATATCAGATGTATTGGATCTGACAAATAAAACCACACTTACTGCTCTTTGATACAAAACATGCCAAGATACACTTTAATGCGCTATAACGGTCCGACATGCTTACCTGCCTCATGAATCTTGGTCTGTAAGGCTTGGGAGACATAACACCCATTTCTGGTCTTTGGAGCCTTTGTGAAGGCATAAATCCTCTCTGCAGGGGAGACCCCAAGAACTCTAAGTTCGCTGGTGGCAGGTAAGGTGCCCTTTCCATCACGCGCAGAATTGCTTTATCCTAGGAAAGGAAAAAGAGACTTAAAAACCTCCTGATATATGTTAACAGACTGCACAAGTCCGTGAAAAATACTGCCGCATAGGTTTGTGCAACAAGCAGATGTACCTTTACTGGTTATGAGTCTACAACCAAACATTACAAATTACCACCTTTCTAGGTGTCTTTAGGGCAGGCACTTTCTAGACTTGTCGCTTGTGGCAATGCCCTCTTTTGTACCAAAATCAACAGCTTTAACACAAAGGCTTGTTAGGTGTTACTTGTAGGTACAGCCTATGTGCACAGAATATTCCTTTTCATTTATTGTTCCAGATATCAATAAAGTAATGCAAAATCTGTGTTATGGGCATTGTGCACAAATAATGAATGCCTTTATCCTAGCCCTATGGACCCAACAGTCACCACAAATATACCGTTATGCTATTTTATGGGTACATATCCTATTCCAGACCTTTATGCCCATTAAGAATTGTAAAGAGAAAAGCTACTTTTTTAAATCTCAGGATACTAGCTCTAGGGGGATTATGGACACCTGCATTATTAACATGTTTAATTTTAAAGAAAGAAGGTCTGGGGTGCAGTAGTAATCTTTAAGACTATACAACAATCTAATTATTACCCATCTCCCCTATTCTGGAACACTAAATGAGGCCGACATGCTAGTCATAGTAGCTACCCAGTCTTATTCCATAAAAGATTCATTCTTGCCAGATTCCACAGAGGCTGAACTAATACAATATCATATTTTGAAGTTGTCCACTTTAGCCTTACAATTCCCATTCTCAGCAATAGCTAGATTTACTTAAAAAAAAACAACTCATATTTCATCATGTAGGTAAGACAGATGCACTTTAGAAGCTGTAAGCACCATGAAACTTACCTCCAATATTTGCCCAGTTGCCGACATGGAAACCTTTGGAGAAGCCTCCCAAAGGCCTGAATCCATTCCACTCTATGGTAGAAGGAAATATTAATAAAATGATTTTGGGAAAGCCAATCAGCCAGCAATTAATGTACATTGAGTACATTTTACCTGATCATAGTCTGTGTCCAGTTCACTCCATGTAGATCCTATTCCACTGTCCACAACTGCACTGTCCAAGCTCTACATATAAAACAGTTAATAAAGATTTAACAGATGAAAAATAGTTACCAAGACTGAGTAGGTTTTACAGTCATAAACCCAATCACTGAGCATTTCATGAGAAACCCTAAAAGTGGTTCAACTTTAAAGAGATACTGACACCAGAAATGAAACCATTTTTACATCTGTCATAACATTGTCTTTGCACGCGGTTTATAATTTTGCCATAAAAGTATTTGTCCAAGCTTTTACATTCCCTATCTGATCCCCCATGTCCCTCTATGAGGGGGCGGCCATATTTGTGCAGCAGGAGGCCGTTAGCATTAGAAGCTGTAACTGACAGGCTGGGAAGGGACAGTCAGGTTGGCAAAACAGTCAGGTTTTGGGATTTCAAGTAACAATTACTTACAAAACCAGCCCTATCAGTAAAAAATGATCAACACGACCTATAGGTAACTTTTTATGTAGATTTATATTTTAAAAAGTTGTTTTTTCGTGTCAGTATCACTTTGAGTTAACTCTTTGTATAACATACCAAGTCCAATTCTAAGCAGCTTTTCAATTAGTCTTCATTACTTATTTTTACAGTTTTTAAATAATTTTACTACTTCTTCAGACTCTTCACAGTTTTCAAAAACGGGGGTCACTGACCCCAGCAACAAAAGAACATTGCTCTTTGAGGCTAAAATGTTATTGTTACTTTGTATAGCTTATTTTTCTATCCAGGTCATCTCCTATTCAAAAAATCAGTCAAACCCAATCCTGATTAGTAAGGCAATTTGAACCCTAGCAACCAGATAGCTGCTGAAACTCCAAACTAAAGAGCTGCTGAACAAAGGGGGGAAAAAAGACCAATTGCAAATTGTCTCAGTATATTACTCTTGTTTAAGGGTCACAATTTGTATTAATAGCCCCCCCCCCCCAATAAGTTTGTGGCACTTTTATATTTTTACCCACCTCCAGTGTTGGTTTTCCGTGAAATGCTCTCATTACAGCAGGGTCTCCAAGCTCTGAATCATCCATGGTTGAATTCATTGTATGACCCCCAGAGTCAATGGAACGATCCACATGCTCTTCATCAGATTCCACCACAATCTTAACCTCACGCAGTGGGGACTTTTCAGGTTTCTTTGTTTCCTTTATAGGTTGTGGTTTTTCAGGCTCTTCTATCTTTGGTGCTTCAGGTATTTGAACAGGTTTTTTATGATCCTCCTCCTGTTTGGTGGGTTCTTCATCAGACTCTTGGTCTTTAAAAATAATAAATATATATATATATATATATATATATATATATATATATATATATATATATATATATATATATATATATATATATATATATATATATATATATATATAATTTATTTTATGGCAAGATGGAAAAACACCTTAGTATGTGTGATACTGACACTAAAAAACTACTTTTCAAAAATAGTAAAAGTACATAAAACGTTACCTGTAGGTCATGTTGATCTTTTTCACGAATAGAGCTGCTTTTGTAAGTAATTGTTACATGAAGTCCCTAAACCTGACTGTTTTGCCAGCCTGACTGTCCCTCCTCAACCCGTCAGTTACAGCTTCTAATGCGAATGGCCTACTGCTGCACAAATATGGCAGCCTCCTCAGAGGATCAAGGGGGACCAGATAGGTAATGTAAAAGCATCTGGCAAATGCCTTTATGGCAAAGTTATAAATATCATACAAATGTTAAAACAGATGTAAAAAAGGGTCTAATTTCAGGTGTCCATATCTTTAAGTTATAGCCTGTCTTCAGGTATGCCTACCTTGCGGTGGGAAATATCAGGCTCTGGGGCCAAATGGTCAGATTGCAACAAAAGGTATGCAGGCTGTCAAAGAGAGGACCGCATCTTTGGCCAAGCTGCCAAAATTGTCTGGAAAGAGTCAGTAGCTTTTATCGGCCTTTGTATGGCCACCTTAAGACTTGTTAAGAATGAAGGGCATAAGAATTAAGAGCTTATATAGTATGTAAGTTTCAAGATCATGGTTGACAAGTCTGGCCTGCAGCAAAGGTAATCAGTGTGTAAAACACTTGACAAACCAAATCTATTTAATAAAGGAACTTTAACGCATCTTATTCCAGACACTATCCTATGACTTTAGGGAGAAAGTAGTATTGATAGAGTTTGCGGGGCGGGGGGGGGGGGGGGGGGAAGGAAGAGCAGACACCACAATATAGTTAATCTTTTTACATTCTTATTCTAAGTCTATGGTTGCAAGCTCAAAAAAACAGTCCTTGTGTTGCACACTTTGTACTTGTAGAAGATACATCTCCCAACACCCTTGTGTATTGAACTGCACAATGTTCTTTATGATATCAGCAATATATTCATTAATATTCTTTGCAGTAGAATATGTTTGGTTTTTTTTTTTAATTGGGTATGGCTTGATCTAACATACAAACTCCATAAAGATTAGATTGTAAACAATACATCACTTTGTGGCTAACATTGTCATACTAGACTATGCAGCAAGCAGACCTAAAAATAATACATTTTTATAAATAACACAATTTTTCCCAAGATCTCCTACCTAAACCGAAAGTCACCTCATTGTACAGATCAATCTCTTCATCTTCTTCAGCCATTTCCTCTAGCAATGCTCCTTCTTCTGCCAGGAAATAATCCTCTGGCAACTTTGTATGGAAGAATTAATGCAAGGGTTAGGCAAACAAACATTAAGAATATAGTATTAATGGCTCTTTTGTAAAAAAAGATTATGTTGAGCTGGTAACCATTGGTATATCCAAATGGGCTACCTTATAGGCTTATGATAAACTATTCTTTGTACATCACTGGACTGGGTGACCCACAGCCCCAACAAGTAATGCATATTAATGCTATGCCATATGTTCTGTACATTTCATCTCACCACTTTTCTCTTTCATCTATGGGTCCCCCTCTATTACTTTAGCTTTACTCATTTACTTGCCCTTTGTTTATTCCCCTCACCCATGTCTCTGCCCTTTTTATTTTGTAATTAGACCTCCTAAGTATATTTCTTAAAACTACTGGTTTGCATTTGTAACACTCACAAGTTGGTCGGAGCCAAGATCCATGTTTGCAATAGTGCTTGAGCAGTTTCACCTGCAGATAAAACAAAATAATGGAGGTGCTGAATGCATCAGATAAAGAAGCTTTGTAGAATACCATGTTCTCCAAAGAGTCAGATCAGTCCTTTATATCATTACTGTTACACTGTATGTTTGCTACAGTTAGCACTCCCCCCAGCAGCAACCTGCTTTGGTTGTTTAAGAACAGCTGAACATCCAAATTCTAGAAGGTCTGAGTCTGTAGATATTTTGGACATACTAATTCTTTAATGATATGGCACATTAAGTTAGAATGATTTGGTCAGTATGTTGAGCAGTAGTCTTTACCTCTTGATTTCCTAGCAAATGTTATCTTGCTCTGGGCAGATACTGGCACAAACTATCTGCAAACTCCTAATCTACACCAATTTCCACCACATGCACAAATACTGCTACTGAAGTAGTTCAATCATTTCTTCAATATGAGAATGCACACTCAAACCCGCAAGCAGCAAAGATAATGGCACCAAGTGGTGACACAAAGAATGGTCATAAATATTAAAATGGTACCAAAGCCAGGTCTTTTCTATCAAAAGCAGCTTGGGTTTACTGGTGCCATAGCCAGGTCTTTTCTATCAAAAGCAGCTTGGGTTTACTGGTGCCAAAGCCAAGTCTTCCATAGCAATAGCAGGTCGGGTTTACTGAATACAAGAGAAAGGGGAAAAAGCTGCAGGGCAAAAACAGGGATGGGGTCTGAGGACCACCATTTTTTTGTCTGGCAGCCAATCCAACCCTCATAGTACACAAAACATGTGAAGGTTTGGACACCCTTTCATGTGTCCAATGATAAACACTGTTTGGAAGGTCTCTGACCGTAATTACTTTATTAAGCCTTAATAGCTCTTAGGAATTGTCACCTATAAACAACTGCAGAGCTTAATTAAATCTTGACACCTCAAACATTTTATCAAAACATTGAAAAATGCTTCCAGATTATTGTACTTAATGCCATCAAGAAATGGTTGTTGTGGGGGAACTACGGAGGTCAAGGCAAGATCTCGATAAGAAAAAAAACTCATTGGTTAGCACATAGGGGTGGATCCATTATGCTTTTCAGTTGTGTGGCAGCAAGTTGCACATTGTATGTGTAAAGGGAAGAATGGATTGGAAAAAATATCAGCAAATTCTGGATGCCAATCTGAAACAGTCCGCCAAGAAGCTGAAACAGGGATGGCTCATACAAGGTAATGCTCCTAAACAGAACTCAACAGCCACCATAAACTACTAGAAGAAAAGCAACTGGAGGTTTTGGAATGGCCCTCACAGGCCCCTGACTTAAACTTCATTCTTAAACATGCAAGGTGGCCCAAAAAGACCTCAAAAATAGAAGTGATCAGCAGGGAATAGTGGACAACTATGAAATCTGGCAAGGGTGCCCATCAATTTGCATTCTCTTCAATGCTTTAGAGAGGGCAGAGTCCTGCTTAACATCAAAAGGCAGTATTTCGTGGAGAGAAACAACCTAGCTGCAACAAAATGGTGGGGTGAGCCATGGCATTAGGAAGTTCTGGTCACCCAAACATTGCAGTTTTTTTTACCTCAAACTGCCTAACCTAAAAGTAGAGGCAACATTATTACAAACCAAGTGTCGGTGCTTTGGTAGATCTGCAATTTCCCCCCCCCCCCAAAGGGCTGCCATTTTCAGTTGAGTTCCTCTACATGTCTTCTCAAAAAACAACTAGCTGATTTGGCTCCTCTAGGCCTGGTAACTTCACACTCTACTCAGGTTGCCAAACTTAAGGGAAGAGATTAATATGTACAGAGTATTGTATAAATAGCTACATCATAGTATTTGTATTCTATGAATACAAGAAAAGCCACATGCCTCAGGCTCATTAGTAGATATTTACAAAGATTATTAAAACAGCACCTGAAGCCATGATATAATAGTAAAGTAAAGCACAGTAAAGCCAAAGTATACCCCGAAGACACTGCTAGTCCAAACTGAAGGCCTCCACTCATCTGTAAAACCCAGGCAGGCCAACAATATTATTATGTGCCCCTGGCCAGACAGTGAGCAATAGCACCATGCAAGAGAGCACACAATTCATATTGGTGTTATAGACATTGCAAGGATTTAGCATAAGTGAAGGGCATATGATGGGAGGGGGTGTCAGTCCTTTTTGTAAAAAATAAATAATGTAAAAGCCTTACCAAGTTTAAGAAATTTTTTTGATGTTTAATTTTTTTTGTATAATGAAAGAAAGTTTTAGACAACTTTTCAATGGCCATTAAAAACTTCAAAAGGTTTTTGTAAAGCCATTGCTTTTCCTATTCACCTGCTGCCAGACTGCAGAAACAGTGATCAGATATCAGTTCCCATCAAGCCCAAAACTACATGTTCCACAATGCTTTGCATGCTTCCGCTCTTCTCTTTGTTGATCAAAGAACATGCAAAGCATTGAGACAAAAATAGGGTCTTGGCTGGAAGAAAATACATTCTTATCTGAGACTGGGGTGGCACTAGGTCAATACAATACATCTAAAATTACTTGAGAAAAAATCCCACTGCCTTAGTTAAGTTCAAAGTGATACACCTGTGTCACACAAATCCTTAAGGGACTCCCAACAGTGGTTACCTGATAATGCACAGGTAATGGGATTTTGGACGAACAGTAAAAGGAGTACAAAAAACTCCCATACTATACATGTCTTTTTAACAAAAGTATTGTGCCAACAACTGGTATTTCAGCAGTAGTAAAAGGCTGATCCCTGAAAGTTGTAGTTTAATATTGCCTGGAGGTCTGATAGGCTGCCTATTATTATTACTTTTTCAATAGAACACAAGCACTGATAAAGCCAATATGGTCACCACCATCTTTATGTACAAAAGCAAACATACACAATATAGAGACATGTTGCCTTATAATGTAACCTGTATAAAGTTAAATTAATGTATAGGAGGGCCAACAGCAAGATCGTTCTTTGGGTGCCCCATACACACTAGGGAAGGTAACCGGTTTTTAAAGAGACCTTAGGAGCTGTTGTATATGATGTACCCGTGTGGTTAAACCTCTAAATTCAAATTAGTTTCAGACATTCAAATAAACTTCACCAACACACTTTTGTGTTGTCACCCTAAACATTTAAGCTCACAGCCAGACACACCTGCCCCCCTAGCATTTTACAAGACATCAAGGGAGTAAAAAAGAATTCTGAAATATTGAAAAAGATTAATATAAGTTTAGCACTGATAACCCCCTACCTGTGATGCAGGATTCCTGCCTCAGCACTGAACCCTATAGAAAGCACTGAATCAAGCAGTTTCACATTCACTAAAGGAGCTCCCTATTCAGGTGTTGATAAGTTGCTGTGGGACACATTAGAAGCAAGGAACAAGTGTAACTTGTGTTAACAGGGAGGGTTAAATAAACTCTGTTACACCTACCAGTCCAGGCTGTTTCCCCAAACAAAACAGTTATCACAAACCTCTCATCCTACCTCACTAAATATGGCACCTAAAGCATCTCACCTGTGCTTCTGCCTTCCCTGGCCAGGTGTACAGCCCACTTAAAGGGACAGTGCAGAAGAAGACTAGTTTTATAGGGGGGAGACATAAGGAGATCTGACTACACACACACATACAATTAAGATGGTTCCATAAAACAAATGTAATATAGAGGTTGTGTCTGAGAATTTCCAGTGTACTTTTTGCAATACACCTAAAACTAACCCCATGTCATTAGGGTACTACATATCCACTCCTGGGCACTTTTGAGACTTTTCATGTTAACATTTAGGGGCACATTTACTAACCCACGAACGGGCCGAATGCGTCCGATTGCGTTTTTTTCGTAATGATCGGTATTTGGCGATTTTTCGGAAAATTATCGCGACTTTTTCGTAGCCATTCCGAAAGTTGCGCAAAATGTTGCGATTTTTTCATAGCATTCGGATTCATTCAAGCTTCAGTATGGTGACTTTTCTTGGGCGAGGTTGGAGCTGCAGGGTGCCATTGAGTCCTATGGGAGGCTTCCAAAATCATGCTAAGTCTGAAAGTTTCGCCCGCCACTTACGAGCGCTCAATACGAAAAAGTCGCGACAATATACGAGTGAATCGTAATGGCTACGAAAAACTCACGTTTTTTCGCGCAAACCGTATTGGTAACGAAAAAGTCGCGACAATTTCCCAAAAGTAGTAAAGGCGCCGAAAAAAATCGCAAAAAATACGAAAAAGTCGCAAAATGTTCGTTTTCCAATCGTAATTTTTCCAATTCGGATTTGAATTCGTGTCTTAGTAAATCAGCCCCTTAGTGAGAAGGGATTAGGATTTGAATCATCCAGGACACTGTTACTGTCACCCTAATAACCCAGGGTTAGTTGGAGTCTCTGTTACATTGGTTTTCTATATAAGTGTTCCTACATATGCCGGAGCTATCATTAACCCTTACCATTTCTTTGCCAATGTATCTCTACTAATATAGAAATACTCCATACTACTCTGTGCCACCTGTAATTTGGATAAATAGAATAGAACTAAAAACTGCCTTCAGCTGACATCAGAAGGGTATCGGGTGTTTCATCACTGGCTGTAATATCCTGGCAAAGAAAAGTTATATATGCCATCTGCTGTACTGTGCAGTGTGCATAAGTAGCACTATACGAATACAAATATACATCCATCCATAGGCTTTATTCATTAACCAAGAAGCATATGGAAACTGTAGGCGTTTGATTTTAAAGGGATGATGTAGCAACACCAGGTGGAAAGAACAGATGGCCGACATGGTGAATGTTGGTGTACATTATACCCATATCATTTCTTTAAAGCCAAAAGTCTATAAAATCCACATACTGCTTCATGTTGTGTGTAGTCTGGATTATTCCTCTGAACTAGTTAGTAAGCACTTGTGCAGCACAGGGGTATTATAGACAATTTTTATGGACATTTTTCTGCTCATCTCTTATACCAAGGGTCCCACAAAAATGCAGATAATGAATAGGCCGTGAGTAGGAAACAGAGAGCACAAGCTCAAAAAAGCAACAACCCAATACCCTATCCTGTTTGATATATGCCAACCAGCTTATAGAGGAGACTAGACAATTGGCAAACGTTGCACCTTTTGCACCATTACCCCCCAGAGAATCTGAATGTCAGGGTGCTGTACCTCCCAGTGTCACTGACTGTTTAAGCAGCATGGCACACATTTTGATAGCCTACAGTCCTTTGCTCCCATATAAATCCAGCATAACCATTTAACCATCACCCTTTGCCCAAAGAGACCACTTCTTAAAGAAACACACTTGTAACATTAACTTGGCTAAAGAATTTGCAGGCGGTGGTCATAGCTTTATTGGTAAGCAATGTAAAGCAACTGGGACCCCTTGCCCCAAAATACTTGCATGAAATGATTGATGAAGTTGAGTTGAGTAGAGTTGAGTTGAGTAGAGTTGGAACCTGGGTTCTGACACAGTAAAAAAAAGTTGAAGCTTTTTTCCAATGAAAACCTTGCCTAAGTTTTAGTTGATCCAGAGAAAGGTGAAACTCCCATGTCAGGTTGACTCTTAGTTGCCACAGACAGGGGCTAACATTTTCTTCTGTTGCTAAAGGGCAATTGGACCAGTGTATTGTCTTGCTTGCTAAAAAAGCATCCAACCCTTTCTTGACACTATATATCTGCCAGTAGTACAACTGATTTTAGGAAAAAAATCCATAGCTTCCCATGTCTAAATATATTGATAAGGATGAGCAGGGGTAGTCAGAAGAGGCACCTGCGTAGGGTGCAAAGGTGTGGGGGGGGGGGCGCAAGGCAGCCTACCTCTATTCTGCTCTCTCTTGCACCCACTGCCACTTGCCATTGCGCAGCACCCCCCTTAAAGGGGACCTGTCACCCTAAGAAATAATTCCAAATTCTTTTCTATTGTGGTTTCAAGCAAAATAAACTTCATCTACACTGTAGAAATTATTTTAATCTTATTTTCTTCAGCCTTGGAATTCACAATTACAGCAAGCAGGCAGGCACCATTTTATAGACACTGTTATTAAGGCAAGCTTTGAATCCTGACAAAATCTTGTTTCTGTGCCGGTATGGGGGACCTGATACCCATGTCCATGCACTGGTTACGAAATTAGATGGTGAGGAGGGAGGGGGAATGTGAGAACCGCAGCAGCATCTAATAAGTTCTGAATTGAAAGTGAAAGTAACTGTCTGCCCCACCTCTATGCCTAAGGCATAGAGCAGGGGTAGGGAACCTATGGCTCGGGAGCCAGATGTGGCTCTTATGATGGCTGCATCTGGCTCGCTGCCAAATCTTTAATAAAAGAAATAACAGGGGGCGTGGCCTGCGCTCGCCAGATAGAAGACGTGTTCTAATCCTTAGAATACGTCTTCTATCCGCCGAGCGCAGGCCACACCCTCCTCTGCATCGCATCCGGCATCCTTGGCACCCACCCTACCTTGTCCCTGCGCTCAGCGGATAGAAGGCGTGTTCTAAGCCGTAGAACGCATCT
Organism: Xenopus tropicalis; assembly: GCF_000004195.4. Classification (NCBI taxonomy): domain Eukaryota; kingdom Metazoa; phylum Chordata; class Amphibia; order Anura; family Pipidae; genus Xenopus; species Xenopus tropicalis. The sequence goes on from NC_030678.2 coordinate 14,042,481, forward strand.
TCTATCTGCCGAGCACAGGCCACGCCCTCCTCCGCATCGCATCCGGCATCCTTGGGACTCACCCTCCTTGTCCCTGCGCTCGGCGGATAGAAGACATGTTCTAATCCTTAGAACACGTCTTCTATCCGCCGAGCGCAGGCAACTCCCTCCTCTGCATCGCATGCGCATCCGGCATCCTTGGGCCCCACCCTACCTTGCCCCGCAGCATCCGCGGGCAAACATATTGTATGGCTCTTACTGATTTACATTTTAAAATATGTGGTGTTTATGGCTCTCTCAGCCAAAAAGGTTCCCGACCCCTGGCATAGAGGCAGGGTAAGCAATATATGATTGACAGCTGAGATTTTTAAATGCTTTTATAATGGGCATGGATGCGTTAATAAAAACATGGCTTTTGGTTTCATATTTAATTTGAAAAGGGCTTTTATTATACAGCTTTTTATGCCTGGGTGACAGGTCCCCTTTAACATCAATGCACATGTGCATGCTTGCATAAATGCTATCCTTGGCCTGGCGCTTTATGTAAAATTCACCAGTCATGGGTAGGGTTGCCACATGGCCAGTAAAAATGATGTTATTAATAGGAAAGAAAGAAAAAAATATAGGAAGGCTGGTATGTTTTTCCAGAAAAGGTGGCAACACTAGCCATGTGTATTCTGCAGTGAGTGCTGTGGTGTGCATTGAGCTACCATTGATCCTTTGTGTATGTGTGAACCATTTGCACACAGTCAGTGGCGTAATTATATAGGAAGCAGATCCTGTGGCCTTCGGGGACCCATGCCTGCTTTCTCTGCCTGGGGGCCACGGGGACTGGGTCAGTGGGCCCAAAAACACTTCCGCCCCAAACATTACACAACTGTGCAACATTGGTAACTTTTGAAAACATTAAGGGCTGTGGCACACGGGGAGATTAGTCGCCCATGACAAATCTCCCTTGCCGTGGGCAACTAATCTCCCCACAATGCCATCCCACCAGCAAGAATGTAAATCGCCAGTGGGATGGCATACGTGTCGCTGCGATATCCCAAAGTCGGCTGAAGTTTCCTCTCGACAACTTCGGGACATTGCAGCGACGCGTTTGCCATCCCACCGGCGATTTACATTCTAGCTGTAGGAATGGCATTGCGGGGAGATTAGTCGCCCACGACAACAGAGATTTGTTGCAGTGCAACTAATCTCCCTGTGTACCCCTACCCTAAGAAGTGTTGTTGCTCCACTGCAAGCAGCATGCCTGATTAGTTCCTATGGCTACTTAGGGTTGCCTGCATGTGTATAGTTTTCCCTTTCATCCCTATCAATAACATTGGGATCAAGCACCCTTTATTGTTGGCACCCTCATTGCTGTGCTGGTGCAAAATTGCCGCCATTAAGCTGTGCATATATATGTATTCTCCTTTCTGTACTTGGAACTTGAAGGGCAACATGTTATCTATACAGTTCGTGAAATTATACAATTTTACCCCGATGTCGTCAATGCTGCAGGAAAAGTTTTACAAAATGACCAACATTGACCCAAAGAATTTCACAGACTACGGTGACCAATGAGAGCGCCTTCCCCACACGCAATAAATGTGACTTCTAGTAAAGTTCCCTGAGGCCTACACCGGAAATAGCGCGAAAAGCGGCGGGACAGCGCACGTGTGCGCGCCTCCCTCTATTCCGACACCAGGGGGCGTACCCGCCGCACCGTCCCCCTCTCTCAGTGCGCGCCTGGTGTTGATCTAATAAGGCACCTCGGGGGCGCGCACGTACGTGCGTGAGTGTGTCGGAAAGAACCAGGGCGAGAAAGAGACCCAGAAGGAGGAGGAGCAGGAGGTCTGGGGCGCCATGGCGACCAACATAGAACAGATCTTCCGTTCCTTCGTGGTCAACAAATTTAAAGAGATCCAGGAGGAAAAGCTGAACAGGTAAGCGCCGTGGGTGCGGGGCACAGAAATGGATGGAATGGCCGGAGATGGAAATAGCACCAAAGCGCCGCGCAGGCTGCGGCCTACTACTTCTATTCGTTCCTTTGGGAATTGTGAGAAGACTGCGGGCTGCCGAAACGGAGATTTACTGCCCCGTCTGAGCAGCGGGGAGGGGGCGGGGCCTTGGGTGCCTGACACCCCGTGTGGGAGCCATGCTGCGTTATACCCGGGGCTAGCCTCACTTCCCTCTCCGGCTACTGCTCTTCCACAAGCGCTTCCATTTGGCAGAGGATTCTGGGAGCTGTAGTCCAGCACAAGCGGGAGAGCCGAGGTTAGCAAACAGGGAGCTGAGGTATCGGTAATGTTGTGTAACTACGGCAGGGAGCATGGGCCCAGCTTAAACAACTACATTTAGAACTTTATTATATACTTCAGGAATGTCAGTGCTGCAGCCTTCTGGCTCTTCCACTGCAACTTCCCACGCTTCCCTGGGGATTGCGCAATGATTATCCTACAGGACTAAAGGTGCCCATACACTATAAGGTCGCCAAGCGAGCGCCTAAAGGTGCCCATACACTATAAGGTCGCCAAGCGAGCGCCTAAAGGTGCCCATACACTATAAGGTCGCCAAGCGAGCGCCTAAAGGTGCCCATACACTATAAGATCGCCAAGAGAGCGCCTAAAGGTGCCCATACACTATAAGATCGCCAAGAGAGCGCCTAAAGGTGCCCATACACTATAAGATCGCCAAGAGAGCGCCTAAAGGTGCCCATACACTATAAGATCGCCAAGCGAGCGCCTAAAGGTGCCCATACACTATAAGGTCGCCAAGCGAGCGCCTAAAGGTGCCCATACACTATAAGATCGCCAAGCGAGCGCCTAAAGGTGCCCATACACTATAAGGTCGCCAAGCGAGCGCCTAAAGGTGCCCATACACTATAAGGTCGCCAAGAGAGCGCCTAAAGGTGCCCATACACTATAAGATCGCCAAGAGAGCGCCTAAAGGTGCCCATACACTATAAGGTCGCCAAGCGAGCGCATCTTCACCCGATATCCCACCTACGGGTGGGCCATATCGGCTAGCAAGTAACTTAAAAAAACAATAAGTTATAAATTACATTTGCGGCCATGGGGCAGTCGGTTTGGGGACAGCATCAACGAGCCGATGCGGTCCCCGATCCGACCGGATTTTCTAACCTGGCCGATCGATATCTGGCCAATTTCAGGCCAGATATCAGTCGGCCAGGCAGCTCTGTTCTGCCCATACACGGGCCAATTATATAGTCGGCCCGTGTATGGGGACCTTAAAGGTGCCCATACACTATAAAGGTGGCCATACACGAGCAGATCCGCTCGCTTGGCAATGTCGCCAAGCGAGCGGATCTTCCCCCGATATCCCCACCTACGGGTGGGCGATATCGGGGACCATTTAGGTAAAAAAAAAAATAATCCGATCGTTTGGCCCTGGGGCCAAACGATCAGATTATGTGGGCGGCAATGGGGCAGTCGGATCGGGGACCGCATCAACGAGCCGATGCGGTCCCCGATCCGACCGGATTTTTTAACCTGCCCGATCGAGATCTGAAATTGGCCAGATATCGGTCGGCCAGGCCGCTCTGCTCTCCCCATACACGGGACGATTAGCTGCCGAATCAGTCCAAGGGACCTATATCGGCAGCTATAGTCGGCCCGTGTATGGGGACCTTAAGATCCGCTCGCTTGGCGATGTCCCCGATCCGACCGGATTTTCTAACCTGGCCGATCAAAATCTGGGCAATTTCAGGCCAGATATCAGTCGGCCAGCCCGCTCTGTTCTGCCCATACACGGGCCGATTAGCTGCCGAATCGGTCCAAGGGACCAATATCGGCAGCTATAGTCGGCCTGTGTATGGGGACCTTAAGGCCTATAGTAACATGGGGCATTTAATCACCTCTGTCGGTAAACAGCATTGGCAACAGTTACGGCTCGTAATTTTATTATTAAATTACATTATTAATGGCCAGACACTGACAACTGCTTTCTGCTGGATAACCGGAGCTAAACCGATCCATGTGCCTTGGGCCCAAAGGGTACAGTTCTTAGGGTGTTTGGCCTGGGCCTCCAATCTCTAGGGATTCCTGAAGGCAAGCAAATGGGACACCTGTTATGTTTTTTTTTTAATCTATCGCAGGAGTGGGCAAACTTTTTGGCTGAGGGGCCACATTGACTTTGAAAATCTGACAGGCAGGCCGGGCCAGCGTTACGCCGTTTCCGCGCATCAGTTCCCAGACGTGATGATACTTGCAGAGTTGGCGGGCCAGATGTGGCCCACGGGCCGTAGTTTGCCCACCCCTGATCTATCGGGATATACCACTCTAGCATTTGTTAGGCTGCAGAGGGATACTGGGAGTTGTAGGATCACATATTGGACATCCTCAAACCAATGGGATGGCTTCCAAGGTTGCTCTTGGGGTCCTGATTTGACTGTGAACAACTCCCAGAGGGTAGAAGGATGAAACCTGCTCTAGACATTGGATACATTTGCATAGGTAGCACGGAGGTATGTAACTTGTGGCCCTCCAGCTGTTGCTTTTGATGAGTTCAGGTTTAATGACCCCCCCCCCCCCCCGAGAGCGGAAGGATGGGTTCCACTTTACAGTTATAGTGAAATGATTAGGTATAACCTGTATTGGCAGTGCCAGGGCATTACAGTTTGTACACGTAGCACAGAGTGTTCTAACTTCTGGCCCTCCTGCTGCTGTCAAACTACAACTCCCACAGTCTAATTAACAACAACTTCCCAGAGAGCTGTTTATACACACAGCACAAAGGTGTCAGGGTGTTTGTTCCAGTTTGGTACCGTGTGTCCTTGGCATTAAGGTTTAATGTGCGTACCACCATGCTTTAAACGTGTAACATCCTGCGTTCACCCACTAGTTGGTAAATACAGTCGCTAAGAGCCAAAGGTTTCCAGGGACAAAAGCTTAGCAAAGTCCGAAGTTCCAGATGACATATTGCTAAGGCCCATTTTTAAATGCTGTTTAGTTTTGTCCTTGACCGAATTGAATAACTAAGCAGTTAACAAGAATGTTTGTGTACACCCTTCTGTATATTGTAAAGCCCTCGGCATTCGTACAGATAAATTGAGCAACTGTTTGGGTGCTACAAAATGATTCTGATGTATAGGTTCTCCTTGACGTACATACTGGATGCATTTGTGGATATGTTTCACTTGATGTTTAGGAATCTTTGATCCCCCATGGTGCATCCTGGTGTCTTTGCTAAATCAGAAGGGTATCCCTCAGTCAGTTTGATAATAGGTCTGTGGTTGGGATTGCATGGCCAAAAAAGAACAGTGGCTTGATTGATGACCTCCATCAACATGATAGTAGAATTCTGGCTTCTTTCTCATTCCTGACCCCAGGATGAGTTTCCCACAATCTAAAGACTGTTTGTGGCCTATAGAACAGGGGAGGTGTGTAGGCAGTGCCAGAGCTGTGCATGTATCAGGTAGCTATTTTATCTGGGGGTACATTATTGTTTTTGAAGTGTGGTACAGGTATGGGACCCATTATCTGGAAGCCCGTTATCCAGAAAGTTCCCGAATTACAGAAAAGCCATCTCCCATAAGGAAGTAATTCACATTTTTAAAAAATGATTTACCTTTTCTCTGTAAAAATAAAACAGTACCTGTACTTGATCCCAACTAAGATATAATTACCCCTTATTGGGGGCAGAACAGCCCTATTGGGTTTATTTAATGGTTAAATGATTCCCTTTTCTCTGTAATAATAAAACAGTACCTGTACTTGATCCCAACTAAGATATAATTGATCCTTATTCAAGGCAAAACAATCCTATTGGATTTGATTAATGTTTAAATGAGTTTTTAGCAGACTTGAGTTACAGAGATCCAAATTATGGGAAGGTCCCTTATCTGGAAAATCCCAGGTCCCGAGCATTCCTGATAACAGGTCCCATACCTGTATGTAGATTCAATGAAGATAATCTACTGATGAAATCTAGATCTTATTAACTATGAGGGCACACTTTGACCGTACTTAAATAATCATTTTTTTTAAAGGGCAAGGAAGAGCTTAATTACTCGGGGGTCCCAGTTTGTTGGCCTCTCCCCCAATGATTATAATTATTAACCTCAGACTTGGGTATGAGGTTAGTGAGAGTTCTTTGATGGGACTTGGTTTTTAAAAGTGTAAAAATCGCTTGAATATTCGCACTCATGTTCTGTTGCAACAAAAATGCTTTTTATTCACTATTAATACAGTATTTAGCATCTTATCTAAAGTAGGGTTGACACTTCTGTAGGCTGCTGAATCATTGCGCCTTACTATGTTGATGAGGAATCATTTGTGAAATTGATTAGCAAAATAATTTGCATTTGTACTGGAGTTTTCAACAAAGATCTTATGTTATGTATTTTTTGTTTCCAAGTGAGTAGTTCCCAAACTGTGCCCCCCTTCCTTTGGGTGCCCCAGAAGAAGTGGCTGGATATCTATTATTATTATTATTAACATTTATTTATAAAGCGCCAACATATTCCGCAGCGCTGTACAATAAGTGGGTTACATACATTGGACATACAGAGTAACATATAAAGCAATCAGTAACCGATACAAGAGAGCCCTGCCCAAAAGAGCTTATGTCTAGCCTGAAAGCCATAATGGTGATATCTGGGAAGAATTCCCATTTGCTTTCTTAGATAAACCTAAAAACTCAGGTTAAGGAAAATATCGGTGAGATTTTGGGGTGAGTATTTGCTTGCTGCCCTAGATATTTGTCTACCTTGTATATTCCAGTTTGTTTTTGCAAATCTTTAACCTTGTCATGAGCTAAAGACATCCCTGAATAACATATTGTGTATGAAATCAATAGGGACCCTAGATTGCAAGCAGCTCCACTGGGGCAGGGAGTGGTGGGAACGATATATAGAAATAAACCTGCTCTAATGTCATGTCATAACGTTAGATTCATCTCAATATACACATTGTTTCTGTGTCATAAATATTATACTAAAGTAAAAGTGTCCTTTGTAGAACATAAGTTCCATACCTTAGTGGTGGGCCTAATTACTGTGTAACTCTAGTTTGTAGCTTGACAAATCTGGTGTTGGCTCAGCAGTTCTGTGACATGTTGTCTCTAAATCATTACTTGTGTACATGTTCTGTTTACGCTGCTTAGTGTTAATGTGCTTACTCCAGCTTGTCCAGCCATGTATTGCCCTACAATTATTATGGCACCCCAACTGCCTCAGCAGTTTTGTTTTTTGTTTTATAACAGCCAGTAGGCCAGCTAACTCATGGACTGAGCTTATAATTAGGCCTGCATAGGGAAAATGTTTTTACACTGACAGACTGAATGGTCATAGAGAATGTGTGTATTTTGTACCTAAGGCAACCCAAACGCAGGGGAGCATAACAGATAACATATATTCTTTATTATAGTTAACAGAAAACCCATTATCCAGAAAGTTCCGAATTTCGGAAAGCCCATTCCCCATAGATTCCATTATAACCAAATAATTCTAGTTCTTAAAAATGATTTCCTTTTTCTCTGTAATAATAAAACAGTACCTGTACTTGATCCCAACTAAGATATAATTACCCCTTATTGGGGGCAGAACAGCCATATTGGGTTTATTTCATGGTTAAATGATTCCCTTTTCTCTGTAATAATAAAACAGTACCTGTACTCGATCCCAACTAAGATATAATTACCCCTTATTGGGGGCAGAACAGTCCTATTGGGTTTATTTAATGGTTAAATGATTCCCTTTTCTCTGTAATAATAAAACAGTACCTGTACTTGATCCCAACTAAGATATAATTACCCCTTATTGGGGGCAGAACAGCCCTATTGGGTTTATTTCATGGTTAAATGATTCCCTTTTCTCTGTAATAATAAAACAGTACCTGTACTTGATCCCAACTAAGATATAATTACCCCTTATTGGGGGCAGAACAGCCCTATTGGGTTTATTTAATGGTTAAATGATTCCCTTTTCTCTGTAATAATAAAACAGTACCTGTACTTGATCCCAACTAAGATATAATTACCCCTTATTGGGGGCAGAACAGCCCTATTGGGTTTATTTCATGGTTAAATGATTCCCTTTTCTCTGTAATAATAAAACAGTACCTGTACTTGATCCCAACTAAGATATAATTACCCCTTATTGGGGGCAGAACAGCCCTATTGGGTTTATTTAATGGTTAAATGATTCCCTTTTCTCTGTAATAATAAAACAGTACCTGTACTTGATCCCAACTAAGATATAATTACCCCTTATTGGAGGCAAAACAATTGTATTTGGTTTATTCAATATTTAAATGATTTTTAGCAGACTTAAGTTATGGAGATCCAAATTACAGAAAGATCCCTTATCCGGAAAACCCGAGGTCCCTAGAATTATGGATAACGGGTCTGATACATCTATATCTGTTACCCCATAAGTACATTGTCCCATTGCAAATGTCTTGAGTAACTAAGCTCCTCAGCATTGTTTTGTTGGCTCCAACGTGCACAGCCATCTGTGATATATGTGTGGGATATACATATAAAGAGCCCCTTGACTATAACTTAAAGTGGCAGTATACTTCTTTTATCATGAGTTCAATGAATAGAATTTGTTTTAATCATTCTGTCCTGCTAGCAAAACCATCACCAAAGGGTGAAGGGAAGGGGGTTTTATACTTGCAATCTGATTTTATACTGTGCAAGTATGAAGTCCAAAACTGACCAAACATGAAGTCTGAGTCATTGTATTCATGTTAAAAAGGTATAATAGTGCCCCTTTAAAAGGATGCATTATAGTTGTTAGTCACTTAGGCAAATTGTCACTTGTCCTGCCATTAACTGCCTTAGAATTTGTCAGATTTATATAGAGTCCAGCAACTCTTGTGATCTGTAAACTGCAGTAAAGTGAGACAATCTTGAGCAACTAAGCTCCCCAGCAGGACCAATCAAGTTTGGTCCAAATCCTTTGTTTTCTGGGTATCTGGGTTGGCTGGATGTCATGGTTCATATGTGTATGCTCAGAGAAACGGTGGGGGGGACTGTGTGAAATTGTCAGTCAAGTAATAATTAGATGTTTTTGGGGGTGCATTTTGTTGCAGTCTCTTTAGGGAGGGAAATGTGCAGTTTGCTATGCAGACATTTTTCGTGCTGTTTGTAGGGGCTATTTACGAGTAAACCAGACCTCACGGATTTTGTAAACCCCCAAAAATAAAATACTGTATCATCTCAGAAAAATATAATTCTAAGCAACTCTGCAATGTACATAGAAAATCATTTTCCAGTGCTTTTAAAGTTATTATGAAATGTAATTGCTGTTGAAAACAGGATTGTTTTAAAATCATTGAAAATGTCAATGAATATATAGAATGTTGCTTACAATTATGTGTTCATTCATCAGACAGCGTTTTATGTTGGGATTTACATGCCTTGTAATTATTGAGTTAAGTCAAATGAAAATAAAAGTCAATTAAGAGGATATTGTGGGATGATAGATGCCTTTTATTAGACACCCGTGGAGCCCTATTAGTCTGTATAATCATAGACTCTCATAAATCTGTTTCTAAGCTTTTTGCCAGTGTAGAGATCTGTCTGTCTAGCCACTGATAGTCCAGAGCAACAGACAGACAAGCAAGTTACTTCAGGCAATGTAAGTTGTGGGTTTACATAGTTACATAGGGTTGAAAAAAGACCAGTGTCCATCAAGTTCAACCCATCCAAGTAAACCCAGCACACCTAACCCACACCAACCAATCTATACACTCACATACATAAACTATAAATACAACCACTAGTACTAACTGTAGATATTAGTATCACAATAGCCTTGGATATTCTGATTGTTCAAGAACTCATCTAGGCCCCTCTTAAAGGCATTAACAGAGTCTGCCATTACCACATCTCTAGGAAGGGCATTCCACAACCTCACTGCCCTCACCGTGAAAAACCACCTACGCTGCTTCAAATGGAAGCTCCGTTCCTCTAATCTAAAGGGGTGACCTCTGGTGCGTTGATTGTTTTTATAGGAAAAAAGGAAAAAATCCCCCATCTGCCTATAATCCCCTCTAATGTACTTGTACAGAGTAATCATGTCCCCTCGCAAGCGCCTCTTTTCCAGAGAAAACAACCTCAACCTCGACAGTCTCCCCTCATAGTTTAAATCTTCCATCCCCTTTACCAGTTTAGTTGCAGTCTCTGCACTCTCTCCAGCTCACTAATATCCTTCTTAAGGACTGGAGCCCAAAACTGCACTGCATACTCAAGGTGAGGCCTTACCAGGGACCTATAAAGGGGCAAAATTATGTTCTCATTCCTTGAGTCAGTGCCCTTTTTTATACAAGACAGCACTTTATTTGCTTTGAATCCCAATAAAAAAATACCAGTGTTAAGGGCTGTGGCACACGGGGAGATTAGTCGCCCGCGACAAATCTCCCGAAATGCCATCCCACCAGCGAAAATGTAAATCATTGCCTTGAGAGGAAATTTGGCGTATGCCATCCCACCGGCGATTTACATTTTCGCCAGTGGGATGGCATTTCGGGGAGATTAGTCGCCCGCGACAGGGGATATTTGTCGTGGGCGACTAATCTCCCCCTGTGCCACAGCCCTAAGGTGGCCATAAATGTGGCCAAACAAGCAAAGTCTACTCAGTAATTTCACCTTTCTATTGTTCAGCTCATTGGGCTGACAGCAAGAAGAGAATTGGATCTGGTGCTTGTGCTGTTCATAGTCCTATAGGTCCCATAGACCTTATTGCATTGTGTTGGGTGGCTATATAATTCATCTGGCTTCCAACACCAAGATGTGCCTCCTAGCATCAAGGGCATCAAGCCTTTCCTTGTCTTAAATGTATTTGCAGAAACCCACTGTAAACAGCATGGCAGTCCTCTGTTGGGTTTTACTACATAGACTTCCCTCATTAGGGACCTCTTCTCATTCTGCTAAACAAGAAGCCCTATACCTTGTTGCTCGCCCAATGGAGTGGTTCTACTTGCATTTGCTGTGCAGTGAGAACTCCAGGGTCAATGTAAGCGTTAATGGATTTTGTGCTTTCCTGTGGGTCTCGTTCCATGGTAGCCAATATCCATGCTAAACCCTGGAAAAGAATTGCCCTTGATAATTCTTTTCTGTCTGCAGGTTAATATGGTTTTAGAGTAAAGACCCCTATGGCAAATTGAATCGGGTTGTATTTTTTTCATTTTTAGTACTGAAGCTCAGAAGTGTGTTGGGGTTGAGTACATGCCAGCCTTGCACATGGTCTGCTTCAAAATCTCCCAGGTGGGGCAGGTTACTCTGATGATGTCTGCGTGCGTCAGTTTTCAAGTAGTCATAGAGGGTCTCTATTTGAAAGAGATTGAGCTCTGGGCTATTGTAGGTGTCTCTGTTCCATCTCAATTGTGCACTTGTGTTTGGGATTGTTGTTCTAATGAAAGATGAACATTCTCAGCTTCAGGTTTGCTGGGGGTCATTTTGCACCATCCGTTCTTGCTTCGACCTTGATAAAAAGCAGCCCTACAGCATGATGCTGTAGGCTACTCATGCCTAGAGTCATGCTACTTTTCTGTAGCTAACACTCCCAAAGCCTCAAAAACCATTGTTCGTTCATTGCAAGTTTGGTGGTGGAGGCATCATCCCATAATGCTGGGGTTTTGTTTATATCGGTCCACCAGCCTGGCAATACTTTGCCCCCAAGGCTTACATCAGCCCAGAGGGGGTGGCTGTGTCACTGATTAACACCGACCAGTAATGTTGTGACGTGGTTAACTATTTGTATGTGTCAGTCTCTCGGGTAGATGGTGAAGAGAACCCTCTTCAATAAGATAGTTTGGGTATAAGTCATCTTTCCCAAGCACTAAGTAGCATTGGGGTCCAGTCAATGCCCTGATCTCATTGCAGTAGGCAGTCTGGGATTATTTAAATCTGAGGTGCCCAATTATCACACAGCCTGAGTAGCCTAGAGTCATTTTGATTGGAAGAAGCACTTTACCATAAGAGATCAAATCAGTAAGACTTTTCCTACACATTATAATAGTCATAAAATAGTGTTCTTTAACCCTTTTAGAAATATTGAATCTACATAAAAAGTCCATTGTGCCTGCACCATAGTTTCTACAGTTCCAATCAGCTTTTTCATTTGGGCCGTACATTTGTTTATATGCCATTTGCCGGCACAGGAAAGAGTAACCACTGTGATCATGTGGTTTTTTGATTACAGTTAATGGCCACATTGTGGGTATGGAAACCTATCTAACCAATTAGAAGCTATGTGTAAAGCTGGCCATACACGCACCGATAATATCATACGAAACCTCGTTTCGTACGATATTCGGGCGCCATAGAAGGCGCTTGAGCAAAATCTTTTGACCTGGCCGATCAGCGAGTCGACCGATATCAGAAGCCTCCTGCGATACCGGTCGACTCGCCGACTTGCCATACACGCACCGATTATCGTACGAAACAAGGTTTCGTACGACATTATCGGTGCGTGTATGGCCAGCTTAAAGGAGAAGGAAAGTCTAAAAACAACATGAGCTCAATAACTTAGCCTTAACATATTTCCTGAACTCACCGTGCTGTTGCTTAATCTGGCTCTGACATGGAAAAGTCTTGTCAGTAAATACAGTACCTGCTCTAAGCCTGTGCAGCTTCCTGTCTCACTGAACACAGATTGTCCAGGACACAGACATGCTCAGTGCACAGCAGAGAGCTCCGTTTTTTTTTTTTTCCTCACAAGCAGGGGGGAGGGTGGGCTGCTGCTGTCAGGGAGATTGTTAATGGAGGGGGAATTTGTGGAGCTGCAGAAACTTTCTAACAGGAGCAGGGAGCCGGCTTGTACTTTTCAGCCCATTCAGACATGCTGGATAAGATGGCGGCGCCGTTCACTGAAACAAGCATGTAAGTTCTAGCATGTGTATCTTTGTAAATCTTTCATTAGGCAAGCTAGGAATATAGCGATTTTACACAGCAATAGTAGTACTTTTTAATAGTGTGCTTAATAGATTTTGCCTTTCCTTCTCCTTTAAGTGTTAGTACGTATAAGAGAATTTTGTTGTAGAGCAGAGGGCCGCGAATGACCTGACCCCTGCTTATCACTGCATTAAAGGGAAACTGACACCATTCTGGAGCATTTGCACATAGTGCGGCAGTGCTGTTTCCATAACACATGTTCTCAGGGAGGCAGATTGTATTTTCCAGGGCTACAGCAGTTTGGAAGTGCAAGCCTGTTTGCCAGTGACTTTTGGGGCTCTATAGGCACGGCAGGCTAACTGTAGCCTATATTATCATGTAATAAATGCTGTGTTGTGTCCATTTTGATAACTTTAGCAGGAGCTGATGATAACTTTACATACATAGATATCATACATAATTATCATCAGGTCCTGCTATATACGGAGAGCCAGGAGTTGTCTGTGCCTCAGCAGATGTGAAAGTGAAGCTCTGTTTGGGAAGCTCTATCAGAATAGATTTACCCTCTGTTTCTATACAACCCCCCCCCCATGGATTACATTTTTCTGGCTTTATATTTGGCCTTTATTTATTTATTTTGTGTTATTGATTAGCCTTCCTATTCTGCCTTATCCTGGCTTGCAGCTGGAAATGCTTCCTGGTTGTTGGGAGTCACTAACCCCAACCAAAATGATATATTTTTTTTCTTCATTAATTAGCTTTTTCTGTAATACATTAAATGATAAAATCATTACCTTTTTTTCTCTATACTTGATGGTAATTAAGGCACATTAATTAATATTGGTGGCAAGACAATCCTAATGGCTTTATTTAATGTTACCATAATTATTAGAGTTAAGTTATAATTACCAACATAAAGGAAAGATCTCTCTTCCAGAAAACCTTTAGGTCCTGTTACCTGTGTACATAATACAAATTAAAGGGGAAAAAAACGTATTGCTAGCTGCAGGAGCTGTATTTTTGCGCTGCCCTGGCCTGCCCAGTGTACTATTAATCTCTGACTGTGTTTTTGGTATAGGACTTATGCAGACTTTTTGGGATCTGGGGGTTTCCAGATAAGGGGTCTTTCTGTCATTTGGGTCTCCATACTTAGTCTACTAAAAATTATATAAACATTAAATAAACCCATTAGGTTTGTTGTGCTTCCAGTGGGGATCAATTATATCTTAGTTGGGATCAAGGACAAGGTAAGGTTTTATTAATACAGAGAAAAAAGAAATTAATTTTTAAAAATTTAATTATTTGATTAAAATGGAGTCTGTGGGAAAGAACCTTCCCTTAATTCAGAGCTTTCTGGATAATGGGTTTCCGGATAATGAATCCCATACCCGTAAATAGGACATCCCGTAGTATGGGCCAGTGGATGGAAACACCTGGTGATCTGATGCTTATCCTTATGTGCAAGTTTTCTAATTTCCTTCAAAGGATTCGTTTTGGCCTCTTGCTCTGATACAGACATGAGCGCTACTGTTATTCAGTTTTGTAACTTTATTTTCTTAGGGCCCCTAGCAAAAAGAATAACCTTGTTATCTATAAACAACTGTCTATTGAAAGTACTTCATCTTGATACTAAGTTATAACCCCTCGGCTCACCCTTACGGCTTTATCTATCCTTTGGTATCCCTGTTGGTTGTGTTTTTGTAGTAATTATCAGATCAATTTAGATGACAGTTGGTCAAGGGCAGAGAGTTGTTATGATACTAAAAAAAATTTCTGATACTTTGCTACTAATATGTTAATTATATCTTAGTTGGGATCAAATACAAGATACTGTTTTATTATTACAGAGAAAAGGGAATCATTTAACCATGAAATAAACCCAATAGGGCTGTTCTGCCCCAATAAGGGGTAATTATATCTTAGTTGGGATCAAGTACAGGTACTGTTTTATTATTACAGAGAAAAAGGGAATCATTTAACCATTAAATAAACCCAATAGGATTGTTCTGCCCCAATAAGGGGTAATTATATCTTAGTTGGGATCAAGTACAGGTACTGTTTTATTATTACAGAGAAAAAGGGAATCAGTTTTAAAATTCTGAATTATTTGATTAAAATGGAGTCTATGGGAGACGGGCATTCCGTAATTCAGAGCTTTCTTGATAATGGGTTTCTGGATAAGGGATCCCATACCTGTATTCTGTAAATAAATGACCCCCCCCCCCCCCTTTTTTTTGTCAGGCAGAACATTAAATTGATCACATGATTACCAGTAAATGGATTCTTCCAAACAAAAATGTATATTATTAAAACCTTTTACCCCCAGAGTGCAATATTTTAATTTAAAAAAAAAAAAAAGTTAATATACCTCTTGTCTGATGGCTGTATAACTTGATGTCAAAATTTTGTGAATTGCAACTAACTTTCCTTTTACTTTGTCAGTGAGAATTCCGAAACCTCCCAAAATGGTGAATTAACAGCACAGATGTCTGGAAACCCATCGGAAGAGACCATCACAGGTGTCCAAGACAAAGAGCAAATGCAGCCCGAGTCTACACAACTAGAACAACCACAGAGCTTAGGTAAACGTTTTATTTGTATAAGTTATTTGTATCTTGTTCTTTTTCTCTTAGTTTTTTTCCCCATTGTAAATTTTGCTTGGACATGACACATTTATTTTTTGTATGCCCAGACTTCTATGCTTGTCTCAGGAGCACTGAAAGTTGGGTTGGTGCATTTTCAAGACTAAAGGTCCCCATACACAGGCCGATTATAGCTGCCGATATCGGTCCCTTGGACCGATTCGGCAGCTTATCGGCCCGTGTAGGGGCAGAACCGAGGGACCTGGCCAGATATCGATCGGCCAGTTTAGAAAATCAAGTCGGATCAGGGACCGCATCGGCTCGTTGATGCGGTCCCCGAACCGACTGCCCCATTGCCTCGTGCAGAATTCGATCGTTTGGCCCCAGGGCCAAATGATCGAATTCACCTACATGCCTCCCCGATATCGCCACCCGTAGGTGGGGATATCTGGTGAAGATCCGCTTGCTTGGCGACATTGCCAAACGAGTGGATCTGCCCATGTATGGCCAGCTTAAATCAAGTGCTTCATAGTGAGTTTACTGGCTTTAATGCTGAAAGTTGGGCGAAAAAAAAAATTCAGCTTGCCTCCAGCCGAGAGTCTAATTTCCCCAGTGCCTCTGTTATGCGTTTGTTATTCTTGTTGGGTTTAAGTAACAATTATTTTATTTTAATATATATATCTAAATAAAAATTGTGGATGAAGAAAAATTGAGTGGAATGGAAGCAATCAAAGCCAGAAAATGATCAATGTTAAGATCTCACTCACATATTCTTACTATGATATGCCTGGAGACCCAGATATGAATAAAAAAAAAAAAAAATATATATATATATGCTACTAATTGTGGCTGCTTGTTGCTTTTTTGCAGCTATCATCAGTGCTGTTGTGTTCTAGCTCCTCCCATCAAGTGATGAGGACACAGTAAGCAGGAGAGCAGTTTGCATTGCAAGTGTGGCTATATATGCTGCCTGATACAAATGGAATTTCTTTTAGCATCAATGTGTTTGCGAAAAGTAGCAGGGCAAAGTAAATGACATAAAAACAATATTAATGCCATATGTCAAGAAAAGAAAGTAGCATTTTTTCTGTTATAGCTTTCTGATGTCTTGTCTTTTTTTTATTTATAGACTTGGAAGGGGAGCCTGCATCAAAGGAGTTAAAAAGTGGTGAAAATAGTTCTTCTGATGAAGTAAAGAAAGACACATCACGAAAAAAGTCCAAAAAGCATAAAAAACACAAAAGCAAAAAGAAAAAGAAGAAAAAGAAAAAAGAGAAAAGTGAGAAACGATCAAGATCTGTTTCTAGTGTTGAAGACCAAGAGAATGCTCCAGAACAGAAAGCTGTATGGAAACCTGCATTTGGAACTCCCGAAAAAGAAGACAGAGTAAATGTTTCAAAAGCAGGAAATACTGCAGAGGAAAATGTTGAAATTGGTGTAAAATCTTGTGGCATTGTGCCAGAAGAAAATATGGATTCTGACAAGATAAATCAAACTGTTGAAAAGGAAACTTATGTTGATTCAGAATTTTTTGGTCCTAAATGCCCTAATGAAATTAAAGACATTCTTTCTAAAAAATGCTCACCTTTAAAGGAAGCTGTGAGCAACGAACTCTTAGAAGCATCGTCCACACATAAATCCAGTGATGACAGCAATACACTCAAACAGGATGAAGAAACTGATAAAATGGATTGCACAGTCAATGCACACTCAACAGCAAAACATATATCACAATCCTCTAGTTCTGAAAATGAATTGCTATTGGAACAAGGAAACATAACTGTTTCACAAACCAAAAGTGTTGATTTAAACAATAAAAAATTGGACTGTATAGATGGTAATCTCACGCCATCCCTAGCCCCTGCTAATACTGTTTTACACAGTTCTGATAAGAATAAAGTAAAGTCACGATCAAGATCACCTAGCATAAGCAAACAGAGATCAGAAGAAAGGTGTTCTACAAGTTCTAAATCAGTAACAAAAAAAGACAAGTCTAAATCTAAGCCTACTGTGAAAGCCCCTTCAAAAAATGTTTCTTCCAGTTCCCCTGGTTTAGGACGCCAGTCAAGGTCCAGTTCTTTGGGCAGGAGACAAAGGTCACGCTCAAGCTCTGTAGGAAAAAGGAAGTACTCACGCTCCAATTCCCCAGTGCAGAAGAGAAAATCGCGCTCTAGTACTCCTGCTCGTCGGTCTAAATCCCCCATACGTAAGTGGTGGTCAAAGTCAATAACCAAAAGAGAGAGGACAGTGTCCATTTCACCTGTAAGACGTCGCAGATCAAGAACTAGATCTGTTGCAAGGAGACGTAGGTCGAGAACTAGATCAACCACAAGAAAACATCGTTCAAGAACAAGATCAGTAGCAAGGAGGCGTAGATCAAAAACAAGATCAGTTGCAAGGAGACACAAGTCTGGGTCAAGATCTTCAAGCAGCAGAAGAAAGTCTAAGTCGAGATCAGCAAGCAGGAGGAGAAGACAAAGATCCCGATCAGCTAGCAGGAGGCGGAAGTCAAGGTCTTTGTCAGTTTCGAGGAGAAGGAGATCACAGTCCAGGTCAGTTGCCAGAGGAGAGAAGTCCCAATCAATGTCTCTTACCAGACGGCGGAGGTCCAGGTCTAGGTCAGCAGCCAGAAGAAGGAAGTCCAAATCTGCATCAGCTACCAGAAGCAGGAGGTTAAGGTCTGCCTCAGCTTCCAGGAGGCGAAGGTCAAGGTCTGGATCAGTTTCCAGAAGGCAGAGATCTAGATCTGGCTCTGCTGGCAGAAGACGGAGGTCAAGGTCTGGCTCTGCTGTCAGAAGGAGGAGGTCGAGGTCTGAATCGGCTAGCAGAAGGCGGCGGTCGAGATCTGGCTCCGCTGGCAGGAGGCGGCGGTCGAGATCTGGCTCTGCTGGCAGGAGGCGTCAGTCGAGGTCTGGCTCCCCTGGCAGAAGAAGGCGGTCCAGGTCTTGCTCCACAGGCAGGAGAAAGCGGTCACGGTCTGGCTCCGCTGTCAGAAGGAGGAGGTCGAGGTCTGGTTCTGCTGTAAGAAGGAGGAAGTCGAGGTCTGGCTCCGCTGTCAGAAGGAGGAGGTCGAGGTCTGGCTCAGCTAGCAGGAGGCGGCGGTCAAGGTCTGCTTCTGCCAGCAGGAGGCGGCGGTCAAGGTCTGCTTCTGCCAGCAGGAGGCGGAGGTCAAGGTCTGTTTCTGCCGGCAGGAGGTGGCGGTCGAGGTCTGGCTCTGCTGCCCGGAGGCGGAGGTCGCGGTCTGGCTCTGCTGGCAGGAGGCATAGAACAGGATCTAGGTCAGCTGCCAGAAGAAGAAAGTCAAGGTCTTGCTCAGCTACTTCCAGGTCTGGTTCGAAAAGAAGATCATTTTCTAGATCACTTGCTAAGAGAAACAGATCAAGGTCTGTGTCACGTTCTAGGAGACAGAGAACAAGGTCTAGATCACATGCGAAAAGAGAGAGATCTGTATCAGCTGCAGAGAAGAAAAAAATAGAATCTAGTACAGTTGCTGAGAAGCGTATATCTCGGTCTAGATCATCTTCCCAAAAACAGAGATCAGAATCTGCAGCAGGAAGTAGAAGGTCCAGATCCACATCTGATGACAGGAATCGCAAGTCAAGATCCAGATCAGCTAAAAAGAAATCCTGTGAGCGTTCACCAGATGGTAAAGTAGATAATTTGGAACTTAAAACAAAGTCCTCAATATCTGATTTCAAATCAAAAGAGAGTACATGTCAGGAACAAACTATACCTATAAACTTAATTTCCCCAAAAAATATTACAGATGAGCAGACAGTTCTAGGTAAGTCTGCCTCTTTAACTGAATGTTCTGAAAAGGATCAACCCTCCTGGAAAGAAATATCAACAGAACCTCTCAAACCCAGTACAGACATGGGTTATCATATTACCGATTCTGATCTAGTTGACAGCGATACCACCAGAAGACCAGACCCTCCTATTGAAAGTATTT
This sequence comes from Xenopus tropicalis, assembly GCF_000004195.4. Lineage (NCBI taxonomy): Eukaryota > Metazoa > Chordata > Amphibia > Anura > Pipidae > Xenopus > Xenopus tropicalis. Next base: position 14,061,840 of record NC_030678.2, read on the forward strand.
GTGATGCCAATGATGAATCAAACCGGATGGAAGTTGCTATGGAACTGGACAGCTGCCACTCTGATTCAGATAAATTCAGCACAACAGAAGAGGAATGTGTTTTATCCGATGTTTTCAAGAAAGTTCCCGATGACTTCAGTTCATTGAAAACTTTTGAGTCTTACTCAACTTCAGATACTATTACACAGTGTTTTTCTGAACAAGAACCTGATGCTTCTCAAGTTTATATGTCAACCAATGACAGAAGGTTTAAGCCATATTTAAATGCCGATGATCCATCTGTCAATTTGTATTCCAAAGCTGAAGACAAACTCTTTAATCCAGAGATGACAGTTGCCACCACTGCTTCTGTGACTGTTGCAGGAGAACTGGCTCAGTCCCACATTATGCTAAATGCTCCACCTGATTTTTTGCAGACCCCTAAATCTCAGACATGTTCAGAGACAAACATCAGTGATTCTAGAGCCACAGCTGGTGATATGTATATTTTGCCCTTGGATACTCGAGTGCAGGAAATTCCACATCAGTCCATCACCTACTATAAAGCGGAAAACTCTGACCATGAAACGGTAACAACGTTGGAAAAAGGGGTATCTTATTCCACTAGCTGTAATTTACCTACTATATGTAATATGACAGATTCAGCTGTATCAAAAAGACAAGAAAATCTGGAAAAACCAAATCTGAAAAACCAAACCTCTGTAGTGTCTGACACAAGTGCTGATTCTGTGGTTAGACCTGCTCCAGAACATTCAAGTGGTGGTACTATTCAATCTGCCAGTGAAATGCTCCTCACAGACAATAGTCACTCTGATATGTCACCTCAAACCAGATTAAATACTAATGCTTTGTCCAAGGAAAAACTTTATCATCAGAAAGAGGAATCTCTTCATGATCTTGAGTTATCTGAAAGGAATGCAGCTATAATACAAAACAGTCCTAAAAGCTTTCCGGCTGATGTGTCATCTGAGCAACCCTTTCAGAAAGGGGCAGTATTTTCTGCTGCTGACATTTGCACCAGTGGCAATATCCCTAATCTTAAAACAATTGAGACTGAGACTTTATCTAAAGAACACCTGATGGAATCCAATAAAACTGTAACACTTTCAAAAGACCAGAAGCTTACAGCTGACCACAAGGATATGCAGTCTGTTAAAGATGATTTAATTTTGAAACCTACACCAAATATAATTCTTTCCTTTGCAGAAAAAGCGAAACCTATTTCAGCAAGTCATTCTTCTGACCCTGTTGCAGAAAACTACTCAACAGAAAACTCTGTACCGAAAGATATTCAGTTGCATGATAGTATACACATTACACCTGTAGAATCTAAAGCACAAGCTGAACAGGTATCACATAGTTCTCTTGCAGCTTTAGATAAACAGCCCAAGAACTCTCATGACCTTGAAATCATTAAAAGTCATTCTGCTAAATATGCTGATGTCCAGGACGTTTCCCAGATTGGGCGATTTAAGGACAGCCGCACTGTTTTCCCAGAACTGCCATCTCCGGTGTTCAATCAGCAGCCTTTACAGATAGATTCAGAACGTAAACGAAAGGAAGGTTCTGTACAAAACATTGGAGAATATAAAAATGAAGTCAAAACACCCATTTTGCAAGTTGATATAGATAAGCCTAACATAAATCCTCAGGTATCTATTACAATCCAGCCAACCTGCTTGCCACCTATGCACACTGAGTTATCAGTTCCAAAGGAAAAATCCGTCTGCCTTGGTAAAACAAGCTCTACATCTTTTCCTGATACACCTGATGCACATAGGATTTGCACACCTTCAGACAACACAACTAATTCAATGCTGCAACAGAGTTCTAATGTTCAGTTTGAAAGGACTCTTAAAGACCGTAAGCTTGTTCCTGACGTTGTAGATGTTAAACAGTTTCCTCAGAAGCAAGATGAACTCTGTATAGTAACAAAAGGGGAACCTCATTCAGTTAAAAGTATGATTTCTGAACATTCATCAGCTGAGAGTGGCACAGATAAACATAAACTTGTTCAAAAGGAAACCGAAACAAAGGAACTTCTATACATTGCCGCGGAAGAAAAGCCTTCTGTTTCTGCATCTGCTAAAGAAATACCTGCACTTATGTCTGAGACGCCTAATCGTAAGGGTGCTGAGGAAATTGCAGATTGCGGTCAACTAAAAACCCGCAGAGAAGCTAGCTTTATAGAGCCACCTGCTGAGCAAATATCTCCGAAAACGAGTGACCCTATATTTAAAAAACAAAAAATAGCTGATGCATGCAAAACTATCTCGGGTAATAGAATGAAGCAAGACTTCTCAGGTGTGGAGTCGGTAATGCAACCTCTGTCGGATAAATCTCTGGACGATAAATCAAGTTCTGCTAGCACAGAAAAGGTTAAAGAAAGCTGCTCTAATGTGGTGTCTTTACATAATTCCACTCTTACCTCAGATGTGAAAAATCCTGTCCCCAATATAAGCAGGGGAAGTGGACACCACACGTTAGAGTCCAGTTTACCCGATATTTGCTCTTCTTCTCGGCAAAGTCGTTCAAAACCGAAGTGCAGTACTGAGGAGAAGACAAGAGGTAATCAAGTGGTGCAAGTGAGTGCAAGTAGTAATCATCACGAATTGGACAGTTCAAAAACAAATCAGTCGAATAAATATGAAGCTACTGCTTCAAATTCCAAAGCCACTGATTCACAGTCGACTTTCTGTGATAATAAGGTAAGCACTCAAGGACAGTCCAACTCGCAAGCCTCTACTGGCCAAGATATTCAGTCTGGGGAAATTGTTTCACAAAAGTATATATCATTGGCGCCACTGAACTTTAAATTTAGCAGGACCTTTAAGCCTTTAAGCATATCTGCTCTTCATGATTCTGCTCAATCAAACACCTCTCTTGTTAATCAGCATCCAAGACAAAATGTTGTAACTGACTCAGAAACATTGCTGTCTAGTAAATCTACAACTCTAGAGCCAGCAAAGACAACTGCCCTTCCCCCAGGGTCTAATGAATTGTCTGTTCCGGAGCCAACAGGGTCTTGTGACTTATCACTGCATAAACAGCCTGAGTCCAGTGGGCAGTCTGTCTCAGAGCCATCAGTGGCTGGTACTGATGTAGAATCTTGTCAAATGGATGCCAAATCGGAACCTTCTTTATCTAGTTCAGCTGCCAAGCCTGCTTTCCCACATCTTTCAAATCCTTTATCAAAGAGTGTTAAGCAAAGGCAATATCGCTCAAGGTCTATGGCCCAAGATAGCCGATCACCATCTGTGGATCGCGGCCAATCACCTTCCAAATCTGGTTCCAGCAAAAGGAGGTCACATTCCAAATCACGAAAAAGACGGTCTAGGTCAAAATCTTTGAAGGGCAAACACTCCAGCTCCAGTCAAGGCAGAAAGAGGCGATCTCCGTCAAAGTCAAAAACCAGAAAAAGGCAATCACCTTCCAAGTCATCATCTAAGAGACGATCTCGTTCCAAATCAATTAAACGCCATTCTAGGTCACAATCTCGTGATAAGAGCAGACGTTCTCGGTCAAAATCGACAGGTCGTCGAAAGCAGTTGAGCTCCAAATCACCAACCAGGAAAAAGCGCTCTCATTCTAGATCAGATGCTAGAAAGAGACACTCACGTTCAAGGAAAAACTCTCGTTCTAAATCCCCAATTTGGAGAAATCGCTCGCATTCTAAATCTCTATCAAGAAGCCCCTCAAAATCTCTATCACGGCGGCATCACTCAAAATCTAGACTACCAAAGCGCTATTCACGTTCAGGTTCTAGGTCTGCATCGCCTGGTAAACATTCTAGAAGAAGAAATCGTTCTTTTTCAAAGTCGCCACCTACACGTCGTGGCAGCCGATCAAGATCACGTGGACGCTGGGGCAATTCCAAGTCCAGCAGAAGAGGTCGAAGTTCTCGTTCTCAGTCTGCCTCAAGAAGGAATCGCTCTCGTTCGCGGTCTCGGCGGTCTCGCTCCCTCTCAGACAAGAATCGGGGGTCCAGATCACCTGTGCGTAAAAGACATTCAAGTTCTCGGACAAAACAGGATAAGTCCCCTTTAACTAAACACCCATCAAAATCTACATCACCACCGCCTAAAAAAACCCCACTGTTAAAATCTACAGCATTCAAGCATAGCATTGGTTTAAAGTCTCTTATTCAAAAGCAGCTTTCTCAAGCAAAATTACAGAGTTCCATTAATAAGTCATCTTCTAAGGAGCAGTTGCCGGCTGCAAGCCTAGCTACAGCACAATTACCAGCATCTGGTCTACCTGCTAAAACACAGGTACTTGTGCCTAACCTGCCATCTAAAGCAAAGTTGCCTGAAACAAACCTGAATGCTAAAGCGCGGCCACATCTTGCCAGCCAGCTACCAAAAACACAGTTGCCACTGCCCAATAATGATACAAGAACACAGCTGTCTGTTCTGAACACAAATGTAAGGGCACAGCAGCATGTAACTGACCTTACTACAGAAACACCATGGTCTGTTGCAGATCTAACCACTGGAGCACAGTGGTCCATACCAGATATGTCAACAGGAGGACATTGGGGTCTATCTGATATGACCGCTGCAGGACACTGGACCATGCAAGACATGACATCCGCAGGCCAGTGGGCTATGCCTGATTTGTCATCAGGATCACAGTGGCCAGTGACAGATATGACTTCTAGCACACATTGGCCTCTATCTGATATGTCCTCTGGAACACAGTGGCCTGTATCTGATCTATCCTCTGGAACACAGTGGCCTGTATCAAACCTTTCTTCTGGAACTCATTGGCCTGTATCTGATATGGCAACAGCTCAATGGCATATGCCTGACCTAGGTGTTGGTACACAGTGGCATATGCCGGACTTGACTGCTGGGGTGACAATGCCTGAAATGACGGCAAGCACTTCAATGCCTGATTTCCCACCAGGTACCTCAGGGACTGACTTGGCTCCTCCCCCGGCCCCCATGCCGGACTTGGCCCCTCCTCCACCCCATTTTCCCGACTTGGCTCCTCCCCCAGCTCCTTTGCCTGACCTGGCTCCTCCCCCAGCTCCTTTGCCTGACCTGGCTCCTCCCCCAGCTCCTTTGCCTGACCTGGCTCCTCCCCCAGCTCCTTTGCCTGACCTGGCTCCTCCCCCAGCTCCTTTGCCTGACCTGGCTCCTCCCCCAGCTCCTTTGCCTGACCTGGCTCCTCCCCCAGCTCCTTTGCCTGACCTGGCTCCTCCCCCAGCTCCTTTGCCTGACCTGGCTGCTCCCCCAGCTCCTTTGCCTGACCTGGCTCCTCCCCCAGCTCCTTTGCCTGACCTGGCTCCTCCCCCAGCTCCTTTGCCTGACCTGGCTTCTCCCCCAGCTCCTTTGCCTGACCTGGCTCCTCCTCCAGCCCCATTTCCTGACCTGGCTCCTCCTCCAGCCCCATTTCCTGACCTGGCTCCTCCTCCAGCCCCTTTGCCTGACCTGGCTCCTACTCCAGCCCCTTTGCCTGACCTGGCTCTTACTCCAGCCTCTTTGCCTGACCTGGCTCCTACTCCAGCTCCCTTGCCTGATTTGGCGGCTCCTCCTCCAGCTTCCTTGCCTGATTTGGCGGCTCCTCCTCCAGCTCCCTTGACTGATTTGGCGGCTCCTCCTCCAGCTCCCTTGACTGATTTGGCGGCTCCTCCTCCAGCTCCCTTGCCTGACTTGGCGGCTCCTCCAGCCTACTTGCCTGACTTGGCTCCTCCTCCACCTCTGATGCCTGACTTAATGGCTCCTCCTCCAGCCCCCTTGTCTGACTTGGCAGCTCCTCCTCCAGCTCCCTTGCCTGACTTGGCGGCCCCTCCCCCAGCCCCGATGCCTGACCTGGCTCCACCACCAGCCCCGATGCCTGACCTGGCTCCACCACCAGCCCCGATGCCTGACCTGGCTCCACCACCAGCCCCGATGCCTGACCTGGCTCCACCACCAGCCCCGATGCCTGACCTGGCTCCACCACCAGCCCCGATGCCTGACCTGGCTCCACCACCAGCCCCGATGCCTGACCTGGCTCTAGCAGCACATCCAGTCTCATTTTCCCATTTGGCTCTGTCTCCAGCACTGATGCCTGATTTGGCTCTTGCAGCCCCAAAGCCTGACCTAGCTCCATCTCCAGCTCCAATGCCAGACCTAGCTCCTGCAGCTCCTCCAGCCCAGATGCCTGACCTGGCTCCTGCACCAACTCCATCCCTGGCCCCTTCCTCAGCCGAGATGCCTGACTTGGCTCCTGAAGTGACTCCAGCACCATTGCCTGATTTGGCCACCACAGTCCCAGTGTCAGCTTTGGCTACTTTGGCTCAACCATCTTTTCTGCCTTTGCATGAATCAATAGAAAATAATCAAAATGTTTATTTGAGTGAAGATGCTTCTTCATGTGTTAATGACGTTCAGGCAAAACCAGTATATGTGCTATCCAAACTGCCTGTTGACAGTAATCGCTTATCTGCTGCTGAAGAATTGGTTAAACCTGGGCTATCCATTGCAGCTATGTATCCTATAATAAGTGACAAATTCCAGCAGGAACAGCCTTCTGAGGACTGTGAACCCTTGCCTGATGCTGCAGAGATCAGTGCTGGTTGTGACCTACTGAAGCAGTCATGTGACAACTCCATTCATCCTTTGCCTGATATAGCTCTTGTTCTTCCTATCAACACCCAACCATCTATACCTTATACTTGTACTTATCGACCTGTAACTGAAATATCGTGTAGCACTAATGAGCACCCTCTTGTGCAGCTCAGTGACAAACCCAGTTTGCCATTGCTTCAGGAATCCTTTGCTAAACCTTGCCACCTACAAAGGAATGCATCCATTGCAGACCATCTACAGGGTGTTTCATGTGATTATTTGGAGCAACCTCTGCAAAGCAAAAATGAAGACCACTCTAGCCACATTCAGTTAGATGAATATAGTATATCAGCCAGTAGTCATTTACATAATGACCTTGTAAGCCACGAAAGCACCCTGTTAAATGAACCTTGTGCAAGCCTTCAGCATTCCCAAATGATTGAACCTTGTGAAAGTCAGACGCTTTCAAAAGAAGCATGTGTTAGTACAGAATGTTCTCTGGCAGGAGCGCCTTGTGGTATTAAAAATGTTAAAAGCCATTCCAGCTCTCTTCCAGAAGATTCCTGTCTTGTCCCTAGCAACCCTGTACAGGATGACAATGTAGTATTCTCTGAGCGACCATTAGAACATCAGTCACTTGTCCCACCTGAGCAAGACGAGCCTTCTTTATGTCTTAACCAATCCTTTGATGTCAGACCTTGTCTAAGTGCCGACCAAACTCTGCAAGGAAAACCCACTGGCTGCCTTGATCAGTCACTGCCTGATGAATCTAGTGTCATCGCTATTCAGTCTTCAGTTGTTAGGCCATGTTTAAGTCCTGACCAGGTCCTTGAAAACACTGTACGGCCCCACTACCTTCAACAAACTGAGGCGAAAACAAAACCTGATCAGCTCCAATTGCTTGAAACTGGCATGATTTTCCAGCAGCCTGTGCCAGCTGAAAGATTTTCTCATAAACAGTCCTTGCCACATGGACTACTTGGGAATTCTGGCCAGCTGAAAGATGATAAACTCAATGAAAGCCCTGTTATGTGCAGTGCTGATAAACCATCTACGAGCCCTAGCCTGTCCAGCGATAATGAAAAGCTAAAGTTTGCTGACCCCCTGGGAAGACCTGTCCAGCAGAAGTCTGAGGAACACTGCCAGAGTACTGTGCAGGCCGTATCAGATGAACTGCTTATAAAACACGAAAACCCTCTTTCAGACGGATACAATTCTGGCCCCAGTATAACTTTGATGGGTAGTGGCAGTGCTAAATTTGAGAAACCAGATCAACTCCTGCAAAACAAACCTTGTGATAGTCCCAAGAGGCCTCTTATAGAACATTTTTCAAGCAGCAACCAGTCCCTTCAAAAGTCATTTATAAACATGGACCATTTTCCAACGGTCGAACAGTATGAAATTCCTGATAAGCAGCAGCCTAATAAAGAAATTGTGAACATTGATCCCGTGATGGGCAAATCTATGGTGAGCCCACAAGTCCCTGTTCTTCCTGAGCCTTGTGAAGGCCTTGAAGATTCACCATCACCTAAGCTTCATGTAGTATCTGACCAGCACGTGAAACCGGGTCCACCTTCTGAGCCCTGTATGACCTCTGAACAGCCTTTCGAGCTTTGCAAGAGTCCCAGTCAAGTCCAGACACGTGAGCCATGTGAGCCTCTGCTTCCTGACCTGAGTTCTGTCATGACTGTGCTGCCCAAGCCTTCTGCAAACTCCGAAGAGCTCCTGCCTCTCAAGTCCTGTATGGACTATGGCCATATTTTGCCTTCCAAACACGATGCAAGCCCGGACATAACTGTACCTTTTCCACTTCCTGCAAACCCTAACCAGGCTTTTCCTACAGAAACCTTGGCAAGCCTCAACCAGGAAATATCTCTAAGGCCATTGGCAAATTCTGAACAATGCCCACCTACTGACCCTTGCCTTCCTGGTAAAGATTGGGAAAGCCCTCACCCAGCCTTGTGCCCTGAAGCCTGTCCAACTGCTAAATATATTCAGACTAGTAAGCCCACTGTGCATGATGATTCCTGTGCCAGCCATAGCCAGGCCCTGCCACAAGGTAGTCCTGTCCAATCCTTGTTAGACCAACCCTGTGCAAGCCCCTTTATTCCCAGTACTGATACATTTTGTGCCGCCACTGAACAACCACTGTCTGACAAATCCTATTCCAGCATCTGCCAAAATGTTTCTGATAATCGTTGCACAAGCCTCCACCAGTCCTTGGCTGCAGAACTCTCTACCAGTGAATCAGCTTGTGAGCTTGTACAGCCCAATGGAAATTCTAATCAGATGATTTTACCCCATACCTGTGAACACACTTCTTCAGAGAGAGCTTCAAGCACTGCTCATCCACAGCTAGTCTCTGTTGAACTCCTGCCTTCAATTCCTGTCTCTGATTCGTCTCAATATCTGAAGCCTGATGCTAGCCCTATGAAGCCTCTTCAGAGTGATCCATGCTCCAGTCCAAACATTACTCCAGAGGACTCTTTTTCAAAACCTCAAGTACTGGCACACAGGCCCTGTGGCAGTTCCCCTAGTATGTCTCAAGAAGTATGCTGTGAAAGTTCTGATCACATATCCATAAATGAACAATATACAAGCCTGCAGTATACCTTGGTGGACAAAAACTATGGAAGCCCTCTCACCCCAGAATCTGTCCAAGTATCTTACACCCCTCATATTACAAATGAGCTTTCTTTGAGCCCTTCCCAGCCTAAGCAGGATGACCAATCTGTGAACCCTAGTCTGACAGATTGTTCTGATGACAGACCTATGTTGGTTAAAGAAATGCCTAAACCCTGTCAGTCTATAAAACATGAAACTTCATCAAGCCAAGAGCCAAGTTTGTTTAGTAAATCTTCAACCACTGTACTAGCTGTATCTAAACCATCCGCTTTGTGTATTGATGCTAACATACAAACAATTTCAGCAGATCTAATATCGAGCTTGCCCTGTGATACTAGCTTTCCTCTTGTGGCAAAAGCTGTCACAGGCAAAACTGATTCTTCTATAAGCTCTGAGAAAAAAGAGGATGCCAAACAATGTGCAGCGGAGGAGGTAACATTGGATTCAAAGACCATATCCTCTGTAGAACAGGAGAACCCTGTAACAGACCTAGGCAAGTCTGAGGAAGGTTTGCACGTTGAGAAGCATTTCAGAATTACACCACCAGATTTGTTGCCCTATGACTCTGAGCAGCCGGCTGTTCCACATGACACCTCTGATGCTACATTAGAGCAAACTGCTTTTATTTGTCAGCCACCACCAGAATTGCTGCCGTACGACTCTGAGCAACCTGCAAACTCCTATCTGGGCGCATCTGAGACTCAGTCTGAGCAGGCTTCCGTCTTTCACACACCACCTGAGCTTTTGCCCTATGATTCTGAGCAGCCTACTGAACTGCATGACAATGAATCGCCTTCCGATAACCTGCCTGCAAGCCATTCTCAATCTGAACCCGCTTCCCAAAAAAGCTCTGTACATATGCATGAATCCATGCCTGGGAATTTTCAGTCAGAGGTGGAACTTCCAAGTAGTCACGAATTGCAAAGAATCAAAGTTCCATTTGAAACTGAAAGCATTGTTAATTTGTCTGAAACTCCTATGGACATTGCTCATGAGCAGTTAGTATGTGAAGGCGCTGCCAGGTGTCAGTCTGATGTTTCATATACTCCCATCTATATGACATCGCACTCTATAGAATGTAATTTAGTTGCTCGGCAATCATCGGAGAACACCGAATCCATAAACAAATCTTCTGAAAAGCATTTTTCTTCGGAGTTGCCCAGTGTTTCACCAGAGTTTACCAGTGAAGAACATACTGATTTTAATCAGGTGCAGTCTAATTATGTGAAACCAGCTGAAGTATCGGGATCTGTTAGAGAGAATGCCTGTACAACTGAATTACTCACTGAACTTTCTATAGCTGAGCAGCCACTTATGGCAGAATTACCTTCTAAACAACTATCTACAGCACCTGAAGCTCTTGAGCATGGTCTTTCCTTATCAGAGTTTGCTATAAAAGCCAAGCAATCCACATCTATATCTGCCTCTTTAACAGGCCAGCAGCCTTTATTAACTGAGCTATCGTCATCTACAGAAAGTCAAGTAAGTGAAGTTACAATGGCTGGCAAATTAATCGCAACATCTGCACAAAGTGCAGTTCCTGCCCTTAAAGAATCAGCCCTTCTGCCAGAAGCTACTTGCAAACGGTCACGTTCTAGGTCCGTAACCAAGAGGACAAAATCACGGTCTAAATCTATATCCAGGTCGAGGGATTCACGATCTAAATCTGTCACAAGGATGAAACGTTCACGTTCAAAGTCAGGAACCCGAAAGAGATCAAGATCCAAATCGGCCACATCATGGAAGAGGTCTCGTTCAAAGTCAGTTGCAAAAAGGCAAAGGTCACAGTCAAAGACAGTCATGCAAGGTAAAAGATCACGCTCAAAGTCTGTAACAAGAAGATCACGCTCAAAGTCATATTTGCAAAGGAGGCGTTCATGGTCAAAATCTACTACACGCAGGAAGCGTTCACAGTCTAAATCAGATACCGGCAAACGACGCTCCCGCTCAAGATCTGTTGGACGCAAAAGACGCTCACGTTCAAGGTCTGTTGGTCGCAAAAGGCGCTCTCGCTCAAAGTCTCCAGTACGCAAAAGGCATTCTCGGTCTAAATCTGCTGGGCGCAAAAGGCGATCAAGATCTAAGTCAGCTGGGCGTAAAAACCGTTCACGCTCAAAATCTGTAGGCCGTAAGAGGCGCTCACGTTCCCCTTCTACATCCCGGAGAAAGCGTTCACGATCTGTTCGCCGCAGGCGTTCCAGCTCAGCATCTGTGGCCCGCAGGAGGAGGTCCCGCTCAACATCTGTAGCCCGTAGACGAAGATCCCGCTCAACATCTGTAGTTCGAAGGAGGCGATCCCGCTCATCTTCAGTTGCTAGGAGGAGGCGCTCCCGTTCAGTGTCCGCTGGTCCCAGGAGGAGTTCACGCTCTGTTTCTGTTCCTAGGAAGAGGCGTTCCTGTTCACCTTCTGTGTCACGAAGGAGGCGAACCCGCTCACCATCTGTTTCACGAAGGCGGCGCTCCCGCACACCATCTGTGTCTAGAAGAAGGCGATCCCGCTCGCCATCTGTGGGCAGAAGACGACGTTCTGGTTCAACATCTGTAACTCGCAAAGGTCGTTCCCGCTCAGGTTCTTTGGCCCACAGAAGACGCTCGCGCTCAGCATCTGAGGCCTGCACAAAGCGCTCACGCTCTGTGTCCGCAACAAGAAAGAAGCGTTCTGTTTCGAAATCATTGACTCCAAAATCACCGACTTATAAGCCATCTGCAGTGTCAAGATCAGATCGATCTCGAAGTCATTCAGCAAGTAATGTTCTTCGTAAGCGGAAAACACGGTCACGATCTTCTTCGAGAGACAAAAACAAACTCAGTGAAAAAAGACGAAGAAGATCAAACTCTAAAGACCACTATAACGTAAAATCTAGACGCAGGAGTCGAACACCACCTAGGCGGAAAAAATCAAGATCTCCTATAAAAAGGATGTCACCTGTTAGGAGAAGGCGATCAAGATCCGCCATAAGGAGAAAAAGCTTCAGCAGATCTCCTGTTCGCCGGAAACGCTCAAGATCTAGGGACAAATCTCTGGACTCCAGCAGGTCACCTAAACGCCTCACCGACCTCGGTTAGTGTGTGTTTTGTTTTCTAAACTTATTTATCCTTTGGAAAATAACACTTTTAAGCTATGGCTCCACTGGTTGTATTTAGTGAATTGTAAGCTGCCTGTACAGGTGTCGGAGCCCTTATCCGGAAACCCATTATCCAGAAAGTTCAGAATTACGGAAAGCCCATCTCCCATAGACTCCATTTTAATCAAATAATGCAGAATTTTAAAACTGATTTCCTTTTTCTCTGTAATAATACACCAGTACCTGTACTTGATCCCAACTAAGATATAATTACCCCTTATTGGGGCAGAACAGCCCTTTTGGGTTTATTTAATGGTTAAATGATTCCCTTTTCTCAGTAATAATAAAACAGTACCTGTACTTGATCCCAACTAAGATATAATTACCCCTTATTGGGGCAGAACAGCCCTATTGGGTTTATTTAATGGTTAAATGATTCCCTTTTCTCAGTAATAATAAAACAGTACCTGTACTTGATCCCAACTAAGATATAATTACCCCTTATTGGGGGCAGAACAGCCCTATTGGGGTTATTTAATGGTTAAATGATTCCATTTTCTCTGTAATAATAAAACAGTACCTGTACTTGATCCCAACTAAGATATAAATAATCCTTATCGGATGCAAAACAATCCTATTGGGGTTAATGTTTTATTGTTTTTTTAGTAGACTTAAGGTATGGAGATCCAAATTACAGAAAGACCCCTTATCTGGAATACCCTTGGTCCTGAGTATTCTGGATAACGGGTCCTATACTGTACAAAGACAGATGAGCTGCTGGTTGGGCCACTCCAGGCTGAATCAACAGCTTATCTGTCTGTGTTCGGGCCATGTCCAAATGCCTCCTCCAGATATTATGGCCATCTTAAGGCTGGCTGATCACTTAGAACAGAGGTATTCAGACTTTTTGGGTTTAGGCTTTTTTTGTTGCTCATGATTTGGTTAGGCTCCCCTTTAGCCCATAGCAAGGCTACAGATAATGTTACTAGTTGCCCATCTTTGCTCTTCAAGTGATTAATTCTAGTTTTATCAGAAGTTTTGGTTTTGTACCTGTCATTTGATTTTCTTTACTATTTTGGTTTCCATGGCATCTGCAGGAAGCCAGTTCCCTATGTTCATCCCTCTTGAAGTGAAGTGTTTGTTATTTTTGCTTTTTTCATCCTCTGACTTCATGTTGTCTTATCTAGTTTTAGCTGTGTCCCCTCCTATGTCTCCCAAATTGTAAATTTGGGCAGTAGCCCCTTTCATAGCTCCCCCAAAATCCACTTCCAAATGTCCTTTTCCCCCAATACATGGGACAAATGCATCATAGTGTTAATGGCGACTGCCATTTTTGGCAGCATCGCATCCATTTCCCACGCTCCCTGATTGGTGACAAGGAGCATGAACACTGGGAATTATGGGCCAGGCTGGTTTCTAGTACACGTGCTTCTGCTAGGCAGGAAAGGGCCAGATTTTAGGAGTGTGTAATCTGCAGTAACGGTATTGGAGTTTAGGCATTGTTTTGCTTAATAATTCAAATATTTTTATTGTACTTATACTGTAAGGACAATAACGCATGGGACGTTTTTCACCTGCGATAAATAGTGGGTGCTGCAGGCAACAGTGTCCCTTCTTCCCTTCCCATTGGCTACAATGCAAATTGCCAGTTGGGAAAGATGTGCAGCACTACTTTCCAAAGTAGCCGGACGTTTCCTTGAGCTGCAACTTCAGGCTACTTTTTGCTACAGATGTTTTCTCACTGGCGATTTGCATTTTAGCTGGTGGGAGAGCATTTGATAGAGATTGGGGGCAACAGTGCCCTTAGTAATGCGATATTTGGTGTCTATCAAATACAACAACTTACTGTTAGTATTGGACTATCTGTAAGGAAAAGGTTCCTGCAAAGGTCATACGTCAATGTCATTTCAACATGTTTATGTAGTTTTCACTAGAAGGGACCAAGTGTGCTTTGTCCAAAGTGATAAAAACTAAATACAAACTTTTGTATTGTTTTTTATTAAATAACAATGACTTTTCTTGCAGACAAAGCTCAGCTTCTTGAAATAGCCAAAGCCAATGCTGCTGCTATGTGTGCTAAGGCAGGTGTGCCGCTTCCACCAAGCCTAAAACCTGTAATCGCACCTGTTACCCCTGTGGAAGAGAAAATTACCCTTCGCTCTTACGGTGTCACCATTCAAGAGCTTACTGAGGTGAGTTGGGGGTGCAAGGGGCAAACTCCTATTGATAATTCAACATGAATCTACACTACATGAGTCTTTTAGCAGGCTGTGTATGACCATATACTGAATATTAAAGTAAAATGACCTTCAGAGTGAGGTCCATGCAGCACTCCATACTGAGTATTCAGCAGCATTTCATGCAGCTCTTCCGCTTGGCATATGGTTGGTTGCTTAGGGTCCCACTTTCCCGACATTTAACCCTTCCAAATCCTAATTAACACATGCTAATTAGAATTCGGTTCAGTATTCGGCCAAATCCCTTACGATGGATTCAGGGGTTTCGGCCGTTCCAGAAAAACTGGATTCGGTGCATCCCTTGAATCAACCCTTCAGGGTCTCAGCGGAACATCTGCTGATTGTAGCTGTTTTGTTTTGTGTTAAAGGGGCATTATACCTTGTTTAACATAAAACCTATAAATAGGGCTTGCGCATTCGTACACTTAAAGGAGAATTAAACTCTAAAAACAATATGGCTTAGAAATGCACAGTGGGCTCTGCGCAGCCTTTTAAAAGCTGAGCTTAGGGGCCATCGCAAATCATCAAGCAGAAAATGAGATTGATCTGTCATAGAAGCTGATGCTACAGGGCTGATGATTATATTCTGATACTATTTGCACTGGTTTCTCAGTTGCCATCGGAATTCGTTATTAATCAGCCTTATATTGTGATTGATGTCTTTATATGCTGTGCATTGTGGCAGAATCTATTGATATGGCTTTTTTTCTAACAACAAAACGGTTTTGCTTTCCTGCCTATCTTTTTGCTAATGTACAACTTTGTTTTTTTTGTCTCCAACAAAGAAATGTAAACAAATTGCTCAGAGCAAAGAAGATGATGTGATTGTAAATAAGCCTCACGATTCTGATGAAGAGGAAGAAGAAGAAAGGCCTTTTTATAACCATCCCTTTAAAGTCAGTGAACATAAACCTATTTCATTTAGCTTATTGGTGAGTATTTTTGGTTTATTGTTCAGTAATATTTGTTAGTAGGACTGTACCAGATGTTTCTCTTGTGCCTTCGCCTTTAATCTTACCAGTTGGTTAGTACTCCACAGCCCTCGCAACATGCTGGGGAACCCTACTCCAGTAAAGGGAGAAAAAACAATTTGTAGTGCTTCTCCGAACAGACACAATATAATATCACTTCTGAGAAACCTAAGCAACCACTGCTTAGTACAGGCTGAATATTTCCCCCGTCATATAATGCAGCCTGCTTATTAACGAAAACCAGTTAGTCCATTTGGATTAAAGGCAATAGTTCATCCCTAAATTAGAATTTAATACATCATTACTCTTGTTTAAGAAACATTGAGACTCTACATAGACAATATATTGCCCTGCAGTAAAATGGGCCATAGAACCCATTATGGAGACTATAAGGACCCTGACACCCTATTTCTTATTTTCCCTACCGATCTAGTTTGGATGCAATCAAGCTGTTTGCCCAGACTGCCCATCTGTCACTGTGTAGGTGGGGTTGTGCCAGTTTTGCTATGGAGTCTATCACTCCACTATGAACATCCTGCCAGACAAGTGTCAGATATATCATTCATTATACTGTATTCCTGTATTTCAGGCATTTGATAAAATAAAATCATATATTTCTTGCTAAAGTCAGCCTTACATTTGGCTATCAGTCCATTGGGTATCAGTATATGTATATAATTTGACCACTTGCATCCAGTGCAATCCAGTACTCAAAATGAGTAATTGTGGTTGACCTTGTTTTTCATACAATTTGGTGCATTTGCATCATAGTCTGACCTGCCAAATCATTGCTTGGGGAAGAGAATTGGTGCCCTTTTAAAAGTGATCCAACGTGTTTCCAAGGTTAGTGTTGCACAATGCTTACCCACCGCCCGAGGGCCAAACGATTGAATTAAAATGGCAGGTATATGGCCCATCAGACCATGGACCGCATCAACAAGCCAACATGGTCCCTGATCCCACAGGAAACTTAAACCTGCCAATTTAAAGCCAGATAACAGTTGGGTAGTCCCGTCAGGGGTACCCACGCATGGGCAGCTGCCTGAAGGACCCAAATCGGCAGCTGAAATCTGCCCGTTTTTTCCACCTTAACTATATAATTACCCCTTATTGGGGCAGAACAATCCTATTGGGTTTATTTAATGGTTAAATGATTCCCTTTTCTCTGTAATAATAAAACAGTACCTGTACTTGATCCCAACTAAGATATAATTACCCCTTATTGGGGGCAGAACAGCCCTACTGGGTTTATTTAATGGTTAAATGATTCCCTTTTCTCTGTAATAATAAAACAGTACATTGTAATTGACCCCAACTAAGATATAAATAATATATTATTGGATGCAAAACAATCCTATTGGGTTTAATTCATGTTTTATTGATTTTTTTTGTTGGTATCCTCCCATTATAAAGAGGTAATTTACCTTAAAGTTAACTTTTACTATATTATAAAATGGCTGATTCTTAGCAACTTTTTAGGCAAAATGGAATCTATATATATCAGTAAATATTGCCCTTTTACACCCTTTCCCTTGAGCCGCCTTTTGTGATGGGCTGTGTGTTCCCTCAGAGATCAGCTGACAGGAAGTGATGCAGCTCTAACTGTAACAGGAAGTAGTGTGGGAGTAAGACAGAACTCTGTCCATTCATTGGCTGATGGGGCCTAGCATGTATGTGTGGCTTGTTTGTGTGCACTGTGAATCCTATGATCCCAGGGAATTAAAAAAGTGTAATCAATAAAAATGGTTCATTTAAATGAAGCAGTGTTTTACAAATGAGCTTTTTATGCTATATATGAGGCTTATACTGTTCAAGGGTATAGTTTTTCCTATAGTCCAATGGCAAATGGGGCATTTTGATTGGTGCAGCCATCCGGTAGAAAGCAGCCATCAAAACACCCCTCTCAGGGGAACCTCTGGGTAAAAATACTTGGGTGATTGTTGCAGAGAGGTCTGCCTGTCACTGCTTGGGAGCGCTTTTCCTTCAATAATATAAGCAGTGACAGATGAACAAGGCTCTTATGAACATTGCTGCATAGCCGTTGAGGTATTCATGATATTACCTGCCGCTGGCAGGAATTGTTGTATAATTTGGGATATTTGGCCTTGTTCAAATAGTTCAAAACTGAGTCACCAATTGAGGGGAGGCAAATCCTTAAGCTTGTTCATAACATGTACAGAGCTATATCTCACAAGCAGTACAGAGCTATATCTCCCATAGACTCCATTTTAATCAAATAATTCAGAATTTTAAAACCGATTTCCTTCTATGTAGAAATAAAACAGTACCTGTACTTGATCCCAACTAAGATATAATTACCCCTTATTGGGGGCAGAACAGTCCTATTGGGTTTATTTAATGGTTAAATGATTCCCTTTTCTCTGTAATAATAAAACAGTACCTGTACTTGATCCCAACTAAGATATAATTACCCCTTATTGGGGGCAGAACAGCCCTATTGGGTTTATTTAATGGTTAAATGATTCCCTTTTCTCTGTAATAATAAAACAGTATACCTTAGTTGGGATCAAGTACAGGTACTGTTTTATTATTACAGAGAAAAGGGAATCATTTAACCATTAAATAAACCCAATAGGGCTGTTCTGCCCCCAATAAGGGGTAATTATACCTTAGTTGGGATCAAGTACAGGTAATTACCCCTTATTGGGGGCAGAACAGCCCTATTGGGTTTATTTAATGGTTAAATGATTCCCTTTTCTCTGTAATAATAAAACAGTACCTGTACTTGATCCCAACTAAGGTATAATTACCCCTTATTGGGGCAGAACAGCCCTATTGGGTTTATTTAATGGTTAAATGATTCCCTTTTCTCTGTAATAATAAAACAGTACCTGTACTTGATCCCAACTAAGATATAATTACCCCTTATTGGGGGCAGAACAGCCCTATTGGGTTTATTTAATGGTTAAATGATTCCCTTTTCTCTGTAATAATAAAACAGTACCTGTACTTGATCCCAACTAAGATATAATTACCCCTTATTGGGGGCAGAACAGCCCTATTGGGTTTATTTCATGGTTAAATGATCCCTTTTCTCTGTAATAATAAAACAGTACCTTGTAATTGACCCCAACTAAGATATAAATAATATATTATTGGATGCAAAACAATCCTATTGGGTTTAATTCATGTTTTATTGATTTTTTTTTTAGTAGACTTAAGGTATGGAGATCCAAACTACAGAAAGACCCCTTATCCAGAATACCCTTGCTCCTATACGTGTACAGAACTATATCTCAGTAGAGAGCTATATATAATCCAACAAACTGTTTTCTTTCTTTTTTGTATTTTTCTATGAATCCCCTTGTTTCTGGTCTGAATACTGATATATTTATATTTCTTTTTTTCTCCCAATTTTCAAGAATCCATCTGTAAAGCCAGCCCCAAAAAATCAGGTAACTTTGACTAAAGAGTTCCCAGTCTCATCTGGGTCTCAGCACAGAAAAAAAGAGGCAGACAAAGTGTACGGCGAATGGGTTCCTGTAGATAAAAAGTCAGAGGAAAGCAAAGACGATGTGTTCACTAACACCGGCCCTTCACAGGTAAGGCGTGTGTAAGACTTGGGTGCAAGAAATGTGTGCATACTTGTAGGACACAGACAATGAGAGATACACAGGCACTTTTTATTTTGATTGTGATGCATTTACTTCTTATGCCTTGTAAATACCAAGTCATTTATACTTAAGGAAGTTCTAAAGTTCCACTGCTGTGAGATGCAGTAAAAGCCACGTTGTGTCCCATACTCACTACTGTAAGAAGCTATTTGTTTCAGTCCAGCTGAATTATATATAAAACACATAATGCCCATTCTGTCATATCTGTCATGCTTCTTTCATGTCTTACTGATCAACAAAAGCAACTTGGCCTTTGTAAAGGTATCTGTTCATTGAATTCAATCAGAAGATCACTATTTAATTGTATTTTATTAATCAGTACTGCTGGCCCTGCCAGGAATGTTCTGGCCCCTAGGACTTGCCAAGTCTTTCAAAGACTTCTTTATTTGACCGTATCAATTTATACAACTTCTTGCCCTAATACATTCGGTATATAGTAGACTTTCTTATGATACTTTGCTAAATGTCGGCAGCACTGCCGTAAATGACAGTGTCATTTTTATCTGTATATAAAAAAAAAAATATGCAACTGTCCCTTATTTTTTTGTATTGTACCACGGCCTCTAAATTGTCTTGTATAAGTTTTTTATTCTGTGTTGCACCTTGAATAAAGAAACCGAGCTGAGAAACCGATTCAGTGAATGTGATCATGAAACCCTTGATTGTACATGTACACGTTTGCTTTACAGTTTTGCCGTCAAACAGAGAGCAGATGTACCTTTTACATTTACGCTGTCAGAATTTTGTGTTTAAACCTATACGAGAAGCCATTTCCATTCTCTCGTTCAGTTTAATTCTGGGAACTTCTTTCAGAGATGCATCCTCCAATGCTTATTTAAAAGCAACATGTGTGAACTTTGTATTTTAATAAGAAAAAACAAAAACCCCAAATTGCATACATGTACCCCCTGGAGTGCGGAGTACTCTGGTTTCCAATGGAAATGAAGGAGCCTCTATTGCTAGACTGGCCATTTACCTTGCCTCTTAAAGCCAACTGTTTAGCTTAATGCATTTTGGAAGCAATTTTTTCCCAAGTATCTGCTTCCCAGGAATTGTGTGTTAATAGATGAAATGATTTGTGATTCATGCATTTATAAATACATCTTGCAATATGGCGTTTTTTTGTTTTACAGTTCTAGAATTGTTTGAGGAAGGTGGATTATCCACAGTTAGATACCTGTTGCCAAACCAACGTTCTGATGGGCTGAGACCCCCCTTCTTTAATGGCCTCACATGGACCTAATGCTTCCAGTTCCTGAGTTCTGATTGGTTGCAAACTGGTCATTAAAGAACACTAAGGACTGATTCCTTACAACTACAGGAAAAAGCAAAGAAAACCAGCCCCCCCAGACGTGCAGAAACCATGTACAGTTCAACACAGCAACGGACATAAAAAATTTACTTTCCTTTTGTGTGCAAAGTTGTGAACCTGCCCAGCATGAAAACGAGCTCCACTTGTTAACTCCGTAAAGGTGCCCAATATCGAAAATTATTAAAAAAAAAACACAGTCCATAAGAGACTTTTCAGTTGTAGTGAGAGTGATATTTCACGCAAAACTTTTCTATCTTTTTAGAATATCAACTTTTAACGACTGGACTTTGAGCTTATCTGTTTTCGGTGAATGCTAGCACATCACGTTTGTACACACACACCTCTCTAACTTGGTTAAAGTGTTTGGGTGCCGCAGAACGTATGTCAGGTCCCTCTGTGCATGAACCTCTGCAATAACACAATGTGGTATTTCCGCCCATGTTCCTTAAAAACAGATTCTTGCACTAAATAAGTCCCTGCTTATTTTGTAGCGTAAAGCAGCCTATCATAAGGCTCTGGGATTTACTAGTACTGGAGTTTCATTCAGGGACCGTTCCTGAGAGTTTAACCATTGAATTAAACATGTTAAACACCAATAGCATAATTAATCTACAGAACCATTAACTATTGGTATAGTAGGTCATCTACTTGCTGTGTTTTTGTTTTCATAGTACAGTTTAAAATATATTCTAGCTTATATAGAAATCGCAGTTCACTCACAACTTACCATATATAAAGGAATGGTCCTTTTTTTGGAGGAGGAGGAAACTGAATATTTAGAGAAGAGCAGATTCCTTATCAGTTTCAAACTGATAATGATTTAAAACCACTATGATGTTTAAACGTGTCTGGTTTGGCTGCCATCAGGGAATAGGGGCGAATTAAAGTTCCATTTTCAAGTAGAAGTTTTACCTTTTGTGCTTCTCATAAGATGACATTAAATGCTGAATTTATGGTTAATGCACATTTTTTTTAAATAAATGCATCAAATGGGCTGGTTTTTTGTTGAAACGCGTGACTTTCACACCATATAATTTCCATTTCCACACGTTGTTGTGCGGGGGTTCATTCAGCAGCCCTTGGAGCTCACCACCGATGTCTCATACTGAGCAGAATATAAACAGCAAAAGGATTCCGACCGGCAGGTCCCAACCAAACCAGGCTAAAAGAAGAGAGAGAGCTTCAATGATATAAACCTTTTTTCATGAAAATATAAAGCGTCTTGGCTGTGGATTTTCTTAAGCACCTTAATCTTCTGAATGTAAGAATCTACCTTTCATCCTCTAGTTACGATCTGGTGGCTGTCCCATTTCTGAGGAACCGCAATAATACTGGGAACCCTTATAATAAGGAAGACCACTTTATAAAAGCAAGGAAGCCGGCAAAGGGCAATCTCCTCTACTCCCCTGTGACTTAAGCAACCAGATTAAGGATTGGGGTCAGTGAGGAGAAATCAAAACAGCCTGGAATGGGACGATGGCAGTGAGAAAACCTTCACTTTCTTCCAATTATATTATTGTTTATTGCAGTCCCAAGTGTGCTTTTCATTCAGCTTTACATATGTCCAGTACTCAGAGCTAAGGCAGCATTATATATAAAAAAAAAATAAAAATAAATGTAGGAAAATATTATTTTTTTATCCTCTTCGATTTAACTTTGAGTTAAAAAGCTTATCTTGGTACCATTTTGTCAGGTTTGCCTCACTGGTTGACACGGCTCTATCTAAAGTGTTTGGGATTTGTTGAGCCAATACTCTTCCAGTTCTACTAGATTTAGGCATTTGTTTAACGTTCTGCAGGTTTAAGAAACAAAGGGTTGGAAAATGAATGTTGTCCAGTCTAGGCCAGTGTTGTATTGAGGATACATTGCATGGTTCAGATGTGTTCTGTAGCCACCAATCTTCAGCACCATCAATATATCCTTAATTTGCAGATTGGGTATTTCAGCCTACTTTGTCACCTTATAGAATTGGAATTTTGTAGCAGTGGGCATTAGCCTTTATCAACTAAATAGTAATGCTTGCTTGTGAGGAAAGAATGAAGGCATTTGTAAATACATAAAAATAGTAGCTTACAGGTCCGGTAGAAATAAAATCGTAACATTACAATTCCATAGATTTGGCTTTGGCTTTACGTCCTTGTAATCCAGTTATTTTCTGTGCCGATTTTAGCATTGGTTCCGAAGAGTAAATAGCAAAATGCTGAAGGTGAAGGAGTTTTACAATTGGTGGTTTTTATATTAAATAAAATATATGTATATACAAATCCATACAGTCACACACATGCTTGGGAGTCTCAGTGTAAAGTTCATTTAACCCTTGTTGGATTGGAAAGGGCCAGTTGTGCGTTACTTCCGCTCCGCTGGGAGACTGGCATTTAGAGCTCTCTTATGCTTTCCAAGTGTGTTCGCTAGAGTGTGTGTTTCTCAGCTAAGGGTTACTCATGGAGACAAGTGTGTAGGGTTTGCAGATTCAATCTAACATCTCCTTATTAAGTTAAAAAAAAATAAATAAATAATGCTCATATGTGGGTAATAGAATTTGTGTGTAATCCCTCCACTACCGGCCTGACCCGCGGTGCCTCCTGGCACACTGGCCACTAATGGTAGCATAGCAGCTTGAACTGCTTGTACATATGTTTCTATTGTAAATTGGCACCGTTTCAATTCAGATACCGCTGTACATACAGATGATGTTAAAATGTGTGAAAATAGTTGCATAATGGCCTGATTATTTGTGCGCTTTTATTTGAAGTCAAGAAAATTTTTTCCCATTTTTACTGGGATATGATTTGTTTGTGGAAAAAAAAAAAAACCCCCATGTGAGTAACCTTTAATTTGTTTGTCTGCTTACATCCAGTTTCTGTACATCCTTCCGGAAACTCCTTTGTGTGGTGAAACCTTCTGTCCATCCATTTTGTCTGCCATGTTAGGGACAAGCAGTTGCTCATGAAACTGATACACACGTTTATGTTGACATTGTGTTAGTCTGTTCCCAATAGGCGCAAATACAGATATGTATGTAAATACTACATAACTTCATATCACAGGATATAATTGCCTCTCCGCTGCCGCAGTACGGTGACGGTAGGTACTTGGTTCAAATGTGGCAAATTGCCTTTTATATAGGTTTCAGAATACCACCATATACTCTGATTTCATTTATTTGTATTATAGTCTAACTCCTGCAGCTACCCTTACGTAGCAAGCGGAACCTTTCTAGGTTTTACCTTACGAGTCAACATAAGCAAATGCCCATGTATCATATCATGAGAACTGTTTCTGATGAACAACATTCATGTCAGATACCAAATAACTTGCTCTTGTAAATGTTTGTTGAATTTTTTTTATTTCCTGGAAATGTCTTTTTGAATATGAATAAAGAGAGAGTCCAATCACACTTGGTCAATGTCTAATTTGCCTTAATGCTGGAAGTTGGGGAGTTTGCAGTAGGAATGGGGGTACATGGTAGGACCTGCTACCTGTGTGTGTTAGAGCACATGTAATTAACCGTAATAAGCTTTAAAACTGCTGAGACATCAATGTATAGTGTATATTTCATCAATGGAAGCTTCTTTGTGCAAACAGAGGTGACCAGAACACCTTAAAGTGATACCGACACCAGAAATTAAACGTATCACAACATTGTCTATTCATGCTATTTATAATTTTGCCTGAGGCTTTTACATTCCCTATCTGATTCCCCATGTCCCTCTATGAGGGGCGTACCACAGAGACCTTATCCGCACACCCTAGCACTCCAAAATTATATGCCCGGTGCACACTGCTGGAGGGATCGGCACCCTCCAAAACCAGTACAACCACAAAAAAAAAAGCAAATGGCACTCAGGGCTACAAACAAGGCAAAACCCTCAAAAAGTTTATTGCGGAGGTGCAACGTTTCGGGGGCAACGTGACCCCTTTATCAAGCATACAAATCCCCTCTATGAGGGGCGGCCATATTTGTGCAGCAGTAGGCCGTTAGCATTAGAAGCTGTAACTGTCAGGCTGAGAAGAGACAGGTTGGCAAAACAGTCAGGTTTAGGGACTCCAGGTAACAATTACTTACACAAGCAGCCCTAACAGTGAAATGAGGGAACTTTTTATCTACATTAATATTTTGAAGAGTAGTTTTTTGGTGTCGCTTTAAATGAGCTTTGCAGTAAGAGCAGGATTGGATTGGAGAGTAGAGGAGGGTTGGATTGGCTAACCCTTCTCCACTCTGGTGGCCCCTAGCCCATCATCCCTTTACTTTTTCCACCACATGTATATATTTCTACCTATTAAATGCACATCTAC
This sequence comes from Xenopus tropicalis, assembly GCF_000004195.4. Lineage (NCBI taxonomy): Eukaryota > Metazoa > Chordata > Amphibia > Anura > Pipidae > Xenopus > Xenopus tropicalis. The sequence continues at coordinate 14,086,538 of NC_030678.2, forward strand.
ATAATGTGAGAGTGGGCCTTCAGATTCTCTGGTGGGGCGAGCAAGTCCAACACTGGTGCATCCCAGAGTAAATTCAACTACATTTCTAAAGTATTTTGTAAAATTCGCTCCCTACTCACTTCTAGGCAACATTCTGTTGAAACTGTCTGTGTTATATCGCATACAAGCCACCTTGTGGTTTTTTTTTTTTTTCCATCAAAAGAATGACTGTTGCTTGGTGTATGCTTCACATTAGTGACAATACAGGTGTTGCACAAGTCGGAGCAAAATGTGGCTATTTGTTGGTAGTAGTAGTAGCAACAAAGACCCTTGTGGAGCTTTCATCATACAAGAATACAAGTGACCAAAATGGAAGCCTGAAGAAGCATATTCAGACTATTCATAACGTTTAAATAGTTTAAATTGTAAATGGTAACCCTATTACATCCAATTGGCAAATGGGTCATTATCTGCAACAGGTTTTCTGTGCCACTGGAGGAAAGGCGATCTGCTCACTGCCTCTTCCTGTGTGTGAGTTGACAGGCACGGGATTGGCCTGTTGGCACATATGGAGCGTATCCTGTGTGAAAATGGGTAGTTTAGTGTCTTTGAGCTGAAATCCACTGTGTATGTGATGATGGGCTGATCCCGTGCCTCTCTGAACACACATTCAAGAAGAGACGAGATGGCTTCGGATTGATTTTTCTACACTGGTATGGAAATGCCATTTGAGACACCGGCCAGCTGCCCTTTTGGGCAGAACGCTATCCCAGCTCATCAGTGGGCCCTTTGCCAGGCAAAGCAAAGTGATGCAAGCAGGGGCTCGCTCTGACTGGCACGTGAGCCGATTCTGATCTGTGCCAACAATCTGCCGAGACTGCATTGCTAAAAATAAGTGATGGGGAGAGAGGCGGCTCGTGCCATGTGAAAACACTGCAAAGTAACCAGACGTAACTAGATTTGTTCATTGGGTCAGGTCAAGTAAAAAGATCAGTTTACAAACACCAATGGAGCAATGCATAACTGAGACCTGGTGACATCTAGGTATATCTCTGAAGTTTACATTTCAATTTTTCGTCAGGTTAGGGCATATAATGTTATTTGCGCTATTAATGCCATTCGTTTATAGGAATACTCTCATTGTTCTGTAGTGTCATTTTAGTCCAACTACCTCCAACTTGTTCATATAAAACACTTCTAACTCTAAATTCCAAGTCTATTTTTTACTTGGATAAGTACCAACATTCATTCATATTTATCAGGGCTCTAACTATCAAGTTTATGCAACCACTACAGGTATGGGATTTGTTATCTGGAAGCCAGTTATGCAGAAAGTTTCCAAATTACGGAGGCTGTCTTCCATAGACTCCATTATAAGCAAATCTAATTTTTGAAAATTATTTCCCTTTTCTCTGTAATAATAAAACAGTACCTGTACTTGATCCCAACTAAGATATAATTAATCCTTATTTGGGGCAGAACAGCCCTATTGGGTTTATTTCATGTTTAAATGATTCCCTTTTCTCTGTAATAATAAAACAGTACCTGTACTTGATCCCAACTAAGATATAATTACCCCTTATTGGGGCAGAACAGCCCTATTGGGTTTATTTAATGGTTAAACGATTCCCTTTTCTCTGTAATAATAAGACAGTACCTGTACTTGATCCCAACTAAGATATAATTACCCCTTATTGGGGCAGAACAGCCCTATTGGGTTTATTTCATGGTTAAATGATTCCCTTTTCTCTGTAATAATAAAACCGTACCTGTACTTGATCCCAACTAAGATATAATTACCCCTTATTGGGGGCAGAACAGTCCTATTGGGTTTATTTAATGGTTAAATGATTCCCTTTTCTCTGTAATAATAAAACAGTACCTGTACTTGATCCCAACTAAGATATAATTACCCCTTATTGGGGGCAGAACAGTCCTATTGGGTTTATTTAATGGTTAAATAATTCCCATTTCTCTGTAATAATAAAACAGTACCTGTACTTGATCCCAACTAAGATATAATTACCCCTTATTGGGGGCAGAACAGCCCTATTGGGTTTATTTCATGGTTAAATGATTCCCTTTTCTCTGTAATAATAAAACAGTACCTGTACTTGATCCCAACTAAGATATAATTACCCCTTATTGGGGGCAGAACAGCCCTATTGGGTTTATTTAATGGTTAAATGATTCCCTTTTCTCTGTAATAATAAAACAGTACCTGTACTTGATCCCAACTAAGATATAATTACCCCTTATTGGATGCAAAACAATAATATTTAAATGATTTTTAGTAGTCTTAAGGTATGGAGATGCAAATTACAGAAAGATCCCTTATCCAGAAGACCCCAGGTCCCATACCTGTATTATATTTTCATACGTTCTTGCCTTAAGGATAGATTTATAAGGCTGGGTGATACCAAGGTATGTAGAAAGCATTGAGCTACAGCAGTTGAATACACCTGCAAGTCTTTAACAGTTCTACCTTTTACTCACATTGCATTCTGGGAAGAAAGGCAAGAATTTCTCATCTAAACATCTCCACATGAGACTTGGTAGTAATAATTACTTCACTGTCTTTCTGGTTAATTTTAGCCTTCAGTGTAAAAGCCTCCAAAGGATAATGTATTTCTATTCACAGACTCAAAATGAGGGCCTGGAAGTATTAATAGAACACAGGACAAAGTTAGGGAAAGGGGCTTTTAATATGCATTGAAAATGTCAGCTTTCAGCCAACACCACTGTGAAGAACTTCTATTCACTGCCAGATAAGGAGGACCAAGTTGCTGGAACCTGTAGCTCCAGGATGACTTATTGAACCAAGTACACTAACCAGATTTAATACAGAATGAGCATCAAATCAATAGCAATAACCTACTGAATATGAAGAGTTCAGTAAGGCACTGAGAAAGGCCTATCCTCATACACGGGACAAGCTGCAGATGATTGGCTGGTGATCAGTAGTGTATGGCACTGCCAAGAAGGCCATAAATAGACCACATGGTTTCACCAAACTGGATGACGGAGGCTCAGGAATTGAGGCCAGTGGACTTTATGAAAGACCTATTAGATGTTGGAGAAAAGAACAAAAACTTACTATATGAAAAATGCCTCTATAGGAAAACTGAATCTGTAACAGACTTTACTTTTTGATGGCGCCCGATGGCGCACCAGAGGAGCTAAATATCCTTGAGAAAACTCACGCCAAAACCCAAGAGAAATGGATGTTCCACCAATGTTTCCAGAGTCATTTGACATCTATCTTGGAGCATTCTCTAGAGAATAATCAAATGTGGCCTCTGTAAATGAAGAATCCTCCTACAGGGTATTATAAGAGGAATGGAGACCTAACCCTAAAATGTGTGTAATTATTTGTAAGCAGAACATATATGTGCATCTCTGTTACTGTGTCGTAGGCAGCAATAATCAAAATGTATTTATTATCCATTCTATACAGTTGTGTTTCAGTCAACGATTGTTGGCCAACGTGGATTGTGTATGGCAGGGAATGTGTTGTGGAGGGATAGGATTCAACCAAATGGTGGCAAAGCCTAGAATATAATAACATAACTCACTCTATGATTTTAGATGGGAAAGGGAGATTTACCAACGTTCAAGTTGAATTTGCGATTATTTTTTTTTTTTTGTGCAAAAAAACCCCAAAAACTTGAATTTGAGTTAGGGTTAAAAAATTCAAATTTCTGGTATTTATAAAGTGCAAAAAACCCGGAAACTTGATTGTTAAAACTCGACATCTAAACGCTTAGAAGGAGTCAGTGGGGGTTGTCCTAGGCAAGTCAAAGCCATATTTTCAAACTTGAGTTTTTCAAGTTTGTAAACTCGAAAATTTCAAGGTATTCAAGTTTTTTCTTTTAATAAATAAGTGAGCATTCGATATGTGAATTTTCGATTTGGGAAAACACAATTCACAAATTCGAAAATTGATAAATAGGCCCATTAGTCCTAAGAGTAGGGATGCCACCGGTCCGGTTTTCGGGTGAAGACACACGGGGCTACTAGTAGCAGCTACTTGTCACGGCTACAGAAATAGGCAATACTGATCATTTACTGGTAATTGTCTCTACATGTGTTTTAGCAGAGGGAATTCTCAGTATTGTATATGGCAGGGGATTTTCTGGCGTTTAGTAGCCATGACAAGTAGCTGCTACTAAGTAGCTCTGTGTGTCTTCACCCATAAACACAGATACTAATAGAAATTAGATGACCTGTACGCAATACATTCCTATATGATTTTCTGAACATTTATATAAAAATAATGAACATTTTAAAATATTGCTTATATATAGTGTATGTTTTTCCACTAACTGCCTTTTATTAAATAAGGAAAGCCCATACTAATGGCAATTACAGAATTTAGTGTTTGTGAAATAGAAACACACTGTGTGTACTTGAGTTAATGCCATCGCTACACTAGACTCATTTAAAACATGATTTACAGGTATTTTGTTGGTTTATTCAGAATTCTTTAATACGTCAATAAAGCAGGATGTCACAATGGGCAGGTAGTTTAGAACTGGATTGCTTTATATCCCACCCCTCCAACTAGTAAAAAAAAAACAAAAAACATAGTGAAGCCAATATTATATGATTTATAAATGTGCCCCCTAACACTTTCCTACTGCTAAAGCACCAAGTATCTTCTGTAGTCTCAACAACTTGGGGGTAGGGAATTAGGATAAAATGGATCTTGTGCTGTTACATTGTGTGTTGGGTTTCTGTCCTATAATTGAAATGACTGAGAAATGATTGTTAATTTCATATCACATCAGTGTATGCCTTGGACTCTGTATGGAAACCATTATTAAGCGATTCTTCGTAAGCAAAATGTATATTCTGGTCATTTTTTTCATTAAGATAGAACTCGCCAATAGTCGCTAATGTGTTTACTTGGGAACAACTGGTATAATGCATATAATGAAACCAAAATATGTTTAAGTTAAAGGTAAAATATACCTAGTTCATAAGTCTGATATGTTACGAATTGCCCTTTAGTGTACACTGATCCTTCATTTTCCCTGTATAACTATGCATATCAGTGAGATATTCCATATAACTTGTCTAGCCAAGAACAGTAGAATCTATTGAACCACGAGAGGGTGATTTACTGGCTGGTCATTGGTAAAGGTATGAGTCTGTGAGCTCCCAGTCCTCCATAGCTGCAAATAGAGGAATTTCCTGACACTGCTAATAACAGTACACAAACATGCCTAAAGGTGGCCATATATGTGAAGATCCGCTCGCTTGCCGAGGTCGCCAGGCGAGCAGATCTTCTCCCGATATCCCCACCTACGGGTGGGCGATATTGGGGAAAATGTAGGCTAATTATTATAATGCCGGCAATGGTGCAGTCGGTTCGGGGGCCACATCAACGAGCCAATGCAGTCCCTGATCCGACTAAATCTTTTCACCTGCCCAATCGATAACTGCCAATTTCAGGCCAGATATCTGTCGGGCATGCCCCTCGTTTCTGCCCCTACACGGGCCGATAAGCTGCCGAATCGGTCCAAGGGACCCATAACGGCAGCTACAATCGGCCCGTGTATGGCCACCTTTACACTAATTAATAGGGTGTTTCGTGCATCCGTGACTCTTTATCATGTAGTCAGACATAGTCATACCAGAAACCCTACTTTTCCAGTTGTCTGCTGGTCGTAGCTCTAGTGTGAAATGTTTATATGGAAGATTATGGAATTTTTAAAAGCAATACTGTGCCTGGGTCTGTTAATGTCTGTATTATAAAAGTTGCACCAAAAAGTTTCCAGTGCAAATTCACGTGTACAAAAGTGATCTCGCGAGATTTGTATATTCATTCCAGATTGTACGGAATATTCTAAAAGCATATGGCGGTTAGGTAATGTAGCTGTTAGATTGAACTGTATGTAGGAGGGTGTACAATGGCAGCTGTTCTCTATTGGTGTTGTTCCTGGCTAAATGTCTTACCTTTCCGTTATGTGGTTGTACACTGCCATCTTGTCTGATTGCTTCCATAATAATGACCTGTTGACAAGTCCAGGCTAAGTCCATCACATTCACTGGAGGCCTACTTACAGAAATGTCTCATCAAAGATAATAATATCGTTAGTGTCTCAATGTGTTCTATGTATATCCTTCTAAAGAAAAGTCTTTTTTTCCCTTTTCTAGCCCGTGGACATTACTTCTGCTATGAATGAACGAGCACTTGCCCAGACCAGGCTTACGGGAAACCCATTTGACATGGAAGCCTTGATCATGCTTAACCGGGCACAGGAACAGGTTTGTTGGTTCATTCAATTGTCTGTTTTTCAGAAAGTACAAGCGCTCAATGGCCATATTGCCCCCATGTATAGAGAAGGGGTCCCCAAACTTTTTTTTACTCATGAGCCACATGCTGATGTAAAAAGTGTTGGGGAGCCGCACAAGCATGGATAAAGTTCTCTGGGGTGCCAAATAAGGGTTGTGATTGGCTATTTGGTAGCCCTATGTGGACTACTGGCCTGCAGGAGGCTCTGCTTGGAGTAAAACTGTGTCTCTGGGCTTCCAAAAGCAGTAAAGTGAGACTGAAGTTTATCAGAGCACAGGTCACATGGCTGGGGCACCCTGGGAAATGAAGAATATGGCTAGCCCCATGGGAAAAGCAGATTACAATGCAGAATTCTGCTGGAGAAGCTCTATTAACTGATGGGTTTTGGAATAAACATGTTTTCCCATGTCAGTGTTCCTTGAAAGCTGATATGTTATATTTAATGGCATTTTTTTGTGCGGAGAACTCTGTGTTTGTTTAATGTCTTCTAATGCAGTTGCCCCAATATATTTACCTGCATTTTGCCTTGACCCAAAGAGAGACCTTGGGGGGAGTATGTGGGGGTAGGCACAGTATGGCATATGTGGAGTTGGGGAGTATGTGGGGGTAGGCACAGTATGGCATATGTGGAGTTGGGGAGTATGTGGGGGTAGGCACAGTATGGCATATGTGGAGTTGGGGAGTATGTGAGGGTAGGCACAGTATGGCATATGTGGAGTTGGGCAGTATGTGGGGGTAGGCACAGTATGGCATATGTGGAGTTGGGGAGTATGTGGGGGTAGGCACAGTATGGCATATGTGGAGTTGGGGAGTATGTGGGGGTAGGCACAGTATGGCATATGTGGAGTTGGGGAGTATGTGAGGGTAGGCACAGTATGGCATATGTGGAGTTGGGCAGTATGTGGGGGTAGGCACAGTATGGCATATGTGGAGTTGGGGAGTATGTGAGGGTAGACACAGTATGGCATATGTGGAGTTGGGGAGTATGTGGGGGTAGGCACAGTATGGCATATGTGGAGTTGGGGAGTATGTGAGGGTAGGCACAGTACGGCGTATGTGGGGGTAGGCACAGTATGGCATGTGTGGAGTTGGGGAGTGGTGGGGGGGGTCTATTGCCCTCAGTCCACTTGGGAATCCATAAAGGCAGGAGCAGGTATTTTTACTGGCTGGGCATAGGAAAAGGGTTCTCTCTCCTACCCCACATATGCCATATGCCTACCCTCACTGCCCTCCATCTCTCCTCTGCAACTGCTTGTGTGGGGATAGTCCCAGAGCTTTTATATGTAAGGGCTTATTCCTAGTTATGGTAATTAAAAGCATTTACATTCTGCATAACACTGAAGATTATCATTTAATGGGAAATAATACTCTTTAAGTATCCAAATATCTTGGATTGAAGCAAAACTATACCCCAAACAATGTAGGCCTCTGTAAAAATATATTGTATAAACAGCTCATATGTAAAACCCTGCTTCATCTAAATAAACCATTTTCATAAAAATATACTTAGTAGTAGTATGTGCCATTGGGTAATCCTAAATAGGAAACTGCCATTTTAAGTACTAAGGGCCGCCCCCTGGGATCATAGGAGTCACAGTGCACACAAACAAGCCAAGGCACACATACATGCTAGGCCCCATCAGCCAATGAATGGGCAGAGTTCTGCCTTTTGCTCAGACACTACTTCCTGTTACAGTTAGAGCTGCATCACTTCCTGTCAGCTGATCTCTGAGGGAGCACACAGTCCATCACTAAATGGCGGCTCAAGGGAAAGGATGTAAAAGGGCAATATTTACTGATATATATATAAGATTGGTAAGATTCTTTGTTAGGTCACTTAATATGATATAAATTATCTGTTGGTTAAGTGTATATTCTGGGGGTATCGTTTTCCTTATTTGTTAAATGACATCAACAACGTGACCTGCAGGTAAAGCAGAGGCAACTTTTCTCCGTGTTTATCCCTATAAATATAATATTGTCCCCCTGCTGTTTAGAACTCACAGGTATGAGTGTAATCTGATGGGGTTATTGGGCCGGAGCTGCTGCAGTTGTGCTGGGAATGGGCAGAAGGGAAGATGGGGAGCTACTGGGGGCACCGTCAGAGACTGGAGTTGTGCTGGGAATGGGCAGGGGAAGATGGGGAGCTACTGGGGGCACCGTCAGAGGCTGCAGTTGTGCTGGGAATGGGCAGGGGAAGATGGGGAGCTACTGGGGGCACCGTCAGAGGCTGCAGTTGTGCTGGGAATGGGCTGAAGGGAAGATGGGGAGCTACTGGGGGCACCGTCAGAGGCTGCAGTTGTGCTGGGAATGGGCAGGGGAAGATGGGGAGCTACTGGGGGCACCGTCAGAGGCTGCAGTTGTGCTGGGAATGGGCAGGGGAAGATGGGGAGCTACTGGGGGCACCGTCAGAGGCTGCAGTTGTGCTGGGAATGGGCAGAAGGGAAGATGGGGAGCTACTGGGGGCACCGTCAGAGGCTGCAGTTGTGCTGGGAATGGGCAGGGGAAGATGGGGAGCTACTGGGGGCACCGTCAGAGGCTGCAGTTGTGCTGGGAATGGGCAGGGGAAGATGGGGAGCTACTGGGGGCACCGTCAGAGGCTGCAGTTGTGCTGGGAATGGGCAGAAGGGAAGATGGGGAGCTACTGGGGGCACCGTCAGAGGCTGCAGTTGTGCTGGGAATGGGCAGGGGAAGATGGGGAGCTACTGGGGGCACCGTCACAGGCACAGATCTTTTCTTTACAATATTTGTTTCATTTTAAAAATATGTTAATAACTTATGGTGCTCAGAGTATGAGGTGAAACATTTGCCAGGGCCCCTATAGCTACTAGCAGGGTTACAGATCTATGAGTGCACTGTATATGCACTTATTCAGCCATAGTGGCAAAAGCACCCAGATACACGCACACCCTCAGTCTCACAATAAACACCTTCAAGTTGAGCTTCCAGGAAGTCCAAGAATTCTAATGGTGAAAGGCACATTTATTTAATGTTTATGAGGTTATGTAATAAAATACACCGTTGCCCAGGTGCAGTAACCCATAGCAACCAATCGGCAGGTAGCATTTACTGGTCATCTGTTTAAACTCAAACATCTTATTGGTTGCTATGGGTTACTGCTACTGGGCAAACTTAGTGCTTTTTATTACATATGGGGAATAGTGTTTTACAGTTAGATCACTGCTGAGCAACTATACAGTTTGTCCTCATTGTTTATTTTCTATGTTTCTTTAATATGTTACCTTATTATTCTGCTTCTTTCCAGCCTGCAACTGAAAATGCTGTTTGGTTGTCTGGGTCGCTGACCCTAGCAACCAAAATACAGATTAACTGCAAGATTTCACTTTTGTTATTCATATATGTAATTGCTTACGTTTATACCTGGGTTCTCTCCTGTCTGTCTTCCATTCTTGCTCTCAAACATGGAGATACTGCAGCAACAAAAAGTAATGTAAAAGGGGAAACAAATAATATGTCTTACTAAAATAAAAAAGGAAACCATACAGAGAGAATAAGCCCCCCCATTGTCACTTACAGTCACTGCTTTCATGTACCCAGAGGCTCCTTACAGCCAATCCTCTACACCAGCCCATTCTCCAGCTAGCCAACTGGCCCTTACACTGAGTCACACTGGCCCTGACACACTTCCGTTCCATCCTGCCCTTAGCAGAGGTGGGTTTCTAGCTGCCAGCTTAGTAGGTAGTTCCAGGGGTCTGAGCTCTGGGGCATATAGATGCCCACACGGGACCTGCAGCCAGGAGTAAGTCTTGCTCAAAAGGCTAACCCCTCTGTAGACATATCTATGACTGCTTATATCTACATTGTCCAATGTTCCACAGAAGTCTTTACACACAGGAGCCATTTTTTCCCCCTGGAACAGGCAGAGTTAAGGCAACTATGCACCGACACATTTCAGCTCCCAACTCAGCCACTTGACAGATTGGTTCTGCACAAGCCCAAAATGATACTGGGGCACTAACGTTGCCCCAAGTGGTTGTTCACCTTAAAATTAATGTTTAGTATGATAAATGTGTGTTATTCTGAGACAGAAAACTGCAAATAATAAAAATTGAAGACCAATTGCAGTCTTAAGTATTTAGCTTTTTGTGCAGCTGTTCTTCATTTTGGATTTTTAGCAGCTATCTGGTTGCTAGGGACCAATTTAACCTAGCAACCAGCCAGTGGTTTGAAGGAGAGGCAGAAATATGAATAGAGGAGAGGCCTATAGAAAGATAACTAATAAAAAGTAACTAACAATAAAATTGCAGCCTCACAGAGCAATAGTTTTTTGGCTTCCGGGGTCAGTGACCCCCATTTGAAAGCTGCAAAGAGTTAGAAGAAGGCAGCAAATAATTCAAAAACTATATAAAAAAAATCAAGACCAATTGAAAAGTTGCTAAGAATAGGCCATTCTATAACATACTAAAAGTTAACCTGAAGGTGAACCACCCTTTTAAGATATTGATTGGTCAGCCTGGAATATAATAAACTTATTTAAGTAAGCCTCTCCATGAGTAATTGGAATACATTTCACCTTCTCCTCCCACAGTAGTTCTTTAATTAGGAATTAAGAAGACCGTAACAAAGCACCATTCCAACCCACTCCGTTTATTGGGTGTATACTTGAGCCTGAAGGGTCGGTGTTGGATTGGTCCTCCGGGATGCCAGGAAAGCTCCTGGTGGTCCCATGTGTCGAGGGCTTCCTACTCACACAACCATTTGCTTTGCCTGTTTTTACAGCATTCTCCATTTCTAAGTGCAAACAAAGAAGAAATAGACAATAGATAAGTGTTTAAAAAAGGGCAATTTAAAGAAAGTGAAAGTGAAGAGAAAATAGTTTGGAGAGTGAAGCTGCCATTTAGCACACTAGCCCAACACTGCCGGGGGTGGAAAGGTGTGTGCTGGAGTCCTAAACCAATGTGTAGATGTCTGTAGAGATTTAGTAAAAGAAAGGGAAACCCCAAGTTAACCAGTAACCAAGATACCCGTGTATGCAACAAAAATACTAAACGCACTTTCCCGTCACACTTAGATCGACGCATGGGCTCAGTCTACGTCCCTACCCGGCCAGTTCACAGGGAGCACCGGCGCTCAAGTCCTCTCCGCAGATGAAATCAGCAACAGCGGTCCCCAGGCCTGGCTGAAAAAGGTATGCAGTGAGCAAGTGGATGTGTTAGTGTAGCTCCCACCGGTTGGTTGTGTACGACGGGTGTAACCAGTAGAAGCCCATAGTATAACCTACAGCAGATATATATATATATGGCACCATGTGAAATCTAAACCTTAACTTGGCTACTTGGCTACCACCCAAGTGGTATTAGATTCTTATAAAGACTCACTCTTTATATTGTCCAAAATATCTTCTTAATGCAAAGGTTTAGCTTTCAAATTGCCAACAAATGCATTATTGCTCCTGCGGCCTGTCCCTCTGGATGAGCCATGGAAATCTTGATAACATTTGTATGAATGAACTGTCTGTTTCACTGTACCACAAACTGTTTGCTCACATGTTACCAGCAGGTAGAACCTTCAAACTGGGGATGGTATTAACACATTCCCTGAAAATACCTCCTTGGGGGTCTCGACAGAAGACTATATTAAAAGGTCAACCTTCAGGCCCAGATACAAAGTTTCTTGGCCGTTAGATATATATGTTTGTGCAGGCTCCAGGTACTGTCCTAAATTTTTATTTATTCATAACTGTAAATGTCATTTTTAGTCAAAGACTTAATCAGGCAGCGGTTTGTGGTAAAGAGCAGCTTCTCTTGGCATGCAGTTGGGAAGCCAGCGGAAGGAGAAGACCCCCAGAATGAAGGATGTTTGAGTCAGCTCTGCAAGGTGGAGGAACCATGGGAAACATGAACATCACATTGGGTTCTTCGGAAGTTCCAGCATGTCACCCCACAAAGCAGATATCTCAGGACCTTGATGCCTGTGCCGGCTTCCCACCCTCTTGCATGCCTTAAGCGGCTGCTTTGTACCACATTTCCTATTATAGACACCTGATTTCCTTTATTCCTGGTGTTCCTTGTGCCTGACCCAAAGGATATGCATAAACACTATTATTTAATCCACCCTCCAAAAACGGTAAAGGTTTCTGTCATGTATTATGTGAGCGGACTGCACTGGGGCTCATAGAGAGGAGCAATGCAGTTACATTGTGGTCTAAATTTCACTTGCGGCTTCCGGCCTCTGAACTTTGCTCAGGGAACTGCATTGCACAGTGTTCTTTAGCTGAGCTCCAGTGGGTACAGTGAAACAGGCGTTGATGTTACAAATTCTATCCTTGCAAAGCAGGTACAAAAGCGGGATCGGACCCTGGTGTGACTTTGGCTGGGATTTATATCATTCTCAGCATGGTTGCCCTTCCAGTGACAAAAAGGGGAGAATGGAGCTCGTAAGTAAGTAAACACTTCTGGGTGCACAGAGCGACTAAAGTGGTATCCCGAGTGTCTCCTTGCATTGGCATGATCTGATACTGTCCTTGGTATTTGGACATTACAGGTCAGATAGTGTACACTTTATTCACCTTGCCCTACCCACTTCTACATTGCAAAGTGATGGAATGACGGTGTAAGAAAATAAATTCTAACCAGGGCCAAACTGCCTTAGTATTACTCCAAAATTCCTTATGTCCTGCAGCCCTGGACCAACTGAAAATGACAGACTGGCATTTGCCCAGTATTTCAGGTTTCAGAATCAAGGTAGGACAGCTTTCTGCTTGGGTGAGCACTGGGGTTCAAGAGAGGTGACTGTTCACAGACTAACCTGTGAACTTTCACCGCTCTGTATGGAAACTTGTTGCAGGGTCATATCCTGTAGATGTCTTCTTGCCACGATCACTGCCTGCCGCACTCTTACAACTCTCCAGCCAAAGAGGTGTAGGTAGGTAACAATTTAAGGAGTTTTTACAACTGTGATAAGCTTTGCGTTGTAAAAATATTACTTTGGTGCATATATTTGGCTAACACTGTAAGCTGTAATTGCAAAACCCTCGGTATTACTGGCTCGAGCATCAGCAGTTTGGCCAGAGAAGTGTGTTTAGATGGTGCCTCCATTAAATGAGTCTTTATTGAAACCCCCTTATGTTTTCTTGTTCAGAATACCACAAAAGTATTAATACTCCTCTGTGACTCCCAGACTAAAATTTTGCTTGGATGTCTCCCTTTGTTTTTTGTTCTGTAGGATCAGTTCCTCAAAGCAGCACCTGTAACGGGTGGAAGAGGCGCTCTTCTTATGCGCAAAATGGGATGGAAGGAAGGCAAGGGGCTTGGGAGACACAATGAAGGAAATGTGGATCCCATACTAATTGACTTTAAAACTGATCGCAAAGGTAAGACTGACTGAAAGTGAGATGTGTCCATCTCTTAGGGCAGCTCAGGGGTGGGCAAACTTTTTGGCTCAGGGGGCACATTGACTTACAGACGGGGCGGGTCAGGCCAGTGTTACGCCCAGGGCTGCCATCAGAAATCACGGGGCCTCTCAGCTCCCCCCCAGCATCTTCCAGACATCCTCCAGCTCCCTCCCAGCATCCTCCATGTCCATTCCCCAGCTCCCCCCCGCAGCATCCTCCCACCAACATCCTCCATCTCTCCCCCCCAGCTCCCTCCATCCTCCGGCTGCTTCTGTCCTTTTATATGGTTGTGCCCTGTGCGTGCTGACGTCACATGCACGCACGAACGCAACCAATCAGGACCTGTAATTCTTTTATGGGGGCCGGAGTCGACAGCCCGAATTAAAAAGGCCAGCGGCCCGGATGTGGCACGCGGGCGTGAGTTTGCCTGCCCCTGGGACTGCTACAAACACAGTCTGTTTTAAGAGGAGGCAAAGAGAAGTTGTAGCCACATGCTCCCAGTTTGTGATAAAACCCTACGAGTGGCTTTGAGGCACCAGTGGCTGCTTCTTCATAAAAGCCAAGTAATCATCTTGAAGAGCTCACAGGGGTGTATAATGAGCTCAGTTTTATGGTTTTTCACTGTGATCATAGATGGTTAATGGAGAATATGCACAAAGGAACCTGCCAATTTGTATTTATTGAAGTACATCAAGCAATGAATCCCCTTATCTCCTCACTAAAACCATACGTATAATCAGAAGCCCAAGCTATATTTCTGCTTCTGGTTTCCATACTTATCATCTGTGTGCTCTCTGCTAGAAATTTGTGGAATGGACCACCATTGGTTCCAACCAGGAACCTTCAAAAATGATTGTTGACAAATTCTGTATTATTGTGTCCTTATTGGTTGTGTGACCTGGGAGTCAGTAGAGAGTGCCCAGCAGAGCAAGGCTGCAATTGGTTGATTTTTTATGATTTAAACTAGAGGCGCCAATTTCCAGTGCACTTCTCTTTCTTGCAAACCATTTATCTTCTGTTTTACGTTTAAAGTTTATTACTGGTTGGGGCAGCGCTTTACCCACCTTCTGGGTAATCCATTGGTATAAAAAAATTCTTCCTGATTCTGTTACTGTACTCCCTTTGAGTCATCGAGGTCACCAAATCGGTGATTAGCTGCACTCTAGCGTTGGGGTATTGTTCACAAATAAACAATTATTTTCTGTTGTTACTATTAATTAGACCTTTACTATAAAAAAAACTTGCTAAATGGATGGTCTTCATTTTACTCTAGGGATGTGGGATTTTCTCATTGCTGAATGTATGTTTTGTGTTCTCTGGGACTGTAACAGAACACAGATCACACAGTTCATAGATACTGATGTAGACCCCACATTGCAGTATGAAGACCCCTGATCAGAAGGTCCCTGGTGAGCCTTCACGAGAGTGAGGTTAGGGCTAATGGTTACAAAGTACCATACAAAGTGCAGTGGAGTCACCAGTTCCTTTTGCCATCTTTAGTGCAGGGTGACCAACAAGGCCTAAGATAGTCACAATTCCTTTATGATGGCAGACTGGTGATTCAATAAAAATGCATTAAAGGGAAGGTCTTAGTGCCTCTCTTGGGTCTGATATCTTGCACCTTCCCAAACACAGTGGGTGCGGCAGAACATAAGACCATTGAACTTTTCTTCTGAGGTCAGGGCCGGCCAATCCCTTATTCCTGGAAATGCAGTTGGTAATAATTTAAAAAGCCGGCCTACAAAAAATCCATAGCAACTCAACAAAATTGCAAATGGTTCCTCAAATGATTGGATGTTCCATTCCAAGATTGGACACAGGACATCCAAAATGTGTTTGTTTTTGTTTCTATGATGGGTTCTAAGATAATTCTGGAAGCATCCTTGATCATAGCAGTGATTCCATGTTGGCCCAGATAAGTGCTGATTTAGCTGGCAGTAGAACCACCCATGGGGCTTCCCTTGCAGCAAGGTCTACTCTCAGGGGCCACTCTAGAGGAATAGCCATCACCTTTCCCTAGTGTACTGCAGAGGTTTCCAGAGAGGATTGGTGATTGTTTGCTGAATCATTTGCTACATTGGAAGCTTGGAGGGTGGTGGAAGCAAGATTGTGTCCTCCCATGAGTAAATCTCTCTTTACTTTCCATCATTTCCTTATCCAAGTCATCTTTGATGGTTAACCAAATTCACACCTTCCTAGTTCTGGTTGTTGATTGGTAACAGACTAGCCAATGTAGCGGAGTGTGTCTTTAATAAAGATGGCTTCTTTTTTTTTCTTGGCTAGTGACCTTAGAGGGTTTAAGGCTAATAACAACTGATGTTGGAAAGTGAATTGGAAATATAAATGGCGTTTACTAAATATAGAGCTTCTTTATATGTAATGTCGCTGTTAGCCAAATGTTGCAAGGATGTTTCGGTGATTTCTGTTTGACTGATGAACCAGTAGGAAACTAATGTCTCCTGTATTTTGGTTTCATAGGTTTGGTTGCAGATGGTGAAAAGGCATCAAACAAATTGGCTTTACCAATGATGAAGGATCTGTCTGGTGAGTATATTTTGCACGTTGTAAGCATATATGGGCTGATACATTCATTTATACAGACACAGCTTAGTGCACTTCCCCCACCCGTATGGTAGGGCAGAGCTGTTGATATGGCAGCCTGTGGGCTGGGGGTTAATTTGCCTCTTCAAGGCATTTTATCATCATGTCAATAGGAACCCGTAGGTGACACTATAGTACACACTATAGGTTGCAAAAGGACCGTGTCCATACAAGACCTAGTTTAGTTTTGCGTAGCTTGACTTTCCAGTGGGTGCTTGTGGCAAGATGGCCAACTCTGATTTTTTTGATTACATCATTTCAGGAAAGCATCCAATCTCTGCGCTGATGGAGCTTTGCAACAAGAAAAAATGGTCCCCACCTGAGTTTGTCCTTGTGGATGACACAGGCCCTGAACATCGCAAGAGGTTTCTTTTTAGGGTAAGTGCTTTTGTCAGTTTCTACGGGTGACTCCTAGCAGTGTGAATAGTGAGCCCTGCTTGCCATGGTTTTAGCCACATCAGCCAAAACAGACTAAAGGTGGCCATACACGGGCCGATTGTAGCTGCCGATATTGGTCCCTTAGACCGATTCAGCAGCTTATCGGCCCGTGTAGGGGAAGAAACGACGGCCATACCCGACCGATATCTGGCCTGAAATCGGCCAGATATTGATCGGGCAGGTTAAAAGATTTAGTCGGATCTGAACCGACTGTGCCATTGCCGCTGTTAGAATCCGATCATTTGGCCCCAGGGCCAAACGATCGAATTAGCCTACATTTTCCCAATATCGCCCAACCGTAGGCGAGTGGATCTTAACGTGTGCGGGCACCTTTAGCTCTACACGAGAAGAATGTAAAGGATTATAAGGCTCAAATTCCATTGGGCAAATAATTAGTCCCCTTCCCCATGGTGTAAGTTTCCAGTTGCTAAATCCTACATAGTGATACTGGGGGGTTATAGTTTATATTGATTTGGTAGTCGGTCAGTATTAGTCGATTTATGGAGAGATTTTAATGGGACGGAAGGAGTTGGTAGTTGGCCTTCTTAGGTTTGCATGGGTTTCTTTGCCTCTCTTTTTGGATAATGCACAAAGATTCAGCCGGTTCATTTCAGTTGCGTAATACTTTCTCTATGATCCTTTACTAAAATATTGTTCCTGTGCAGGTGACAGTTAATGGCGGGGTGTACCAACCCAATCAGCCCAGCGTCAACAAAAAACTGGCCAAAGCCACAGCGGCGGCAGCAGCTCTCCAAGCGTTGGGCGCACTACCAAAGGAAAGCATGACGTCGACGGCCAATTTCCGGAGCGCTTCTACGAGCACTTCCTAGCAGGATCTCACCCCGTCCTTAACCAAGTGAAGTTTGTTCCAGGAAAGTGTTCCCTCATTCTCTTTTATCTTAATGTAGTAATGATCGGAGTGCCCAAGAATATACATTTTACACCAGAAATGATCTGACAAATGGTTTTGTAAGAGTAGAGATGTTCCTATTTTTGTGCATGGACCTAGTGTTTTGTATTGCAGCGCTGTTACCCCACGGGAATGTAAGTCTTTTGTGGCCGTTGTAGGGTCCAACTGGTGTTTGGTTTGCTGTTTTCTGCGAGAATGTTGGATGTAAAACAGTTACTTTGTAAGGTGGAAAGGGAATGAATTATTTCATGTGAGTAATTATATATACATATGAGCATCTTAGTTGTTTATCGTATGACTGGGGATGATGGCCAATCGTAAGGCAGCTATAGCCAAGCTTTATCCGGTGCTTTACTGGCCCTCTGATTCAGCTGAAGTCATAAAGGTTGCCCTACGTGGTATTTTGGCATTGGACTACCCATTCCTGATACATAGTAGCCTCTTGGCAGACTGTCAGTGCAGTGAGCCCTATTTACTCCTGTTCTTATGCTAGCCTCTATACATATCTATTGCACCAGGTGCGTGACCTGAGCGTATCATTCCTGGCTGTGCATGTTCGTGCTGGCAACATCGACCCCCCCCAGTCTATTCCTTATTGTTATGTGGTTGGAGCAATATACATATCGTGTAACACACATCGATGAGGCGCAAGAGGCTACAATTCATGGCCTGGTATTACTCAAACGATAAAGATCATTTCGCCTCAGTTCTGCCTGCGTCACTTATAGTCATTGTTCTTATTTGTGATTTTTTTTTTCTTTTTTCTCCCAGATATTTTTAAAATTTAATGTAAAACGTGGCTTCATTTAAGGAGCCATCTTCTAGCCAGGGCCGTGGCTTATAACTGGCATAAGATCATTGTACATAAGTCTAATAAAATCAAATTACATTTATTTGTGGCATTTTCTGTTTAATATCCAATGGGGGGGGGGGGGGGGGGGGGGGGGAGATAAGGCAGTAGCGGTTGCAGAGTAAAGAAGGACCCTAGCCGACACCTCCAGCACTGACGCTAGCCATTCATCAATTCATCATTGTTCATTAGAGAAAACGATTAAAAGAGCAACATTTTAGTAATGATTGGTTCGCTGACCACCCAAGCATGTAAATACAGCAGTCAGGAACCCACCATTACTTGTTGAATTTTCTTGTGCAAACATTTGTTCACATTGACCAACCAGAATTTGAAAATGATACAATGTTTGCTGGATATGTCTAACAGCAATATAAGTGTAGGGCCAGCTGAACCCACATCTACAGCGTGGAACAGTCGAAGCCTCCATATTTGCTGTACATGGGGGGTTTAATCTCTGGGGGGGGCATTACATACAAAAAGCACACTTTACTGCTGCGCTGCAAGTTGGAGTGATATCCCTCCCCCCAGCAGCCGATCAGCAGAACAATGGGAAGGGAGCAAGATAGGGAATCATTTAACCATGAAATAAACCCAATAGGGGCTGTTCTGCCCCCAATAAGGGGCAATTATATCTTAGTTGGGATCAAGTACAGGTACTGTTTTATTATTACAGAGAAAAGGGAATCATTTAACCATGAAATAAACCCAATAGGGCTGTTCTGCCCCAATAAGGGGTAATTATATCTTAGTTGGGATCAAGTACAGGTACTGTTTTATTATTACAGAGAAAAGGGAATCATTTAACCATGAAATAAACCCAATAGGGCTGTTCTGCCCCCAATAAGGGGTAATTATATCTTAGTTGGGATCAAGTACAGGTACTGTTTTATTATTACAGAGAAAAGGGAATCATTTAACCATGAAATAAACCCAATAGGATTGTTCTGCCCCCAATAAGGGGTAATTATATATATATATATAGTTCCATTTCGCCTATGGATGGGTATGTAGGGCACAATTGCCTCTGCGTGCAGCTAC
This sequence comes from Xenopus tropicalis, assembly GCF_000004195.4. Classification (NCBI taxonomy): domain Eukaryota; kingdom Metazoa; phylum Chordata; class Amphibia; order Anura; family Pipidae; genus Xenopus; species Xenopus tropicalis. The sequence goes on from NC_030678.2 coordinate 14,106,012, forward strand.
TGTTCTGTGGGGCTCCATTGAAAGTGGGAACCATGGTGTTTGCATTGGATTACACCCCACTTTATGGCCCCTTTGTTGGCAATATGGGGGGGCGGCAAGTTCCTTTAAAAGATGAAAGCATGACATTCTTCACATTCCGCAGTATCATGTACGAAGGTCCTGCATGTTCCAAAGTATCTCTCTTTCTCTTCAGTCTACACTAACCTGTAGCCGAGACGAGCGTGGATATTCGTTTAACACAGTGGAGGACGCGCGCAACCGAAACACCCCACAACCGTGCGCCGCCCCAGCGCGCATGCGCAAGGCGCGACGTCTGTGTGTGCCGACGCGGTGCACGGGGGAGGGTTGGGTTTCGGTTGCGCGCGTCCTCCGCTGTGTTAAACGAATATCCACGCTCGTCTCGGCTACAGGTTAGTGTAGACTGAAGAGAAAGAGATACTTTGGAACATGCAGGACTTTGGTACATGATACTGCGGAAGGTAGGAGAGTGCAAGGGAGGAGTGGGAGCTGTAAATATGAGCTATTATCTGCAAAATGGTGCTACAAAATAGCTCCTTTCTGCATTAGATTTTTTCTTTTTTTTTTTTTAATGCCATGACCAATGACTTGACTTATGTATTAGCACATGAATTCATTGAACTATTTATATGTGACCTATTTACAGAATTATATGAGCTATCACCTACATTAGACTACAGGTTAGACTACTGGAGATGGCCATTTGCAATTAAATTTATTTGACTTCTGTGAGGTTCTTCCTATGCTGTTCCTGAGACTCACTTATCTGCAAGTACTTTTCTATTTGTACATCTTGGGTAGAACACATTATATAAATACTATGTAGCTGGTTAGGGTGCAGTGTGTGGGGGGGAGGGGGCACAATAAGGTTGCATTGCCTAATCTGACAGTGCTTACCTGTGCCATGGCCTCATAGGTTGCCAACTACACCAGGGCATTCAAAGTGGGTCAAAGTATATTCCTAGGCTTATACTCGAGTCAATAAGTTTTTCCAGTTTTCTTAGGTAAAATTAGGTACCTCGGCTTATACTCGAGTATATACGGTAAGTTGTGTTTAGGTCACGTTTCCCATTAATGATCTCAGGATTAAGTACAAGGGTACTGTTTTACTACGGAGAAAAGGGAACTTTTTAAAATATTGAATTTTGATAAGTGGAGTCTATGGCCTTCCCCTAATTACAAAGATTTCTGGATAATGGATCCAATTTCTCTACTACAATTAGTACATCTCCAAAATATACCCTTTATAGTACATGAAAGAATCTAGATCACAAGTTGCTCCCATAAGAAATGTTTTCTGCCTCCTCTAAGATCCCATCACACCCTACTTAAAATGAAACTTTAACTGACATAAAAAGGCAGTTCAAATTTATTTGCACAAGTTCCATTAATATTTATAAAAGCTCCTTCCAACATGAGCAGCGAGGCATACATGGCAGTGTAGAAAGCTACAAACAACACATTTGATGGGAGAACAAAAGTTGAAAGAAAAACAAAAAAAAAAAGTAATCCTAATAAGTCTGTGCTGACCCCCCCACATACACAGAATCACCTCTAGAGGGCAGTGTTAAGTCGAATACTGCAGATCAAAGCACTGCCTGGAGTGGTAGACCTTTACACAATTATATAAAGCAAATCCACAGGGAATTAAGTTTAACCCAAGCACATGTTTTGCACAGCACGTCTTGCAATTTATCAATTAAATTAAAATAGCATTTAATTAGAAGAGAACACTTAAGATAATGATGTGGCTTTTGGCTACACATTTATATCACTAGTGTGCTCTGGCAGTGAATAGATATGACACAAGGGAATCCTGCAGGCACAAAGATCATATAAAGGCCACAAGGAGAGCCAATCAATAGAGACGGTAAGTGTGACCAAAGCCAAATGGCCTAAGATTTCCATGTGTATCTGTAGTCACTCAGTTCCAGGTGGCGCAGCGAGAGCTTCCCCAGCTGATTCACTTGGCTGAGCTGTTCCACTGTCGAGGGATGAAGGCCACAGTTTTGAAGATCTGCAGAAATCTCCTGCCGAGTAAAAAGGAAAAGTTTAAGAAAATGAGGAATACAATCTTTACTACACCTGAACAAAAAAACAAACCCCACTCCCTCTGATTGGCTCAGACACTCATTGCCTGCATGCTGTTACTACAGTATTACTAAATCTCTAGCGCATTTCACTGGTTGTTATGCCCATTTTTATTAAAAGGGACCCGTCACCCTAAGAAACTTTCAAATCCCTTTCTATCATGTTAGGTAAGCAAAATAAACTTTACTTATACTATATAAATGATTCAGTCTTGGAACTTAGTCACATGGCAGGTGCCATTTTGTGAACAATGTTATTAAGGGAAGCATTGTTTCCCCCCTGAAATCTTAAGCATTTGCCATCTAGGTGATATCTAGGATTGGAAAGTTAAATTGTAATTAAAAACCTGAGCTGTCAATCATATATTGCCTGCCCTGCCTCTATGCCTTCGGCATAGAGGCGGGGCAGGCAATATATGATTGACAGCTTAGAAAAAACACAGACTCCATAGATTGCATTGTAGGTACTATAGACTCACCTTCGCAGCTTGAGGGTGGATGGGAGTATTAAACACAGCGGTTGGATCATGACTATAGAAACCTGCAGAGAAACTTCCCCTCTGCGCAGACTGAAGTAACATGGTCAGAGAGTGCAGGGAATGAGGCATAATAGGGCCGGTTATCTCCAGGCTAAACTGATCCTTATAGCCAGAGCGCACCTGTGTCTTCACATTCACACTTCTGGCCTGGAGAGGAACACAGAACACACACATGGTTACATTTAACAACTACTCCCTACAACAAAGAAAGCGTGTTTATCAAAATAGGCAGAAGTCTTATTTACTGAACTGATGGTGAATATAGATCTATAATACACAAGAGCCAGCCATATCTTGTAAATTATCATTATAAATAGAGCTTAGTGAGGTTATCTGTGCTTAATAATGTAATTTCTATCACATGAGTTTTATAATAAAGTCCCCCTGTTGTAAAATAGGAGAATATTAGAAGTCATGCTTTTATGTGGTTATGGAACTCCCCGGTACATTATTCACTATATTGCCCCTTCAAGTGGTTATTCATCCTAACCCTAGGCCTCTATGGAAGTGTTCTTCCTACCTAGTCCCAGTATAGGATGAATCTCTGCATATCATCATTAGATACCCCATTTGCATTCTAGGACCCTGGACAATCCTAAATATTAGCTGGGGCCCAGAAACAGTGATATTAATTCCCAAAAGTCAGGATAAATACATGAGCAGAAATAGAACCTTTGGAGAGACGAGTCTAATTCACGCTATAAACTATACAGTTTTATTGTATTTCAGCTAAGACAGTAAAGGTAAACCTTTAAAATAAGCTGATGTAAAATTTGAGAGTTGAGATTGTTGCAATTTACATTCATTTTTACTTCTATGGGTAAAAGTACTGTTAATAGGAATGCATTGTTACAACAGCACCACCTGCTGGTCACTTTCAAAACATGAAATAGTCAAGGAGAAATAAAACAGGCTGATCTGATGTTCTTCTGGTTAGGAAAAACATTAGAAACCTCAGATAAGAAAAGTTATGTCTTGCCTAACCAGAAGAACATCAAGTTCAACTGCTTTATGTAGAATGGTCTCTTATCAATTATACATCAACTTATTTTATAGGTTTACTTATCCTTTAAAGCAGTGGTTCTCAACCATCCTAATGCCACAACCCTTTTAATACAGTTGCTCATGTTGTGGTGACCCCCCCAAACCATAAAATTATTATTATTCCTAATACCATCGGAAATATGTGTTTTCTAATGGTCTTAGGTGACCCTCAAATGGGTTGCGACCCACAGGTCGAGAACCGCTGCTTTAAAGGATAAAATGTGCATTTCAGCATGATCTGATTTGGCCGTTCAGATTTGCAGCTCACTGCTGAATTGCACAGGATTCAACTGATCTTAGTGGTAGATAGTCTTTTGACTACATGTAGCTTGTAACAGATCTTCCACGGTAACAAGGTATATCTATTTTGCACAGGCACAACTGTGCGTCCATTTTACCTTAAGTGTTTGCATCGTTGCCCCTCGGAAAGCGACCGGAGACAGCAGAGTTGGAGGAAGCCCGGCCTGGGGACCGGCAGCAGCAACGATGCTCTTACAGTTTATGAGAAAGTTCAGTAAAGTGAAAGTGTTCGTTCCTTTCACCAACACAACAGATTCGGGCTTATGGTCTAGTTTGACTTCATTCTTCTCTTTCCGGCTTGGTTCGTTTAAGTTAAGAAAAACAGAAGGAAGCACCAAAACAGATACAGCTGCTTTAGAAGTTCTTTCAGCAACATCCTTGACCACATCTGCCCTTTACTTAGCGTATATGTACTGCAGGTAACCATTTATAGGACTAACAGCCAGTAAACAAGACTGCTATGGGAACATTGCAGATCACTGCTAGAGAGCTTACAGTCTAGGAGCAATGCCTGGGGTGCTGGGAGATAAAGGTTGCCACTAAAAAACCAACATTACAGCACAGGCTTTCCACTGAATTAGTCACGTAGCCACCCTTTTCCTCATACACTGTGCAGTACTGCTATGTCAACGCTACAAGGAGTTGCATTAATGTCACACACACAATACACTTGTCTTCCAAAAGGATACAGTTTAATAGATATTGAATCTGGCTTTTTAATTTTATCTTCGACTCCCATCTCTTCGAGCCAAGAGAAACTTTCATCTTCATCACTTTCATCAGACACCCTTGACGACAAAAAAAAAAAAAAAATTATGCGTTGTCCCTCCTATTACACAGTAGTTTAATTTTAAACAGAAATTGAAGATGCAGAAAATCTTTGCTTTTATAGAAGATATTGTATGTATTCTGTTAAACCAAGGGGCACATTCCTTTCTACTGTGATTTATCGGAAATCCCTGAGTTTATGGCACAAGTGGGCAACTGTGGCCCGATATAAGTTTGCAGTGATTGTTGTGCAGTCACCTTAGAGCATTGGTGGCCAATACGTCAATTGCGGTCCACCAGTCGATCCTCCGTGGATTTCTGGTGGACCGCGATCAACCCGGGGATGCAGAAGTTTTGCGTGAATTCACGCCGCACTTCCGCAGCCATCAGTCGACCGCGAAGGTAAGAAGTCTGGCCACCCCTGCCTTAGAGAAAAGAAAATGTGGCTATAAAATAATAAGCCATAGGCTGCTCCCACCCCTTATAGGCTGCTCCCGCCTGTGGATAAATGCAGGCCAATAAACATCCCCATGCTTACCTGGAGCCACTGCACTGGGCCATCTGCAGGCACAGTCAATTTCAGTGCCAAAATGCATTTTGCACTGAAATCTACTACATGTACCTGCATCTGGGCGCAGTCACAACTGTAGGCTGAGGTAAGTGTAGGGGCTAATCACCCTGTGTTTACCTGCAGGCTGATAATCTGGCTTGTTGCTACTTTCAACTTATGACCTGCAATTGCTGCCCAAACAAACACTGGTTGTTGGGAAGCAGCAATTGTTGACACTGATATACAATCCACTAGGATCCTCAAGCGTTCCCATAAATGCAACAGCATTCAATATTTGTAAGGTGGCACAGCCCCTAAACCAAGTTCATCCCTAGCTGTACTGTAGTCGTACCAAAGTTTAATCAGCAAAACTTTACAAAAATGGGGGCCCCCTGTAGCACTAGCTTAAATGTCCAGTGATCACTGAATAACTTTCTACATACTCATCTGTTTCTGTGTTGCCGTTTTCTTTCTTAGGGGTTATATCTCCTTGTGAGTTTGCTTCAGAGTTTTTTTGCTTTTTGCTAGGATCTTCTTCTACTAGTGGCTGAGTGAAAGTGATCCCTGAAAGGGGGGAAAACACATAAATATATCATAAAAATACATTCTACATTAAATACATAGAATATACTGTACAAAACAATGGAAAAACTTGGCAAATGGAAAAGTACAACCAAAAGTAATCTTTAATTAATAAATAAGGTACATATTTATAATCTATTTTTATTTACCTTCATTTTTCATGGCTTCCCTTAAACCTCTAGTTGTAGGGGACATGACAGCAGTAATGACATCACTTCCTGCAAGTCCAGCGGCACGGAACAACACAGTAAACTGATACGTACACACATAGAAATAAGGACACAGTTTGGCCTTCAGTAAATTATACAAGGACGTAAAACTCAGAGCCCTGTGGAGGAAATGGACATTGTTACAAATGTAGCCACAAAAACCTTCAGTGCGCAGTTATTTACTATAAAATTAGGACTATATTTAGTAAAACAATACTATAAATGCACTCTCTGCTGATGCCAGGGTGCCACCCACCATTCACTCATTATGACTTGCTGTAGAGATTCATCGTGAGACCAAGGGCTGTTTTTCCCCACCATCTTGCGGTCTATCCCAATGCGAGGGAAAAGCTGCACCCAAGGAAACGACGGATGAACCCAGTGCACAAGACTTTGCTGAAAGGCGCATCGGAGCTCTGTGGATAACTTTGGTTCCTGCAAAATATAAACAGCCATGTGTTTCCTCTGGAAATAGCGTGTGTGTGTGCTGGATACTGGCAAGCCTGGCTCAACGGTTACCTGAATGCTGTGTGGCAGACTGACCGCAGTGGCACGGCAGTGCATCACTAGCCCTTGGGCTTCTTCTTGGGCTTTCAGGTGATCGGCCCAACTAAACGATTGAGAAGACGTGAAGAGTAAGCGGGTCTTTAAACTCCAGTCAGCAGGAAACGTGACCGATCCCTTAGGTGTCTCGCAGGCTGTGGCGGGCTTCTCCGGGGACTGGGGAAACACAGCAATGCATTAACCCTTCCATACTAAATTCCGTTTAACCTGTCAACATATATCTCTGTACATGCCAGGACTGACAATCTGTGGGTTCTGGCAAATGTTAGAGGGGCTGCTGTAAGATGCAGCAGACAGTCACTATTTATTGGGCCTGTTTGGGTTTCTGAGTACCTGAGATGGCAGGGCGTATTTTGAATCTCAGTCGAGGCCTGTCTACACAATATTGATGCATTATTATAACTACATGTTCTTACCCGAGACAAGCAGTAGCTTAGCCATCTGTAAGCATAGAAACTAGGTCTCTTAAATGCATTTTCTGGCCACAGACTCCTCCTGGTCTGATAAGGGTAATGGCACACCCCACAGATAACTATGGGAGCCACTAGCGTTCACGGGTGTACGTACAGGTCAAGCAGGCATTAACCAGCACAATAATCATACAAGTACACCTCCCGGGGCAGGTGATTCCCATAGGAATGAAAAAGGGGCAATTGAGAATGTTTTATCACAGTGACAGGGCTCGGAAAATGCTTGGGCAACAGAACTGAATCGCTCTCTGTGCTATTACCCTAAGAATTCTATGGATCCAATCTGCTCCAAGGTATCTTTCCTAGAAGGAAGTGATAGAAATGCTCACTTTGGTGCATCATAAAGTTAAGGGTTTACAAAAACTGTATAATTAGCCTATTCAGTTATCCTGTATTTGCCCAATCCCTTCATTAAGTTATTTTCACTGGATCTAAACCAAGGCGTTATATGAAATGGACAACTGCAGCAAGATTTGTACTTGTATTTCTGGCACGTGCCTTCAGGTTTAGCCTCTGTACAATACAACTCCAAGAGTTTTGTGTAATGAGAAGGAACAACCACACCGAACACCACAGCTACAGCAAATGCACAGTGACGGTTCTGCACAACTGCCATATGCAACATTTACATATAAATAGTTATTAATATATATGAAAAGGCCATTACTTCTGTCTTCACAAGCGGATCAGCAAGAGGATCTCCCCAAATCACATCTTCAACTGAATTAAACTACAAAGAAAAGAAAAAAAAGTGTATAAATATAATTCACAAAGTGTGAGTGGCAATACAAATGATGCAGAAGGACCAGCCCGGACAACGCGGAGAATTTTAACAGTGGATAAAAGGTTCTTTTTGGAATAAAACATATTGTCTAATATATAATATACAGGCATGTGATCAATTATCTGAAAACCCACTATCCAGAAAGCTACAAATTACAGGTAGACCATCTCCCATAGACTCAATTTTAATCACATAATTAAATTATTTAAAAATGATTCCATTTTCCCTGTAATAATAAAACAGCCCTATTGGGTTTATTTAATGGTTAAATGATTCCCTTTACTCTGTAATAATAAAACAGTACCTGTACTTGATCCCAACTAAGATATAATTACCCCTTATTGGGGGCAGAACAGCCCTATTGGGTTTATTTAATGGTTAAATGATTCCCTTTTCTCTGTAATAATAAAACACTACCTGTACTTGATCCCAACTAAGATATAATTACCCCTTATTGGGGCAGAACAGCCCTATTGGGTTTATTTAATGGTTAAATGATTCCCTTTTCTCTGTAATAATAAAACAGTACCTGTACTTGATCCCAACTAAGATATAATTATCCCTTACAGTCCTATAGAGTCAGTGCATTAGCAAAGAATTGTGTGTACATGTACAATACTGTCGCAGGGGGAGTCATTGGCCCCATTGCACCACACAATGACAGGCGGCGGGGGCAATGACAAGGGAGCTCAGGCTAGGAGTAGGCAGGAGAGGTACCTGCATGGCGCCCCCCATTGGTGGGCCGTAGGCGGGTGCCTTTTCTGCCTACTCCTAGTTCTAGCCCTGACCTCAAGAGTACTTGAAGGGCCTAACTTAATTTTTTAGTCCCTAGGCATAGATAAGGGCACGTCCAGTTACACCCAAACAGTAGCAAATGCCCGGCCATACAGAACAGGGACATGACTGTGTATGGGGTGGGTGTCTGTGGGTGGGTGGGGAGGAGACAGCAGATGCCGGGGAAAATTACACTGAGCTAAGGGGGGTGACATACTATGTACCCAGGTGGGTGTAGGCCCGGATTGACAATCTGTGGGTTCTGGCAAATGCCAGAGGGGCTGCTGTAAGATGCCATAGACACTCACTATTTATTGGGCTGGGGGGGCTGTTTGTGCCTCTGGGTACTGGGAATATCAGGGGGGCTGTAAGGTGCCACAGACAGTCACTATTTATTGGGCTGGGGGGGCTGTTTGTGCCTCTGGGTACTGGGAATGCCAGGGGGGCTGTAAGGTGCCATAGACAGTCACTATTTATTGGGCTGGGGGGGCTGTTTGTGCCTCTGGGTACTGGGAATGCCAGGGGGGCTGTAAGGTGCCACAGACAGTCACTATTTATTGGGCTGGGGGGCTGTTTGTGCCTCTGGGTACTGGGAATGCCAGGGGGGCTGTTTGTGCCTCTGGGTACTGGGAATGCCAGGGGGGCTGTAAGGTGCCATAGACCGTCACTATTTATTGGGCTCGGGGGGCTGTTTGTGCCTCTGGGTACTGGGAATGCCAGGGGGGCTGTAAGGTGCCACAGACTCTCACTATTTATTGGGCTGGGGGGGGCTGTTTGTGCCTCTGGGTACTGGGAATGCCAGGGGGGCTGTAAGGTGCCATAGACAGTCACTATTTATTGGGCTGGGGGGGCTGTTTGTGCCTCTGGGTACTGGGAATGCCAGGGGGGCTGTAAGGTGCCACAGACAGTCACTATTTATTGGGCTGGGGGGCTGTTTGTGCCTCTGGGTACTGGGAATGCCAGGGGGTGCTGTAAGGTGCCATAGACAGTCACTATTTATTGGGCTGGGGGGGCTGTTTGTGCCTCTGGGTACTGGGAATGCCAGGGGGGCTGTAAGGTGCCACAGACTCTCACTATTTATTGGGCTGGGGGGGCTGTTTGTGCCTCTGGGTACTGGGAATGCCAGGGGGGCTGTAAGGTGCCACAGACAGTCACTATTTATTGGGCTGGGGGGGGCTGTACTGGGAGTGCCAGGGCCTATTATAACTCCCAGCCCAGAGCTGGGGGGGGGGGGGAGGGGTAACAGAGCAGGTGCCAGGGGACATTACACTGAGGGAAGGAGAGGGTTAACAAGTACATAAGGTGCCACAGCTCTTACACGAAGGAAACCTATTTACCACAAGCAGGCCCATTTTGGCCCGGGCAGTAACCCATAGCAACCAGCGCACGTACCTGTGGGGGTTGCGGAGAGGGGCTGCCCAGTTCCCAGCAGGAGGGCCGCGCAGCTACAAGGGCCCGGGGTTCGGGGGAAGCACATTCCGGCACAGACTCGGCTCGGCGCTTGACAGGGCTGCACACCGTATTCTCTAGGTTCGCAAACGGATTCCGCCGCTTCACCCCGGCTCCCTTGTTCGGCCCTGGGGAGAAAGGCCGCAGCCCGGGGACTCGCTTGGTGACATCCCCCGGGGAGAACGGAGAAACTCCGGCCTTGGATGCCTCACTCCGGCTCCTCCGCCTGCTTAACCGGAGAATCTCCGAGGGTTTCTTGAAGCTTGGGGAGTATCCGGGCAGCAGTTCCGCCATGTCAGAGGGAAGAGCCGGACTGTGAGGGGAATACGGGCTGCGCTGCCCGGCCGGCTCCTCTTTCACTCATTACAAATCTGGCGCGCTATTTGCTTCGCTACGTCACCTCATTGCCGCTGAGGGAGGGCTGCTGATTGGCAGGAACTATGGGGGGGCGGAGTTACGAACTCAAGGCTGCAGGATTGTGAACGAATGGGAGGGGCAATCCGCTAAAGCCAGAGCAATGAAGGCGGGAAATTAGGTCGTTGATTGCTGTGGATTGGTGGATGACTAGGATGCTGGTGATTGGTGGATGGCTAGGATGCTGGTGATTGGTGGATGGCTGGGATGCTGCTGATTGGTGGATGACTAGGATGCTGGGGATTGGTTGAAGAAATAAGCGGGCTAAGAAAACAAAACACTGAGGTATTGTTTGTGACAGTGTGTAACGCGGTGAGGGGGGAGTATAGCGTGTGTGGTGTGTAATAAAGAGCGGTAGGAGTATCGTAGTCACTTATCACAATAAAGGGGGCTTCATAAAAACACAACATTTCCTAAAGAGTGCACTATTTTATGCATAAGCCTCTTTAAGCTGCATATTTTGCGGTAGGGTAGTGTAACAGACAATGTCCGGCTAGAGTTAGGGATGCCGCCTAGCCGGCTTGGCAGGTAAAAGTGATGCCAATGTTATTAATAGGGAAAATGCTTAAAAATATAGGAAGGCTGGTATTTTTTCCAGAAAAGGCAGCAACCTTAATTAGAGCTTGGGGTACACCTGACTCTAACGCCACAGGATGCCTTCCCTATGTAGAAGAGTATATGAGAATGGTGTTGGACTACACCTCTCCACTGCCAGATGTTATACAATAACAATTGTATTTGTCCAAGACAAATTACCCCAGCGAAAGGTACCCAAAGACTCAATGGTACAGGCTGAAGTTAGGTACCAATGTATCAGAGCCGAGCATTGCAGTGTGCACTACTGTGGAGATCAGAAAAGTTCTTTCCACTTCAAATGCGCTGGATCCCAAACTGCAGACAGACCTGGATCAGGGATTGAACCCAGCCGGATTCCCTTGTCAGTACTGCGGCCCCTTCGCTAAGGCACCAGAATATTTAGGACAGTGATCCACAGCCAGGGGTTCGTGAGCAACATGTTGGCTCACAAGTAAAACGAGGTTGGGGATCCCTACTTTATAACTTCTCCCCGCTACCTCTCCTGGTTGGAGCACAAAAGCTGCTCTTAAAGGAACAGTAACACCAAAAAATGAAAGTGTATAAAAGTAACTAAAATATAATGTGCTGCTGCCCTGCACTGGTAAAAGTTGTATGTTTACTTCAGAAAGTCTACTATAATTTATATAAATAAGCTGCTATGTAGCCACGGAGGCAGTCGTTCAAACGAGAAAAGGCACAGGCACATAGCAGATAACAGATAAAACACTATTGTATTCTACAGAACTTATCTGTTATCTGCTATGTAACCTGTGCCTTTTCTCCATTTTTCAAGTTTGAATGGCTGCCCCCGGGGCTACACAGCAGCTTATTATATAAATTATAGTAGTGTTACTGTAGCAAACACACCAGTTTTACCAGTGCAGGGCAACAGTGCATTATATTTTTATTACTTTAAAGCTTGTTCATTTTTTGGTGTTACTGTTACTGTTCCTTAAATAGCTAATGCTCAACTCATTTATGTTCCTAGAAGGTGCTCTTATAAGGTCTAACCTGTACTCTAACTATTCCTCATTCATGGTGTCCCTGCTCCCTGACTTCACTAGGTCCATTAAATGGGTTCACCTTTAATTTAACTTTTGGTATATTATAAAATGGACAATTCTAAGCAACTTTTCAATTGGACTTTCCTAAAGTTTTTGAATTATTTGCCTTCTTCTTCAAACTATTTGTAGCTTTTGAAGAATGACGGTCCCTTGAGGGTTCGAAACGCATAGATGTCTGCATATCTGTTCCTTTGATGGAGTAAAATGTTGCCATTTACAACACCGTGAGTGCTTCCATTCTTTATATATATATATATAATTAGTCTCTGGGTGTATCATTTAGGAAAGTGTGTATGTGTGTATGTTAGAATTACACCAGAATTGATGCCAAATATATATTTATATTATATATATAGCCTAGGCCACTCAAATGTATGGGAACACAGCTGCATAAATCTAGTAAATTCAAGGGCTTCAGATTAAAAAGGTCGATATTGCAAGATTACTTGTGCATCTTATCCATTTAAATAGAAAACACACTGCCTGTTTGGCACACACCGACGCTGTTATGGAGGGATCACTTCCCTGGGAGGTGGCTGCTGGCAAGTAAGGGAGTTTTGACTGCTGAGAAAACACCCTGGTGATCCAAATTGTGTGTGCCATTGACGCTAAGCCATAATATCCACAGCAAACTCCTAACTATTCAAACTTTATTTTTATTTCATACGCTGCAATTAAATTGCCATTAAACATACTGCACTTTATATTACATTTCATTTAATGTTATTCTATTATACAGGTTATGGACGTATAAAGGGTAAATGCTTATACCACATATGTGAAAATGATACATATATCTATACACACATTTTCTTTATGTACTTTAATTAGCCTGCACTCTGTTCAGCACAGCTCTTTGGGAGGGACTAAAAATTTACTAAGCAGGGGTGTTGCACTGACCTCTCCCCCAGTCCACTTACCCAGCATTGTAACGGGACAGTATAATGATTGATTGTGATTATAGATAAAATTGGATTATATGGTGTTTCCAAAACATTTATGCTCTTGTGTCTAAGGGTGAAGACACACTGAGCAACTAATAGCAGCTACTTTTTTTACTCCAGAAAATCCCCTGCCATAGACAGTACTGAAAATTGCCCCTGCTAAAACGCACATAGAGACAATTATCAGTAAATGACAATCAGCATTGTCTATTTTAGTAGCTGCTACTAGTAGCTATGTGTGTCTTCACCCTGAGGGCTGTGACAGATGGGGAGATTAGTCGTCGCGCAACAAATCTCCCTTGTTGCGGGCAACTAATCTCCCCGATATGCCATCCCACCGGCTAGAATGTAAATCGCCGGTGGGATGGCATACGCAGCGCCAAAATCATCGAAGTTGTCTTTCAAGGCAACTTTGGCGATTTCGGCAAATCGCAGCGTCACGTATGCCAGCCCACCGGCTTGTCTTTTTTAGTAGCCACGACAAGTAGCTGCTACTAGTAGCTTTGTGTGTCTTCACCCTAAGAGATAAAGTGAACAGAAGTTATGGCATAGTAAATCTATGCAAGTGTATAGCCAAGTGGCGCCACAGTTTTTCATGGGAGGAGAATTAACAGGTTCCTTGAGGAGATACAGTATGGAAGCTCCTACCCATATTAAAATAAAAATATAGACAAATAACGTATTTTGAACCATAAGTGGGACCTTTAGAGGCATTATATGGCAACAGTACCCTTGGGCAGTGCAAATGCCCCTGTTAATTCTATAGTGAATAGCTAGCTATAGATGGTCAATGCAGAAACCAAAACACTAATTATAAACAGATGACTTCCAGAATCCCACCAAGCCTTTAGAAAAACATATTTAGTAAAAAGGCCCATCAGTGCCAGCTTTGGGTCAAAATGAGCTTAACACCAATGCCCTGACTTGTTAATAAGCTCCCATCTTCCTTACTGTTCTGTTGCCCTTTATGGGAAAATAAAGAACAAGAGCTGTTGCCCTTAGAAATTCAAAATGTGCTACAGGCCTCGGCCCCCATAGCAACCAATCAGTTAATAGACCATTAAATTAAATTTGCTGATTGGTTGCTATGGGTTACTAGAAGGAGAATAAACATTGCACCTAATAATCAAGAAGCAGAATAGTGGGCAATTCCACTTTATCCAATGTATGCCATCCCACCGGCTTGTCTTTTTTAGTAGCCACGACAAGTAGCTACTACTAGTAGCTCTGTGTGTCTTCACCCTAAGAGATAAAGTGACCAGAAGTTATGGCATAGTAAATCTATGCCAGTGTATAGCCAAGTGGCGCCACAGTTTTTCATGGGAGGAGAATTAACAGGTCCCTTGAGGAGAAAGTATGGAAGCTCCTACCCATATTAAAATAAAAATACAGAATAATAACGTATCTTGAACCATAAGTGGGACCTTTTGAGGCATGCTATGGCAACATTACCCTTGGGCAGTGCAAATGCCCCTGTTAATTCTATAGTGAATAGCTAGCTGTAGATGGTCAATGCAGAAACCAAAACAGTAATTATAAACGGATGACTTCCAGAATCCCACCAAGCCTTTAGAAAAACATATTTAGTAAGAAGGCCCATCAGTGCCAGCTTTGGGTCAAAATGAGCTTAACACCAATGCCCTGACTTGTTAATAAGCTCCCATCTTCCTTACTGTTCTGTTGCCCTTTATGGGAAAATAAAGGACAAGAGCTGTTGCATGTAGAAATTCAAAATGTGCTACAGGCCTTGGCCCCCTAGCAACCAATCAGTTAATAGACCATTAAATTAAATTTGCCGATTGGTTGCTATGGGTTACTAGAAGAAGAATAAACATTGCACCTAATAATCAAGAAGCACAATAGCGGGCAATTCCACTTTATCCAATGTCTTGTAGCAGAACTGCACGATTGTGCTCTTTCCCGACCTCCGCCCGGCTGAGAAAGTTACATTATGTGTCCTTGCCAACTCTCAGAACTGAACGATCTGCCTCTTCCTCACTTCATTCTTCTGAACCATTTCCATGACAACTTTAGCTTCATAGAGCGGCACAGGGTCATCCAACTGAGGCCTGAAGAGAAAAGTTTCACAATGGATTTCACGGTTTTAGTATGTAATCTTCTAAGCCAAGTATTAAATTAAATTAAACTCAGCCAAAATATTGATGACTGCTGTTCAAGGTTGCAGGAACTGCAGAACTATGGACAGAATACCTCAAAAACAGACATTCTATATATGACTTTATATGGAGTTGCCTAAGCATTAGACATTCTATGGCAACTCCCTCTCAAATGTAATACTAGATGTAATATTAGAATTTAACATTTCAACTTAACATTTCTGTGGTACTTATGCACCAGCATAGCATCTGCTTTCTAGGGCACCAAGGGCACCATGGCATTTTAAATGACAGGTACAAAGAGGCAAATCTGTCATGTTCCTTATGTTTATTCTGCCAGAATATAGTGTATTTTCATTGTAGGTGAAGTTAACTTTGAATTCAAATGAACATTGCAATTTACTAGTACCTGAAAATTCCAATGGACAGTTTCTCCATGACATCTTTCAAGATATGTGATGCATTCGTTAAGGTGGAACTTGGCAATTGGTAGAACCTATAAGTATGTACGGTTTGCTGGGATTCCTGCCAGAAACCTCCAAGCTTCTGGCTGCTCTCCCTAACCACTGGGTCAAGAGAGCAGCTGGAAAGTTTGTTTATTACCTTTCACCTGGCTCTTGTAATCTCACCTCAGTAGCCTTATTGGTCAGATATGGTCAGCCAATCAGCGTTAACTCTACCCTGTATAAACCCTTCTGCTATTTCACTTTCTGGCAGAGCATTAGCTTCTGCTTGAGCACTGTGGCTAATCCCTAGCTCTCACCCCTGTGCTCTTGCCCTTCCAGTCATGTTCTTATCTTAAGTCTCTATGACCATTCCTTCCTGCTCCTGTCTCTACGTCCACTCTGTCCTGTCTCTACACCCGCTCCTTCCCGCTCCTGTCTCTTCGCTCCATCCCACTCCTGTCTCTACGCCCACTCCATCCCGCTCCTGTCTCTACGCCCACTCCATCCCGCTCCTGTCTCTACGGCCACTCCATCCCGCTCCTGTCTCTACGCCCACTCCATCCCGCTCCTGTTTCTACGCCCACTCCATCCTGCTCCTGTCTCTACGCCCACTCCATCCCGCTCCTGTCTCTACGCCCACTCCATCCCGCTCCTGTCTCTACGCCCACTCCATCCCGCTCCTGTCTCTACGCCCACTCCATCCCGCTCCTGTCTCTACGCCCACTCCATCCCGCTCCTGTCTCTACGCCCACTCCATCCCGCTCCTGTCTCTACGCCCGCTCCATCCCGCTCCTGTCTCTACGCCCGCTCCGTCCCGCTCCTGTTTCTATGCCTGCTCCGCCCCGCTCCTGTCGCTACGCCGACTCTGTCCCTCTCTTGTCTCTACGCCTGCTCTGTCCCGCTTCTGTCTCTATGGCCAGGGCCCCTTTAAAGGAACAGTAACACCAAAAAATAAAAGTGTATAAAAGTAACTAAAATATAATGTGCTGCTGCCCTGCACTGGTAAAAGTTGTGTGTTTACTTCAGAAAGTCTACTATAATTTATATAAATAAGCTGCTATGTAGCCATGGGGGCAGCCATTCAAAGAAGAAAAGGCACAGGCACATAGCAGATAACAGATAAAACACTATTGTATTCTACAGAACTTATCTGTTATCTGCTATGTAACCTGTGCCTTTTCTCCTTTTTTCCAGCTTGAATGGCTGCCCCCGTGGCTACACAGCAGCTTATTATATAAATTATAGTAGTGTTACTGTAGCAAACACACCAGTTTTACCAGTGCAGGGCAACAGTGCATTATATTTTTATTACTTTAAAGCTCTTTCATTTTTTGGTGTTACTGTTCCTTTAAGGTACTAGTGGGTCCTAGACCAACAGTCCTGGGAGCAGATAAATTACAAAATGGTGATGCCACAAGAAAAAAAGTAAAGAAATTAAAATAATCATACTGTAGAGCTCTTCCAGTTGATTAAAATGGGGGTCTGCCATCTCTGCAGCATGCTTCTGCCAAAAGTTTTCCCAGATGTAAGGTGTGCTAGTGGGCCCCCTATCCTGGTGGGCCCTGGGCAAATGCCCCTTTTGCCCAGTCATTAAAGGAACAGTAACACCAAAAGATAAAAGAGCTTTAAAGTAATAAAACTATAATGCACTGTTGCTTTGCACTGGTAAAATTGGTGTGTTTGCTACAGTAACACTACTATAATTTATATAATAAGCTGCTGTGTAGCCACGGGGGCAGCCATTCAAGCTGGAAAAAAGGAGAAAAGGCACAGGTTACATAGCAGATAACAGATAAGCTCTGTAGAATACAATAGTGTTTTATCTGTTATCTGCTATGTGCCTGTGCCTTTTCTCCTTTGAATGGCTGCCCCCATGGCTACACAGCAGCTTATTTATATAAATTATAGTAGACTTTCTGAAGTAAACACACAACTTTTACCAGTGCAGGGCAGCAGCACATTATGTTTTAGTTACTTTTATACACTTTCATTTTTTGGTGTTACTGTTCCTTTAAATGGCCCTGTCTGCTGTTGTACTGGGGTCATGGGGTACCACACTGCAGGGGTTACTCATTCTCCCGCTTTGCTAGCTGCCATGAACTGGGCTGGATATGTATTCCTGGACACCCACTAATCAGGTCAGAACTTCTAAAGCCTGTAAGACCACCACATTACTAGTTGGTTTTGAATTTTTTCAAATAAATGGTAGTAGGTGAATAAACTTGTGTTCAAGTTCACAAAAAGGATATGAAGATACCTCCCTTTATGTGCGCTGGAGAGATTCCAGATTTCATCATTAAGAAAAGAAAGAGAGACTCCCTTAAGGAAGAGCAGGTGACTGTCAGGGGGGTCCAACTGTGAACAAACCAGAATTGTAAATATATATATATATATACAGAAAAGCCATGAATATCCTGTAAGTGATATGCTTATAGATAGTGCTTGGTCATCAGTTATGCTTAGTGATGTCATTTCTGTCACATGACTTACTAAAACTTGTATATAATAATAAATAAAGTATCCCCTGTTGTAGAATATGAGGATATTAGAAGTTATCATGGAGTTCCATGCCCTTTTTAAAAGCACTCATCCTTCAGTCTCATACCTTTATATGGTCATGGAGCGCCTCAGTGACCTATAATATCCTTATATTTTACAACAGGGGGTACATTATTCACTGTATATGTAATGCAGGACCAGCACTCCGTTGCTTGATTGACTTTAACTGTGTTTTATTTCACACCAAATCACTGTAAATCAAACTTTTTAGTCCCCCCTGGAACCTTTCTCAAGGATGGGATCCTTTATCTGAAAAACCCCTTATCTAAAACACTCCAAATTACGGGAAGGCAATCTCCCACAGAGTCTATTTTTATCAAATAATTCTATTTTAATAAAACAGCACCCTGTACTTGATGGCAACTAAGCTTCATAAATCCACAATGGGGGAAAAAAAATTGGGTTTATTTAATGTTTAAATGATTTTAAGGACATGGTCATCCATTCCTGATGTGGAAAATCCCAGTTCCCCTGCATTCTGGATAATAGGTCCTATACCTGTAATGCACAATTACTGGTTAATACGGTTTATTTACAAAAATATTTGTGTTACCTGGAGATTTTGGTGACTAGTGATCCAGTGGCTCCCAACAGAGAGAAGCGTTACGATGTCATGTTTGTGAGGAAGCTGTTTAGAAATTACGTTTTCTTCATTATATAATCTCACTGTGAAATAAAAAAAATATATATATATATATACTCTCATAGGAGAACTAAAGCTTAACAAATAAATAGGCTAGAAATGCTACACATTATGTACTGGGATTTTGTACCAACCCAAGGCTCCACAGCCTTGGGAAGATCTGTGCATGTGAATATGCCCCCAGTAGCCCCCCCATCGTTTTTTTTGCTAGTTCCCAGCATATGCTTCGGGCTGTTGATCTTAGGGACCCACTCACAATATACAGAGCAAATAGATCATAAAAGCCCACAAAATGGCACTAGAATTTAATTATTAGCCCTGTAGCAACTTTTCTACAACAGATGGACCTCATTTTTTGCTTCTGTTTTGCGACAACCCCAAAATAAACTTCTTACCAGCTGCCCAAAGCAGCACGTGCAAAAGTTGGCGAGCTTCTGTGCACAACTTTAAAACTGTTTAATGATCCAAAAACAGTTGAGTGTAAAAAATAAAAGTGGGTAAAAATTACAAATGTTTTCAATATAGTTAGTCAAAAATGTATTCTATAAAGGCTGTAGTGAACACAGTCTAACATAATAGCCAGAACCCAACAAATCTCTCTCTAACTTTTCAGTGAGTGACTTTAGGGGAGGCTGAACCATTCCTTCAAAGGAGCAGTTCAGTGTAAAAATAAAACTGGGTAAAATAGATAAACTGCGCAAAATAAAAAATGTATTCAATATAGTTAGTTGGGCAAAAATGTCATCTTTAAAGGCTGGAGTGGGCAGATGTCTAGAATAATGGCCAGAACACTACTTCCTGCTTTACAACTCTCTAAGCTGTTAGCAGTCAGTAGCCAATCAGTGACTTGAGGGGGGGCCATAAGGGACATAACTGTTCAGTTAGTTTGCATTTGAATCTGACCAGCGTGCTCACAAACTAACTGAACAGTTATGTCCCATGTGGCTGACTGACTAAGAGGTTAGAGAGCTGAAAGCAGGAAGTAGTGTTCTGACTATTATGTTAGACATCTGCCCACCCCAGCCTTTATATATTACATTTTTGCCTAACTATATTACAAATATTTTTTATTTTGCACAGTCTGTTCATTTTTACATGGAACCATTCCTTTAAAGCCATAGATCATTACTGTTACAAAGATACTAAACCTTTAGGTTGGTATGGGAACTGTTATCCAGAATGCTCGGAACCTAAGGTTTTCTGGATATTGGATCTTTAAGGAATTTGGATAACCATACTTCATCATTATCATCATCATCATCTGAACATGAAATAAACCCAATAGGACTGTTCTGCCCCCAATAAAGGGTAATTATATCTTAGTTGGGATCAAGTACAGGTAGTGTTTTATTATTACAGAGAAAAGGGAATCATTTAACCATGAAATAAACCCAATAGGGCTGTTCTGCCCCCAACAAGGGGTAATTATATCTTAGTTGGGATCAAGTACAGGTACTGTTTTATTATTACAGAGAAAAGGGAATCATTTAACCATTAAATAAACCCAATAGGGCTGTTCTGCCCCCAATAAGGGGTAATTATATCTTAGTTGGGATCAAGTACAGGTACTGTTTTATTATTACAGAGAAAAGGGAATCATTTAACCATTAAATAAACCCAATAGGGCTGTTCTGCCCCCAATAAGGGGTAATTATATCTTAGTTGGGATCAAGTACAGGTACTGTTTTATTATTACAGAGAAAAGGGAATCATTTAACCATTAAATAAACCCAATAGGACTGTTCTGCCCCCAATAAGGGGTAATTATATCTTAGTTGGGATCAAGTACAGGTACTGTTTTATTATTACAGAGAAAAGGGAATCATTTAACCATTAAATAAACCCAATAGGACTGTTCTGCCCCCAATAAGGGGTAATTATATCTTAGTTGGGATCAAGTACAAGGTAATGTTTTATTATTACAGAGAAATAGGAAAATACTTTTCAAAAATGTAAATTAATTAATATGGAGTCTTTCTGGATAACGGGTCCCATACCTGTATAAACAAAGGCATTTTTAGCCATATTTTTTTTTAGGGTTTAGCGCAAATACTAAGTGAATTTTAGTCATCAAAGTGACCATCAGTGCCCTACTCTTCCAATCAGAGACCTGCATTTATACACCATAAGACATACCTCCGGCATCAAGAACAATGTCAACCCCAAGGCCACCTGTTTCCTCCAAACAGCTCTCAGCCAGGTCTACTTTCCCTTTGCACATATCTATAACACGGGCTGAGAAAGAAGATGGTGATATGTCTGCAGGATAACCTCGTACTATAATACACAGAGGGGTTGGTTCTAATAACTTGTACATAAATATAATGGCTGAAGGAATCATCTAACATAATTATGTGGCTTTATATAAAGGTGATTTTAAATGGGAAGATCTGGCGACCCTAGGGTATATATGCTAAAGCCATATAGGCAGTTTGCAAAGAGCTACACAATAGAGCTAAATGCTCACAAGCATCGGGTCAGTTTAATCCACTTTATTAACACACTTACCTACAGAGGGACGTAGTTTTTCGAAGTAGAGTTTACTCTCTTCACTATCTGCTGTTGTTATTACCGTGGCTCCTCTGTGGAGAGACAACTGAACAGCAAGGGCTCCCAGGGGCTGTTTGGGGCAATAGGAAAAAAGCTCAAATCTAAAAGCTATGAGGTGTACATGTATCAGAATGAGGGAGGAGAAGGTGTTTCTAAGTCCCCCTCCTCCTTGTGGTAGGAACTCAAACTCTGGTTCTCAATTTTCCCCCATAAAGTAGAGAAACACTGTTGTTCAAAACATTAAACGACAAGCAAAGTCAAATCTTAATATTCTTGGTTTTGTAGAACAGCCCTCCTTGACCGCAGGCAACACACTTAAAAAAAAAACACCCTTGGCAGCAGGGGGTCACAATCTTGGCCCAAACCAATGTGCCAGAAGGAACCAAGTGCACTAAATTACTTATCAGTCATCTGACAACTGGCCCAAGAGCTAAGCGGTAAGCGGTATCCTAATATTCTTCAGCTTGGATTAATAATAGTAGTACATACACTTGCTCCATCCATCACCAGTACAGATTTCCCTGGGCCCAGGCTTGCAAGTGAATGCAGGGCCGTATAGGCACGCAACCCATCGCGAATTGTGCCGGCTGCCTCCACCCAACTGACCTTCTCTGGTTTGGGAACTGTTGAGATGGAAACAACGCAATTAATGCAGCAATGAATGGTCAGTGACTATAATTCAATGCTATTGTTAAATAGTAATACAGAGCTAATTTGTTCCAGTAAAGAAACTCATAGCAGCCAATTAGGAGTTACTTTTGATGGGTTTGGTGCAGTCAGAATACTGAAAGAAAACATCTGACTGGCAAATGTTGCTTATTGCAATGGGTAAAATTTGCGGAACATCTCATACAAAACCCTATATGTACCCCATTACAGCATACTGTATATAGAATCACACATACACTGCAGCTCAGTCTCCCTGCAAGCTCACAGGCCCAGATCTGTGGGTTCTGGCAAATGCCAGAGGGGCTGCTGTAAGGTGCCATAGACAGTCACTATGCTGCTGGGAGGCTGTTTGGGCCTCTGTGTATTTGAACTGCCAGAGCCTATTTGAGTTCCAGTTCATGCCTACACCCTCATTGGCTCAACTAGGATGACAGTGTTATTGTTCTGGTGTGGCTTTGGGTTAGGAGGCATGCTGAAAACATCATTATAAGTGCAAGGCAGGGGCCCCAGTGCATATTTTGTACACGGGCCCATTAGTTACATTACTGTACTGAACAACCCAGGGGAGTTACAATAAAGACAACAGAGGCATTGGCTGCTGGGGGTCTGTCAGTATAAAGGGTGTGGCTTGTGTACACTTTCATTATATTTCTGTGAAACAGAACAAAGTTTTGCTGCTGGGCCCAATAACTAGATGGTTAATCTACTAAGTCTGTAACTTATATTTATTTTATTGTGAAAGCCCCTGTGTTACTGACCAGCATACATATACATATTGGTTAAATCTGGATGTGCATTGCTCCTTTATTATTCAAAACAGTATCACTAACCTTTAGCAAACCACATGGCAACGAGTATCCAACCACATGGACCACAAAACAGTCACACCTACCCAAATGGTTCTCATGAACCCAAAGTACTTCAGACAGCCCAGACTCTTGGTAGTCAAGTGCCAATATTCCTGGGGAAAAAAACAGTGTCAACTTAATTTGATTCAATACTTTTTATCCTACTTTGTACTAAGAATTAATAACGTTTCTTATTAAACATCCCTTTCTGCTAAAAAGAATGGTGAATTGAATGATAATACCCAGCTGAAGGAAACCAAAGTAACCCACACAGACACCGGAAGAACACACAAACTTCATATAAAGGCACCCAATGTGATTTGTCACTCCTGGTAAATCTGCGCTACCATAGACAACCTATGTCCTGGAAATGCCTTCCCTTGGTTAATGTTTGTCTGCTGAATCACAGAGAAATGCCTTCCTACGCTGGAACCCCTCGAGTAATGCGTTTGACTTGTGGTGATCCAAAGCATGATTTCCTAGTGGATTTTCCCGCGTGTGACAAATCTCATGCACTAGTACCCTAAGGAAACTTGACTTTGGACTTACCCACTGCTTCATCGTCAGGCTGAAAGAAGGAAACTTTAGATCCAACTGGAAGATTAAAAGGGAAATGAGTTAATTAATTGCCGCAGAGAAATGGTTCAACACCCCACAGGCAGGACTCCCTTGTGTTTTCAGCTTTAACTACTAATCCCTTTGCTTAGAACATTCATGCGGTAGCAACACAGCAGTTTCCTCTATAAGTTTCTTAAGCTTAGACCATAGCTGAAAATGAGCTACTTACACACCGATTATACTTTTTTTTATATTTTCATTTCCTAGAAATATTAAGAGTTAAGTGTATATTTATTTTCCATTTGATTTTCCATAGTTCCTATGAAGGGTTTTTTTCACCTTGCAGTTGTGACAATCTAACTAGAGGTAGCTGGCTAAAACCTTCCATTATCAACTCCCACAGCTTCCTATTACACTATAACCCTCTAACAATAAACCAGCAGGGGGCGTGGTCTAGCAATCCAAGAGGCATGGAACAATGTAATTGAAGGTGTGACTATCTTAAAATGGAACTCTCCGTAGGAGGGACACCTTGTACAGGGAGATGACTTAAAACTAAGTCAGTTCAGATATTTCCCTATTATAAGCACAGCAGATTTATTTAAGGCATATCCAACCCACGAAGAGTGAGTTAGATATTATTTTATACATACATGTGGGTGGCTCTCAGCAGTGTTCTGAACTGTGCTGGGCCTAAAGGTAAAGGCGCTGAAAGCACATCAGCCCTCTCATGCTTATCAGAAACAAGTTAAATAAATCCCCCTTGCTTGCCAAGGCCCTGCTTTGATGCCGAGCTCCACCCTACCACTGTGCCCAAGGTACTTGCCTGCCCCTAGTTCTGATAAAGAATTCTGCTGGCTAATCAGAGAGGAAACACAACTATGGATCACTGGACAACTTGGTTTTCCTTTCTGGCTGATCAGCCCTGGTGATACAGCAGTTCTTCCATTAAATTGCTTGTTACTGGCCCCACCCTGAGATAGATGATAATACTGGCTAAATGAACTTTTATTTAACTTTGGGAGGATGCAAACAGGGGTTACTACCCAGGGCACAAAGATAATCACCAAAATTTAAGTAGACAGCTGGGCACAATTGAAATCGGTGTAGCCAAATCTGCAGTTGTTGGCGAGCATAGCCCCCATCTCTGGCAAGCTTAAGACACTGTAAATGTTATTTACCTTAAAGTAACTTACTTTCCAGTATCACACCCGCCACTTCTCGTCCAACGGGTACAAATTCCTTTCTGATTTTCAGTTCAGACATGAGCTGAAACCATGTAACAGAAATAAAGAAATAAATACAACATACAAGATGATTTATTAATAACATAAATATTTGCTTTATTTTCTTCTTTCTGGGGACATTCACATCTGTCCCTGCCCCTGCATTTTAAAATCTAAGGTCCCTATCATACTTATACTATACAACACACTAGGGTCAGTTTCATCTCAAGCTGATGAACCTGCCTGTATTTTTTTTAGAATACAAGAGAAAATTCAAGCAGATACTGGGAAAAGAGCAGGGTCGTATTTGTATATAGGCACCCGGGGACCTGTGCCTAGGGCATCAGCTTCTGGGGGGTCGGCACTTGAGTGCCTATATTTTTCTTTTTTTAAAAAAAAAAAATTCCCCCAGCCTCCACCGCAGATAGAGAAATCTGCTGATGACCTGGAGGGATGAGGTGCGTGATGCACAGGTCAGAATTGAACTTATAACACAAATGTGCTAGAGTTTCCCAAGGGGGAGTGTTAGGTACCTTTGCATTAATATGGCTTAGTGCACAGGCTTTCACTTGGAGTTTCACATGATATTCACTTGGCGGTGGAGCAAGTTCCTGGTGAGATGGAAAAAATACAGAATCCATTAATGGTGCAATGTAATGTCAATGGTGCAAAATAGAGTAACCAACAGCACAGGATTAGAGGTTTGTCATAAACAGCAAATAAGCAAATGCTACCTAGTGACTCACTGCTATCAGGTACAGGTATCGGACCCCTTCTCCGGAAACCCATTATCCAGAAAGTTCCGAATTATGGAAAGGATTTCCTTTTTCTCTGTAATAATAAAACAGTACCTTGTACTTGACCCCCAACTAAGATATAATTAATCTTTATTCGAAACCGAAACAATCCTATTGGATTTAATTACTGTTTATATAATGTTTTTAGCAGACTTAAGGTAGGAGATTTAAATTATGGAAAGACCCCTTATCTGGAAAACCCCAGGTCCAGAGCATTCTGGATTACAGGCCCCATACCTGTACTACAATTAGCGCAAACTTGTGAGCCTATAACTATCATCTCACCAGTTCTTTGGAAACAATGATAAAGGAAATTAAAAAAAAAAACAGAATAAAAGGCAATGCCACATGAAAGAAACAATATGATGCACATTTACAGGAAAAACAGAATATTTGCATTTTTCACTTATCTTGGTTGTGTCTGTGCCATAAGAAACAAACACAGAAGCATAAAAAGGCCAGCGGTGGAACAAGTGCAGAACGGAATGCAAAGGGGCAAAGGTCTGTATATAATTATTATTTTAAAAATCACAGAATTCTTGCTCACTTACTCAAACCTGTTACTGCCTCCGGTAAATGATAAAAATGATTTACTCTTTTAACCATGTAACCTGTACCATGTGACTATAGAACAAGCATGTCTCTCCTCTCACTCAGAGTGTACAGTAATTAAAATATAATGTATTCTTGCTCTGCACTCGTAAAATTAGAAACTCTACTATAGTTTATATAAATAAAGTTGCTGTGTAGCCCCGGTGTAGCTATTTAAATTGAAAAGGGCTAAATGGCACAGGTTACATAGCAGATAACAGATAAGCACTGAAAAACACCATTGTATTCTACGGGGCTTATCTGTAGCTATGTAACCTGTGCCTTTTCTCCTTTTTTCCAGCTTGAATGGCTGCCCCCATGGCTACACAGCAGATTTATATAAACTATAGTAGTGTTTCTAAAGTAAACACACACCTTGTACTAGTGCAGGGAAACAGTACATTATATTTTATTACTATTTTGGTGTTACTGTTCCTTTCATCTTTAAATTTACTTTATGATGCAGATAGTAGTAGGCTGTTCCTGAAAATAGACCAAAGCTGTCATAGATATCCTCGGCACTATGGCTGAATGACTGGTATAGCAATGATTTCATGTATTTATGTTTTATGTATTTGGTTTGTTTAAATCCTAGATTCCTGGTGCATTCACACTTTACACCATGTGTAAAGAAAAATTAAATTGGTTTAATTAAAGGAAAAGGATATACAATTAACATAGAGTCTATGGAAGATGGCCTTCCCATAATTCAGAGCTTTCTGGATAAGAAGTTTCCGGATCCCATACCTCTATAGATACCTTGAATACTGAGAGAAACAAACTTACTCTGTCCTGATACACAAATACTCCTTCTTCCTCTGATGCATTCAGTTGATAGAACAAGCCCTTCATTTTCACCTACAAAAAGATAACAATAAGGGAAATGTCAATTATTTATAACGTAGTGTGTTTGCATATTTTGTAGAATATTCCCTATGGAAGTTAATAGAGTCAAGCTAAGCCATACATGCCCAGTGCGACAAGTCAGTTTTGATTCTCTAAAAACACATTTATTTAGAGAGGCTTACCCTAATCTAGTTTAGCAATACCCTGTGCCCCACCTCTCACAACTCTGGTCATGCCCATTCCCACACCTTGTGTCTCAACCCTTTCTCCTTGTAGATTGTAAGCTCTTTTGGGCAGGGCTCTCTTCACCTCTTGTATCGGTTATTGATTGCTTTATATGTTACTCTGTATGTCCAATGTATGAAACCCACTTATTGTACAGCGCTGCAGAATATGTTTGCGCTTAATAAATGTTAATAATAATAATAATACTAACACACCGTGTGCATGCATCCAAGAGACCAACTGCAATTCTCTAAGATCACAGGAAGGTTTAGAAATTGCTACCAACATCAAACACAGCAATAAAGGATGGATTTTAGAGGTTTAGCTTAATGCTGATGCACCACAGCGAGATTAGTCGCCCACAGTTAAATCGCTGCTACTGCGGGCAACTAATCTCCCAGAAATGCCTTTTTCACTACCAACAACCTGAATTGCCAGCAGAAAGGCATATGCATCACTTTATTTTTCAAAGTCACATGGAGCTGCCTGCAGAAGCAAACTTTGCACAACAAAAGTGATGCGTATGCCTTTCCATTGGCAATTCACGTTGTTGGCGGTGAAAAAGGCATTTCTGGGAGGTAGCCGAGATTTAACAGCAGGCAACTAAACTCCCTGAGGGCGATGATCCTAAAAGTGGCCATACACGGGCCGATTGTAGCTGCCGATATCAATCCCTTAGACCGATTCAGCAGCTTATCGACCCATGTAGGGGCACAAACAACAGGCCTGCCCAACCGACATCTGGCCTGAAATCGGACAGATATTGATCGGGCAGGTTAAAAAATTTAGTTGGATCGGGGACCGCATCAGCTCGTTGATGCGGTCCCGAACCAACTGTGCCTATTACCGGCGTTCTAATTCGATCGCTTGGCCCCAGGGGGGATATCGGGAGAAGATCCGCTTGTTTGGCGACCTTGCCAGGCGAGCGGATCTTTACATGTATGGCCACCTTAAGGCTGATGCCCCACAGAGATCTATCACAGGTGACTAACCGCTCCAGAATGTCTTTCCACCGCCAACAATAGGAGTCACTGGTGCAAAGGCTTATGTTGGCTTTTCGAAGTCACTCAAAGTTTCCTCCATGCAGGCAACTTTGTGCAAAGCAATGCGCAGGCCTTTCCACCGGTGAATCCTATTATTGCTGGTGGAAAGAAATTTAGAAGCGGTTAGTTGCCCACGATAGCAGAGCTCTATCGTGGGCAACTAACTCACTCTGTGGGGCATCAGTATAACGTACCAGTAACATAAAAAGAGAGTGTTTCCCTGCACTCGTAAATTGAGTGTTAGGTTTAGAAATAGGATTACAATTTATATAAATAAGGTGCAATGGGTCTATAGGGCATATGTTTGCATAGAAGATAATAGATAAGCAGAATACAATGGGTTTAGATCTTACACAGGAAGATAAACAGGGATCAAATGGCATTCATGGCTCTATACAGAACTACAGTCTAAATAAACCTGTGCCATATTAAACTGGACATTTGTTGCAAATAAATTGTTTATTTGTGGGTACTGAATGCACAAATATGAAGGCTTGAGTACAAACATAGGCTCCTACTTGCACAAGTGCATTTGCCAATAGCAAGGAATCAGGTCTGTGGTTTTTAGTTTTAAGTTACTAATTGCTGATGAATGTATTTTGAAAGTTCCTTAGAATTGTAATTCCGCTCTTTATGCAAGAAACTGGGTGGAGAAGCTCTTTAAAGCTTCCTGATCAGACCTTCGCTGTAGTTCTACCCCTGGTTCCTGCTGCTGATGTTGAGCCTCACCATTTGCAGTTTGCACAACAGGAAGAATCTAAGCAAAACAGACAAATATGGAATTGCTGCTTCAGCAGAAAGGAGAATGTAGTCACCATTGCTTGGGTCCCTACCTCACTGATCCAGCCCCTCGCTGTCGCCCTGAGCTTGCCCAGCAGAATGAATGAGCCACTTCCTTGTTCTGATGCCTGACAGTGAAAGGGAAACTTGGAGGAGGAGCAAGTGGAGGCGGAGTGTAATTGTTAACTATTTGCTGCCTGAGAATCATTAATGCACACATCATCTATCCCATGGCAGTTCAGTTGCTTCAGTACTACAACTCCCAGTATCCCCATTAAGCTATGCTGAGCAATTTTAGTTTTGCAGCATTTCTTTCGTCCATTTCTTTCCCTCTAATTTGGCATGATTATTTTTTATTACTGTTCTATATACTGTGGGAAGTGGCTCAGTACTTGAGTCATTGGACTCAAGTTTGATACTAGTGACTTTATCCGAATATATCCCATTGATCACATACACTCTTTTTCTACAAATGTCTTTTATTGTATTTGTTCACGTTTTCTTAAATTATAAAAATAGTCAATAGTTTACTGTTAATTGGACTGAGATTGCACAATTAATTTTCCTGGGTAAAATGAAATCTTGACCCGCCATGAAAAAGTAGAAGCGACCCGTGTAGGGGCAGAAACGAGGGGCCTGCCCGACCGATATCTGGCCTGAAATTGGGCAGATATCAATCGGGCAGGTTGGAAAATTCAGTCGGATCGGGGACTGCATCGGCTCATTAATGCGATCCCCGAACTGACTGATCCATTGCCGCCAATATAATTCGATCATTTGGCCCCAGGGCCAAACAATCAAATTATTTTTTTTTTACCTACACACTCCCCGATATCGCCCACCCGTACGTGGGGATATCGGGTGAAGATCCGCTCACTTGGCGATCTTGCCAAGCGAGCGAATCTCAACGTGTATGGGGACCTTATGTCCACCTTTAGACAAGAACCCCAGTGTGATATGTGCTGATCCCGGTAACATGATTGTCCTAAGGAAATGAAGGTGTAAATACTAAATAGGAATTGCGCACTTCTTGATTTGATTACAATATTAAAGGCTACACATAGAATGTTGGTGTATGCCACGTTGTTGAAAACCGTCGTAAGGTAATAAGTCATGATGTGATAGGAGGCACAGTGATGCCTTTGTCTTCCTGAGGAGTAAATTGATTGTAAGAGAGAGTCCTCTCTTACCCCCATATGTAATAAACCCCAGGAGCAGTAACCAATAGCAACCAATAAGTTGACTGCTTTTAAACAGGTGAGCAGTAAATGCTTCCTACTGATTAGCTGCTATGGGTTATTGCTCCTGGGCAAACTTAGTGACTTTTATTATATAACCCCCTTAATCTGAAATCTCCCTATTTGGTTCACGAGGGGTTACAACCAACAATATACAGCTGAGCCATAAGCATACCCCAGGGAACATTTCATCACAATACACCATAAGTGATAAGCGGGCAACATTGTTTATATTTGTATGTCGCAACAAAGTTCCCAATATGACCTTATAACAGCTCTTGGTAAAGCAGGGTGTGTATTTTAAGTGGCTTTAAAACTAATAAGGTTTTATTATATCAATAAATGTTACGTTTTAATGGTGATGGTTAAAAGGAGTGCTGCAATAGGTAAACTTTTCTGTTTGGTTCTTTAATAATTTTTTACACTGAGCACCCTTAAAGAAATATTGTCATGGGAAAACCTATTTTCTTCCAAACCATCAGTTAATAGAGCTTCTCCAGCAGAATCCTGCATTGTAATCGGTTTTTCCCATGGGGCTAGCCATATTCTTCATTTCCCAGGGTGCCACAGCCATGTAACCTGTGGTCTGATAAACTTCAGTCACACTTTACTGCTGCGCTGCAAGTTGAAGTGATATCCCCCCCTCAACCCCAGCAGCTGATCAGCAGAACAATGGGAAGGGAGCAAGATAGCAGCTCCCAGTAGATATTCTGAATAGCACTCAATAGTAAGAAATCCAAGTCCGGCTTGGGACTCCTCCAGTTACATGGGAGTAGGAGAAACAATAGGTTAGCTGAAAGCAGTTCTAATGTGTAGTGCTGGCTCCTTCTGAAAGCTTAGACTCTGACTTTGCGCCACTTGCACAGTAGAGTCTAAAGCTGAACGTTAGAAAAAAAATATGGCTTTCCTCTCTACTGGGCATGTGCTCGCTCCGGGATTTCAAGGACAGACGAGAGAAGGAAGAGAATCACAGGTTCACAGCTACCCCAGGCTGATGATTTGGGTCCTTCAGACCGATTCGGCAGCTTATCTGCTCATGTATGGGCACCCCCGATGGACCTATCTGATCGATTATCTGGCCTAAAATTGGCCAGTTCTCAATAGTGCAGGTTTGATTTTCCCATCGGATCAGGGACCCCATTGGTTCATTGATGCAGTCCTCGGACTGATGGCCCATATACCTGCCATCTTAATTTGATCTTTTGGCCCTAGTGCCTTGCATTGTGACCTATATTACATTCCCCCATATAACTGTAAAGCTGGCCACATGACAGTAAGCTGCCAACTCAGTCTAAATGGGCCAAGATGGCAGTTTTAAACAGCCCACACATGGGAAGAATAAGTTCTCAGGGGAATGGATTCAGCAGGACTAACAAGTTGTTAATAAAGATGGATAGTTTTGTTGTGCAGATGGTAGGAACCCCAATAACAATAATAGGAATTACCTACTTAAAACAGAACAAAACCTGGAAATATATGTTTTATGGTGTTGGTGGTCCAGTACTTGAGGTCAGGTATTTGTGAATGATCTATGGCAGATAAATGGTTAAAGGGGAAAATCACCCAAATACAAAAAGGAATTCCGAACAACTTTCCAATATACAAAAATGTAAACTTTTTAGTGACAGACATATTTCTAAATGCATTTGCTTTTAAAAAGTGGTCTTTCTGACCCTCGCTATTCCCTCTATTGTTAAGCTGTACCATTAAACAACGTAGGGGTATCCAGGCATTTTCCAGCCAAGAGTCCAATCCCCATAATGCCTATCATGAGTCTGTGATTCTGTACAGGCCTGTTACTCACAGAACACAGCTTTCTTGCCCTGACCTTATAATGTTCACACAGCCAACATCCTTCCACAACGCCTTCATTCCATTATTCAACCTAACACCCCTACGCTATAAGATCCCCCCAATTCTCCCTGCGCCTGGGATCTATGGAACAGAGGAGAATCAGAGCCAGACGGCACAACCCACCCTGACCCTGCTCAGCAGCGCCCCTTCTGCAGAGTCCCCCCGCATCATTGTCATGTGACGCATAGCTACGGCAGCCATCTTAAGGCCTGGCATATTAACCTCAACATCTGTCTTGCCAATCTAACGCATTCTTTCTGTATCCCTTATTTCTGAAGTATTTTTTTTTATTGTACTCTGTATCTTTTTATAAAAACTGTGTTGTGATTCATGATTTTATGTTTTTATGTTCTGTGAAACAAATGTTAATTATGAATTTACTATGAACTTGGTTTCAATAAAGCTCTTTGAAACCTTATTGCTGAAGTATTGCTTTCATAGTCAGTGCAAAGCTCCTGAGTGAAGGGTAAAAATGCAAAATGTCTTGGGCCCCTTTAGGGCAAAGACACACGGAGCTACTAGTAGCAGCTACTTGTCACGGCTACTAAAACAGACAATGCTGATCATTTACTGATAATTGTCTCTACATGTGTTTTAGCAGAGGCAATTCTCAGTATTGTCTATGGCAGGGTATTTTCTGGAGTTTAGTAGCTGCTACTAAGTATCTCCGTGTGTCTTTACCCTTATCTGTGTCTGAGCAAAGTGGTTTACATAAATGAATCAATCGCACCCTGCATAATCCACAGTTGCTCAACTAAAGAATAGGTAATATGTATCTATAGCATAAATAAATTTGAAGCAACTGGACTTGTTTAGTTCTCAGTTGCTTCAAATTTATTTATACTAGATATACCATGACCTGGATGAATGAAAATCTTCATAGACATGTATCTATAGCCTTCCCGAGGCTGGAAGCTCCTTATAACGTCCTTTCTGCCCAACCCTATCTCTGGATTAATGTTTCCAATCTGTCTTTGTCACATGCTATGCTTTACCCCTCACATAAAGGTTTAAGTGTTAGCGCCCTCAAGGCTAATGGCCGCCGTAGACACCAGCGGTGTGAGTCATGTGAGGAGTTCGCTGGCGTGATGACGACACCACACCCATTGAATGGCAGGGAGAAAAAGAACGCGGCATACTATTGGTTGAAGCTACAGAATAGGCGTGTCTTTCCTTGTTTTTGATTGGGCCGGCACCGCGTGACGTCAGAAAGCGGGTTGGTGGTGTGGGTGCGTAGTATTGGTGGGAGGGGACGGCGGTGCGGGGTGAGGGGATCCGCACTGTACTACAGGCACAAGGGGAGAGTCGTACGGACACGGGCATTGGGAGAGTAGTAAGGGGAGGAGGGGCGCTGAAGCAGAGGGCATGTTGCCATACAGCCGAGCTGTCTGAGAGGGGAGCCGTATTGGACATAGCCGGTGCTAATCCCTGTGGCAGAGGAGAGGGTGGAGGACCGCTATGAGGTGAGAGCTGTGCCGGGGCGCATTATTATCACCATTAAATATGATTAATGCTTTGCCTGGATTATGTGCGGGGTGGAACAGCTGCAGCCACCAATGGCTCGGCAAATGGCTGAGGGATATGGAGTTGGGCGGCCAACATGGGATTTGGGGATTCAGTTAATTACATGGCAATGCTTGCAATTCTGTATGTCAGTGATTTCCCCATGCTGATGTCCTGCAATGGAATAAACCAACATAGGGGAGCACTCTAGGGAGACAAGCAGTGCTGGCTGGGGGGCTCCACCCAAGGGAGAATGGCATAGCCATCTACCAATTCATTAATACAATGTATCTGCTACCAACAGCAGCATCCTTCTGTCTATATGCCTTGTGTTTCTGACTCCTGAAACAATGTAGCAGAACCCTGGGCAGATGTGACATTGCAACACTGTTTCACAAGTCAAGGCTAAACACATAAATGTTGCCTGAAAAGCAATTACATTTACTCAAAACT
Organism: Xenopus tropicalis; assembly: GCF_000004195.4. Classification (NCBI taxonomy): domain Eukaryota; kingdom Metazoa; phylum Chordata; class Amphibia; order Anura; family Pipidae; genus Xenopus; species Xenopus tropicalis. The sequence goes on from NC_030678.2 coordinate 14,140,097, forward strand.
TTGAGCTTTAACATAAAGTGGAAACCTACTTACAACTGCATATTCTTCAACTAATAATAACTACAAAAGATATAAACACATTTTATTGACCCAAGGTCCTTGTAATGCTTCTATAGGGGGCCAGTACATTGACTTACATAGGCATTGAGACCCCATGGTTTTCTTTGTATATATAAACCGTCATATAGAGGGGCACCTCTCTGAACAAATATGGCTTACTGCTATGTATGTATGTATACAGGATCAGGGCAATAGGCATTATAGCTAAAAATATGTGTTTCCTAAATTTCAGTTTGTCATTATTATTTGGATTTTAGATGGAATTTAAATTAAGTAGCAGTGCCATATTTATCATGAATTGTAATGTAAAAATGATCTATATCTATCTATCCTTCCTCCTGGTAAGGGCGGTCCAATTTCTGTTTGAAGTGCGTTTCCCAGGTATTCATTTTTTAGGAATCTGTTGCCTTCTAAGGTGTCATTTAGTCTCAGCACTTTGATTTTCAGCCAATGTACAGGTATGGGATCCCTTATCCGGAAACCTGTTATCCAGAAAGTTCCAAATTATGGAAAGGCCATTGCCCATATACTCCATTATAAACAAATAATTCTAATTTTTATAAATGATTTCCCTTTTCTCTGTAATAATAAAACAGTACCTGTACTTGATCCCAACTAAGATATATTTACCCCTTATTGGGGGCAGAACAGCCCTATTGGGTTTATTTAATGGTTAAATGATTCCCTTTTCTCTGTAATAATAAAACAGTACCTGTACTTGATCCCAACTAAGATATAATTACCCCTTATTGGGGGCAGAACAGCCCTATTGGGTTTATTTAATGGTTAAATGATTCCCTTTTCTCTGTAATAATAAAACAGTACCTGTACTTGATCCCAACTAAGATATAATTACCCCTTATTGGGGCAGAACAGCCCTATTGGGTTTATTTAATGGTTAAATGATTCCCTTTTCTCTGTAATAATAAAACAGTACCTGTACTTGATCCCAACTAAGATATAATTACCCCTTATTGGGGGCAGAACAGCCCTATTGGGTTTATTTAATGGTTAAATGATTCCCTTTTCTCTGTAATAATAAAACAGTACCTGTACTTGATCCCAACTAAGATATATTTACCCCTTATTGAGGCAGAACAGCCCTATTGGGTTTATTTAATGGTTAAATGATTCCCTTTTCTCTGTAATAATAAAACAGTACCTGTACTTGATCCCAACTAAGATATAATTACCCCTTATTGGGGCAGAACAGCCCTATTGGGTTTATTCAATATTTAAATGATGTTTAGGAGATTTAAGTTACGGAGATCCAAATTATGGAAAGATCCCTTATCCGCAAAACCCCAGGTCCTGAGCATTCTGGATAGCAGGTCCCATACCTGTACTTGCACCTAGATGGTTAGCCCTAGGGGAATTTCTGTGCTCTAGAGTGTAAGCTCTTGTGAGCAGGTTGGGGGGCACTTGTGCTAGTTTTTCCTCACTGTTGTGGAAGCTCTAATGTTTGATAAATGATGAAAAGGCTTGGCTATATGGGAAGTCTCACCCCCTTACACAGTGACCCCACCCCCCCATGTTTGTAGGTCACCGCTCCCATCACAGCTTTGGCAGGTTTTTATATTGCCTCCTTCCTAGTGATAACGTGCAGCGCTGGATTAGGAGACATGACGCAAGCAGCTAATGTTTCAGAGCAATCGTGGTATCTGGGCTTCGTACACTTTCTCATTCTCCCTATGAAGGGATCCTCTGTGAGGAACGACCCACCCTATTCTGGCTTGTACTCCTATTCATTCATTGCTTGTCCTTTCATTGCTGTTGGCTGTGCTGAGTAATTTGGTGTACTACCAACATTAGAGATCATTGTACGGTCGTATTTCGAAATAGTCTCGCTACTAACCATTCGTGTTCCGACCTTTTGCCAATCGTCAGGGACAGATAAAAACATGTAAGTTGCATCCTGTTATTAGAGTGTGATGGGTTTTTCCTGTTTTTAGAATGTGATGAGTTTTTACTTCAGCTGGTTATCGCTTTAGATACCCGCAGTCTGGGACAGATTGTAGTTTACCACAATATCATAAAGGGGCAGTATACCCTCTTGTTCAACATAAGTGCAATGAACAGAGCTTGTGCTTATTGTACTTTTAGCCTATTGTTTACATCATGAAAAACTGTTTTTTGTTGTAATTTTTTTTTTTTACGCGGAAACAGGGAGTTTGCAAGGTAGATAATTAGATTCAGTATACAAGCTGCTCCCATTTTCCTGTTGCTCCCCAACCCCTTGGGTGTTGCTCTCAGTGCCCCCAAACCAGGGAGTTATTTTTGAATTCCTGACTTGGGGGCAAGTTTTGGTTGAATAAAAACAAGATTTCCTACCAAATAAAGCCCCTGTAAGCTGATAGGGTGCATAGAGGCCCCTAATAGCCAATCACAGCCCTTATTTGGCTCCTCCATGAACTTTTATGGTGCTTGTGTTGCTCTCCAAGTCTTTTTATATTTGACTGTGATTCATGAGTAAGAAAGCTTGGGGATCCCTGGTTTAACTGAAGAAATAACAAGAAAACATAGATTTTTCATGGTTAAACCAATAGGCAAAACTTATGTTCAGCACAAGCCCTATTAATATCACCAATGTTGAACAAGGGGGCATGCTGCCTCTTTAAAGGGGTAGTTTACATTAAAAGTAAGCAACAGATTTATCTGATTTATGGGTGAGTTTTATAAAAACTCACCCATGTTCTCATTCCTATGGCATTTTTTAAAAAAAAAACGTTTTTATCAATGGGTGAAGGTTAGAACTGACCATTTCGTAAGTACACTTCTAAAAATCAGGCAGATTTACTAATCCACAAATCCGACTTTTTCGTCGCCGTCACAACTTTATCGTAATTGTTGCGACTTTTTCATCGCCATCGTGATTTTTTCATATTGAGAGATAGTAAACGGCGGAAAAAACAATCCGATTTTTTTCACAATGGCGACGAAAAAGTCGCAGAAAATATACGAAAAAGTCGCAATGGCGACAAAAAAATCGTGGGACATACAAAAAAGGTGCAAAAATACCGATCATTACGAAAAAACGCATTCGGACACCTTCAGACCGTTCATGGAGTAGTAAATCTCCCCCTTAGTATTTGAATTACTTATCTTTCGATTTAGTCTCTCCCGTAGTCATCTTCCAGTTTTCCACTGCCTGGTTGCTAGGGTAAATTTTACTAGATAGCTGCTGACATTCCAGATTGGAGGTTTACTGAGAAGCTAACTAAATAATTAAAAAAAAAAAAGTTGCAGATTGTCTCAGAATATCACTGTCTGAATCATACTAAAAATTAATTTAAAGGTAAACCAGACCAGAGGTAGAATGTATAAATGAATTTACATTATGCCTTTAGGTGTGTTCTGGAACAAGCATGAAGTGCTTATTAAACAGGCAGATCTCCCCTTTATAATAGCCCTAGCTATAAACTTGAGTTAATAATATTTACATGACAATATAACTCTCTGAACTATAACAAAACTAACTATACTGGACTAAGAAAAACATCTACTGCTTTGTGGGATTTGCAACAATCAGTTGTAACAAGTACTTCAGAATAATCCAGCTGATACACTTGTGAATACTGCCCCAGACCCTGAATAAACCATGTTGTAATGCAGGTAGTAGGGTCACACGTGAAACGATTATTTGGTGCACAAAAAAATCATCAATGTATCCAAAATGTAAAAAAATTGACCAGACCAAATGGACAGAGGTGCCTTAGTGTAAAGACCTGCCGGGTCTGTTTGTTTCAGGCCCGCACCCAACCTGTACCTGCTTGCCCTAAGCCTGACCTGCTCCAGCAGAAGGAGTTGCGTTGACCTCAAGTGTCGACATAACTCGATTCTGGACGAGTTCCGAACACTTTTTGGGTATCCTGCAGGTACCCAACCTGATGCAGGTCTCTACCTTGGTGCTCCATGGTCTCTGAGCTCCTCCCTCCTAACGCGTTTTACACCATTGGACTCTCCATCAGTGGAGGTATGGTATCCCAGGTAGTTTCACTTTTTGCATCTAAGGGCAATGGCACACTGCGAGATTAGTCGCCCTGCTATAAATCTTTGTTACTGGGAGCAACTAATCTCCCCGCAATGCCATCCCACCAGCAAGAATGTAAATCTCCGGTGGGATGGCATATGCGTCGCTTCTGTTTCCCGAAGTTGCTTCACAAGGAAACTTCGAGTGACTTTAAGTAACTTAAGCGACGCGTATGGCATCTCAAGACTAATCTCCACGTGTGCCACAGCCCTAAGGGTGAAGACAAATAACTATTAGCAGCTACTTGTCATGGCTACAAAAATAGACAATGCTGATATTAACTGGTAATTGTCTGTGTGTTTTAGCAGAGGCAATTCTAAGTATTAGCAGGTATTTTCTGGTGCTTAGTACCTGTGACAAGTAGCTGCTACTAAGTAGCTCCTAACGCTCTTGCTGATTATCACAACTTGTTCACAACAGTGTACAATAGTGCAAACATACATCAAACATGATAAAATTAAGATTGACAAAGATTGCACCATAGTAGTCCATTACCATCCATAGTAGGTGCTGTGCTCTTTGTTTATGGGGAAATTTCCCCGTATTTGAAACACCTGTAGCTAAACATGAGTTATGGGTTGGATATATTTCTAAGAAACAGAAGGGCCTATGAAATAGCATGTTTTAACACCCACAGAAATGTTAGAGATTTTTATCAGCCTTGGGGAAGCTTCTTCCTTGTTACTGCTCTTAGGAGGCACAAACATGTGTGGCAGGGACAGCAACGGATCAGCCTGTAGTTGCAGAGCAACATTCCATGTATGGGGGGAATTCTGGCTTCATTGCAGCAGCAAGCATATACACTACTGATTCATCTTTAGCAGTATTATGTCTCCATTTCTAGAGTATGGCAATTACAGCTTCTATTTGTAACCTTTACAGACGTAAGGTAGCCATACACTGTAAGATTCACTTGCTTGGCTAGGTTGCCAAGCGAGCAGATCTTCTCTTGATATCCCCACCTACGGGTGGGCGATATCGGGCTAATTCGGTCCGGCTTATCTGCCCATGTATGGGACCCTCTGACAGGCTTCCCCGACTGATACCTGGGCAAACATTTTTCGTTGGATCAGGGGCCGCATCTGCTCATTGATGCAGTTCTCGCTCCCACTTTTCCTTTTTTATTCATTGCAAAGCAATCATTTAGCCCAAGGTGGGCATATCAGGGGAAAGATTTCCTCATTTGGCGGCCTTGCCAAACGAGCAAATCATTACGTGTATGGCCCCCTAAAGCTGGCCATACACGCACCGATACTATCGTACGAAGCCTCGTTTCGTACGATATTTGGTGCGTGTATGGCATGTCGGCAAGTCGACCGATATCGCAGGAAGCTGCTGATATCGGCTGACTCGCCGATCGGCCAGGTTAGAAAATTTTGATCGGGCGCCATAGAAGGCGCCTGATCAAAATCTCCCTTCAGTGCTGAATCGGCAGAAGGAGGTAGAAATCCTATTGTTTCTACCTCCTTACCTGCCGATTCAGCCCTGAATGGTGTGTGGCGCATCTGACGATGTTTCGTGCGACCGGTGGTCAGATCGCCACGTGTATGGCCAGCTTAAGTCTGTAGCATGTAACATACTGAGTAAAACCAATATAAATTCTTCTCTTTTGAAATATTGAGCTACCTCAGTCTAATTGCACACCAAGAATGCAGGTTAAAAAATGTTTGCTGAGATTGCATCTCTGATAGCTTATCCCTTCTTGTTAACTGGATGTATTGACTATAGGTGCCCATACACGGGCTGATTTCATTTCAGCTGCCGATATTGGTCCTTTAGACTGATGCGGCAGCTTATCTGCTGGTGGATAGGCACCACCGTTGGGCTTCCTCGTCTGACATCTGGCCTAAAATTGGCCAGCTCTTGATCGGGCAAGTTTGATTTTTCCATTGGATTGGGGACCTCATTGGCTCATTGATGCAGCCCCCGATCTGACAGCGCCTATGCCCATCGTTTTATGCGTTCATTTGACCCTAGGGAATTAGAATTAGCCTGATATCACCCACCCGTAGGTAGGCATATCGGGAGAAGATCCGCTTGCTTGTTGACCTTGCCAAACAAGCAGATCTTAACCTACGGGTGGGTGATATCGGGGAGCTTGAAGTTAAAAAAAATATATTATTTAGGCGGCAATGGGGCAGTCGGTTCGGGGACCGCATCAACGAGCCGATCCGACTGAATCTTTTAACCTGGCCGATCGATATCTGGCCAATTTCAGGCCAGATATCGGTCGGCCAGCCCGCTCGTTTCTGCCCTTACACGGGCAGATAAGTTGTTGATAAATGAAGCCCCAGTTATTTAATATTAATAGGGATGTTTCGGGATGCTTTATTTCTCTGAGGTTCCTTGTGGGTGCTATTGGGGTTATGTAATAAAAGGCACTAAGTTTGCCCATGTGCAGTAACCTATAGCAACCAATCAACAGGTTGCATTTACTGGTCACCTGTTTAAAAGCAAACATCTTATTGGTTGTTATAGGTTACTGTTCCTGAGCAAACGTAGTTCCTTTATCATGTAGGGGGTATATATCTAATGTCTCAGGATGTTTTATTTTTCTGAGGTTACCTGTGTGGGCTATTGTTATAATACACGAGCCATGAATATCCTGTCAATTAGATTCTTATAAATGATGCTTAGTGATCTCATCAGTCATAATTGATGCTCAGTGATATAATTTGTGTGAAATGACTTGTTGAAACTTGTGTATTATAACAAATAAAGTACCCCTTGTTGTAAAATATTAGATACTATAAGTCACCTTGGAGTTCCATGACCTATATAAAAGCATTATATGGTAATAGAACTCCTTGGTGACATATGATATTGTTATATTTTACAATAGGGAGTACATTATTTGCTGTGTATCTTATTCTTAACAAATATGCTATGAAAAAATAAAAGGGAAATTTACTTTTTAACATTATTTAGGCAGTGGAATTTTTACCATATGTTTTCCTTTACCTTCTGGCCAAATACAGAGCGGTATAGCAGGGTGGGCGATGCCTTGGTTGGCTGCATCAGTTTCATTCGCAGGTTCCATGATGCTTATCTCTGAGCAGTATTATGTGCACTGACAGGCAATCAGGTCCAATAAACGAAAGTTTCCAGTATCTGCGCTCTTGGTTAGCGGTCGGGGAACCTCAGCCAGGGGTGGCGTAGCCTAACATAACAGCCACCTGTCTCACTGCCTGCAGGTATGGGGGAAAAGGGTTTTTTTTTTTTGGAGACTCATCGATGCGATTGTGGATTGGTACTGCGCTGGGGCACTACTGGGTAAAAGGCGATAGAGAATTTAGTTCCCCTTTAATATTCTGTTCAGGCTTTCATTTAAATTCGTGTCCCAAGCAGACACCAGGGTACTGGTGGGCACTGGTCAATTCCTGTTGCCAACAATATACACTGCTTTGTTTTTCCCAAACATTAATGTTGTCCATTCGGGAGCCTAGTGTAGCCAGTGCACACAAGAAGTGTCTAAACAGAAAGAATGTTCTTAATTAAACAGATCGATGTGGGTTCTGTCTCTGAACAGCTGTGAGAGGTTTTCACATTCAGGTTTTATGGCTCCAATTCACTTACTATTGTGATTATTCAGCTGTGATATTGCAGGAGAAATTAGCCACCAACTATTACACACAGGTGTGTCCCTTAGATTGTAAGCTCTTGTGCTCAGAGCCCTCGTGTTGTTGTGCTCATGTACAGAATCTATTGGTGCTCTGTAATTGATTATAATAATAATAATATGCCTGTAATACTTTGGGGAATTCACAAAACTGGAGAGAGCCCTTTTATTTGGAGTAAAAGTGGTGGTAAAACTGAATATGGAGAAAGTGTTTTACGCCAAACAGAAATTTGCCTAAATTCCAACTCAACCACCACTTTTCAGTGTTTGATGAAAGAAAGACAGTTTACAAACACTTTTGTGGATTTGTCTTATAAACAATATTTTAACAGCATTTTTTGTGACGTTTTCAAAATGGAGTATAACTCCATGTAACTCTGCCAGATCAATTCTAAGCTCTTCTGTTTTGATTTGTTTCACCCAGTCTCCAATCCACACCTCTTATAGGAGTGCCATTGGGGGGATCATCAGCATATTAATAGGGATCAGCAGCCTATTGTCAAGGGACAAGTCTATAGGTGGCCATACACGGGCCAATTGTAGCTGCCGATACCGGTCCCTTAGACCGATTCAGCAGCTTATTGCCCCGTGTAGGGGCACAAATGACGGGCCTGCCTGACCAACATCTGGCCTGAAATGCGCCTATTTCAGTGTTCCCCAGGGCCAAACTACCGAATTAGCCCCCGTAGGTGGGGATACCGGAAGAATATCCGCTCGCTTGGCGAGGTTGCCAAATTATCCTAAATTCACTCTATATCGCAAGATATTGCAGGTTTTGGCCCATTCTGCTTTGAACATTCTCCTAGGCTTAAGCTTTTCATAGATGGATTAAATTTGAGGACATTGATCTGGGATGCTCATTGGTACAGTTTGGTGATATACATGGGTGGCCTTAGGCTGATGCCACACGTGGCGTTTTTACGCTGCGTATTTTCTCAGCCTAAAAAGGCCGCACAAGCCACACAGCCCCTGACTATGGCGTTTTTCAGCCTAGTACTGGTGACGTAGCAAATCCCGTTTCCCATGGTGTTAATAGTGCGAAATAGTCAAAAACGCAGCGCATTTCCGCTAGGTCTGGCAGCTGCCTTTGTGTATACATAGGAATAGCTTGCTGTGCAAATAACGGCGTATTAAGGCAAACGCTTCAAAAATCTGTGGTAAGGCGTTTTCTAGCGTATTTACACATTGTGTGGTTTCCTTCAAGTCTTTTCAAGTTATTTCTATGGATGATGATATTGTGCGTTTTTCAGCCACCGAGAGAATTAGAAAATACGCAGCGTAAAAACGCCACGTGTGGCATCAGCCTTACTGTTCTCATACCTGTTCTCAAACCTGTGGTTTGGTTGCACCCTTGCGGCTTTATTCCGTGCCTTTATTCACACCCCGATATCAGCTAGATGGCTTGGTAGGTTGGCTCATAGTCTTAATGGTAATCATCTAGTCTGTATGAAAACTGTGTGTGTGGTCAGCTTTGCTTGGTTATTTTTCAGGCATCTTTTCCTTTCTCCTGGTAGGAGTTCTCCGTTGAGTGACTGGTGTGAAACCAAGTTGGCCTTGTACCATAATTCCAGTGCGGTGGAATCCAAGGCTGATTGCTTTCCAGATGTAAATGGATCATGATTAATTTTGCTATATGGGAAACAGCTGATATGGATAAATCATAGGCAACAAACTGCAGAACGAGCCAAGGTCACTCTCTACTGTGCTCTGATATAGGCCTCTTTAGCCTTCTAGGAATATTACATTCTGTGAGTAATAAGAATGACACAATGCTGCATTCAATGTCTGTATTAAACAATCTCTTACACATATATTCCTTAATACCTAATAAAAGCTGCTTAATTAAATGCCTCCCTCTGTCATCTAGCTATGGCATTTTCAGCTGGCAGTGGCTATCCCCACTTGGATTAGTTTTACGTGATTTGTTTAATACCAAGTGGGAGGTGTTCTAGGCAGATTGTATATTTAGTTTGTGGTTTTAGAGGTTTTTTTCATTTGAAAGTCTGTGAATATGTGTGGAAAAACGTAACAACCACAAAAAATGTGTGGTTTTCGTGTTCTTTTCATTTTCGTTCCACAATTACATTTGTTTATGCCTTTTCAATTTATCTTTTAATAAATGACTTTTAGATAAAGAGAATCTAGTTGCGGTTTCAAAAACCTTCGAAACCACTAAAATGAGAGTGTTAATAAATGGGCCTGTAAATGTTATCTCCTGGGTTACAGTAGATGGATCTTCTCTTTGTCTCTCTGTTTTGGGCTGGAAATAGATTGAACAGGGACTGGTAGCAACCAAAATAGAGTCAAAATATTTCTTAATCATGATGCTTTGTGAAAATAATGTACAATTTTGGAAACGCAACTTAATTATAATAGTGTTCATTCATTTTATTTTTCCTTGGGGGACCCTGCACAAGTCCAGGATTGCACTTTTTTAGGGTTCCAACCCAAGTTTAAAATCCTGTCTGGCAAGGACTGTATCGGTGGGTTATCTCCTGATGACAATCGACCACAATGATGAGTTCTGATCACTGCGTGCTAAATGATTGTATTTGGGTTACTGTGTCAGTCAGGGCCGGAATTAGGGGTAGGCAGAAGAGGCAGCTGCCTAGGGCACAACGATTGGGGGGCGCCAGGCAGGAGCCTCTCCTGCCTACCCCTAGTACAGTACGCGATCAGCAGTTGTGTGCTGCACTGCTTTGCATCGTACACTGCGCCGGGGGGGGGGGGTGCGCAATGTAGGTGCAGGGGCGAGGTAGCCGAACGGGTTGCCTAGGGCACCCAGTCGGCTTGGCCCGTCCCTAGTGTCAGTGGCCATGATCCACGTCTTTGGTGGATTTTACCATGTATGGCTTGTTTTAAAGGGGAACTCCACCCAAACACAACATAATTCAAGCAACTTTAGTGTTAAAAAAATACACAATCTTTACATGATTTTTTTATTTAATAATATGGTTTAGAACAGTTCCCTAAGCGCCGCCCCCTGTTCCCCTGCTGATCTGGCTGACTACTTTGAGACTCAAATACAATGTAACAGTAGTCGCCTGTCCTCAGCCTGCCTTCAGCCTGCCTACTCCCAATCCCACAATTCCCTGCACACGTGATGTCAATAAGGAAAGGAACATCACATTGCAAGGCATTGTGGGCTATGTAGTTCCTGCATGCTGTCCGTACGCTGTGGAGAAGTTGTTACAATTTGTTACATGAATGTTTTAGTCCCTCCTCCCCTGCCAGGATTTCAAATGATGCAGAAAGAGAAGAACTGTTTTGCAGCTGCATTTCAGCATATAAAATGGTACTTATTCATACTTTTTGAAGGAACAGATTACAGTGATAGGTATATTAGGGGTTTCTGTGTTGCGTGGGGCTCTTTAACAAATTTTGGTTGGGAAGGCAGAGTTCCCCTGTAAGCAGTTATAGGCAGAAAGGTGGTTAATGAGCAAATGCAAGTCCTGCAGTAGATTCCATGTGCAGTATGAATGGTGGTAAGAAGTACAAGCAGCCCCATCATGGCAGTGGCCCTTGTGTGTGTCTCATATACCCAGTGGGCAGATGTACAAGTCTCTAACTAATATTTTTCATCAGTTTCACATAATTCCCCCTAGCTTTAGCCGCGCAGACCGGCTGTATCCGCCAGCGTGAACTCCTGCCCTACATTACTGGCACGGTTAGTGGTGCCATGGAGGATGTTTAGAGGGATTAGCAGTGTTTGAAATGTAACCGCAAAGACAAAAACATTGTTAATGCTGTAGTCATTACTTAATTCTGCCTGGAATAGATGCATTTTCTATTGATGTCTCACTAAAATGTAGGGCTAGCTTGGCAAGGGCTGAATGAAAGGAAGGCCACATCGCAGGCACTGGGGGATTCTCATGGAAATTGGAGGTTAATGAGGCAGAAAGACTATCCTGAAGCAAAGGAAAGTGTGGGTGATGCTGAAAAGAGTGCAAGTGATTTACAGAGTTTTGTCATTTTCTCCTTATTCCCTACTATTCCTTTTATAACTTTCATACCTGCTTGATAAGTTGACGGCTAACTTTCGTTTGTTTAGATAAAATTAATTTCATGTATAGGCTACAAACAAATGCAGTTTTAGTCCTGGAGGTTCCCCTATTCACATGCATTTACTGAGTCACAGAATTCCATGGGACTTGGTCATTCCCACAAACATTTGCACTGGGACTTTAACACATTTGCTTGTGACACCTCCTGTCTTGGGAAGGGGCAAAGTGGATTAATGGTACCGGTATGAGACCCATTATCCAGAATGCTCGGGACCTGGAGTTTTCGGATCTCCTACATTATGTCTGCTAAAAAATTATTTAAACAGTACTTAAACCCAGTAGGACTGTTCTGCCCCCAATAAGGAGTAATTATATCTTAGTTGGGATCAAGTACAGGTACTGTTTTATTATTACAGAGAAAAGGGAATCATTTAACCATTAAATAAACCCAATAGGGCTGTTCTGCCCCCAATAAGGGGTAATTATATCTTAGTTGGGATCAAGTACAGGTACTGTTTTATTATTACAGAGAAAAGGGAATCATTTAACCATTAAATAAACCCAATAGGGCTGTTCTGCCCCAATAAGGGGTAATTATATCTTAGTTGGGATCAAGTACAGGTACTGTTTTATTATTACAGAGAAAAGGGAATCATTTAACCATTAAATAAACCCAATAGGGCTGTTCTGCCCAAATAAGGGGTAATTATATCTTAGTTGGGATCAAGTACAGGTTCTGTTTTATTATTACAGAGAAAAGGGAATCATTTAACCATTAAATAAACCCAATAGGGCTGTTCTGCCCCCAATAAGGGGTAATTATATCTTAGTTGGGATCTAGTACAGGTACTGTTTTATTATTACAGAGAAAAGGGAATCATTTAACCATTAAATAAACCCAATAGGGCTGTTCTGCCCCCAATAAGGGGTAATTATATCTTAGTTGGGATCAAGTACAGGTACTGTTTTATTATTACAGAGAAAAGGGAATCATTTAACCATTAAATAAACCCAATAGGGCTGTTCTGCCCCCAATAAGGGGTAATTATATCTTAGTTGGGATCTAGTACAGGTACTGTTTTATTATTACAGAGAAAAAGGCAATAATTCACGTTTTTAAAAATGATTCGATTAAAACGGAGTCTAGGGGTGATGGCCTTTCCTTAATTCGGAACTTTCTGGATAACGGGTTTCCGGATAAGGGATCCCATACCTGTACAAGAAAAGGTTTCTCAAAGCAGAATCTACAGGAAACACCACCTCGCTAGAAGCTGGGGAAGCCAAATGCACAGTCATATTCTAATATTTGCAGAACATTTTTTCATACTAATCTAATAATTCATACTTTATTTTTACTGTCTAATCCAGAAGATAACCAGTTCCAGCACCTTAAATTATAATTCTTCCTTTTTTTTTTTTTCTTTTTTTTTAATTAAAACATTGTATATGGTTTCTTAAATGAAATTAGCATTGGGGAAATATATGTAATTATTTAGCTTGTTATGGGATAACCTGTTTGTAGTAATTTTGCAGTCGGTCTTCATTTTTATGATTTTTTTTTTTTAATAACCTGTTGCCATCCTTTTTTAAATGGCATTCAAGCCCCTGTCAGGTTGCTAGGATGAATTGGACCCTAGCAACGGATCGTTGTTAAGCAAAAATAATGAAAACCATTAATAGGTTCCAGACCAGTTGCAAATTGTCATTGTCAAGAATATCACTGTCTACCTGCTGCCTTACAGCACTGGGATATTGAGTTTGATTCCAGCCAGGACACATTCTGCATAGTTTTATGTTTTCCCCGTGTATGTGTGGGTTCCTCTTAGTACTCTGGTTTCCTACTATATTCCAGAAACATACAGGAGTTTAATTGGCTCCAGATGGAGCTGACCTTAGTGTGAATGGGGTAAGCGCTTGAAATTGCAAGCTCCACCAAGGCAGGACCTGATGTAATTGATCAACAGTCTCTGTAGAGTACGGCATCTCATTGGTGACAAAAAGGTTACAGTACTAAGAAATATATTTTTCCAG